>NC_134321.1:23257118-23557118 GCF_964195595.1 Calonectris borealis | reverse complement strand
ATTGTACCATTTTGGAGTTCAATTGCTTAACAACGCTAGACACACCTTAATCATGCAACGGTATAAATATGTAATTTGTTCTCATACCAATCACAGCAGAAATTGTACTTTGGTTTAAAGTCACAAATGAGGATTGTACATTTGTATCTGAATAGCCCCTTCTTCACTGGGGCACAGATTACAGATTTAGACACTGCACGCACACTGGCAGAGCTAACACGCAAGAGGGAACTGGTTATGGAAAGTCAGATGAAGCCAACCCCGAAGTTCACTGGTCTTCCAGATTACAGTTGTGAGTTTTTAGGTATTTGAGTTTTGCAACTTTGGTAACTGAAAAAAAATCCCAAGCAGATGACCAGTGCTTGATCTGCTTTGATCAGTGCAACCACATGCAGCACAGACTAAAAATACACACCCTTAGCTGCACTCTAGGAGAGCCCATCCAGAAACTGTTCACAGAAAGACTCTTGAATCATTTTGGGAAAAAAAAAGGCTAAGATTTTCTTTCTCTTCATGACCAATTCATGAAAAGTAGAAAAACAGTAAAATTCATCAAGAGAAGTTATTCACTGTGAATTGAATGCTCATCTCTATTCAGAACATTACTGAAACAAACTGGGAAAATCTACTCACTGACTCATCCCCAGCTGCTGGTGTCAGCTCATTTTCTCCGCTACATTTCTCAACACAACTTTCAAAGTAACTTAATACAGTGTGTTAACAACAGAAGCAGCAGCCCTAGCCAAACAGTCTTGCACACCTTGAAAAGGTAAGAAAAGATGAGATTACACGATAGCATTAGTCAGCAGCACGTCCCAGGAGCCTGACGTATTCCTGGTGAAATACGTGCCCTCCAGCTCTGTTTGGACAGGGCTGGGCATTGTTGACCAAAAAATTCTGAACATCAGAGGAAGGAAACCTCTGAGTTTCGTTGAGTTTCTAATTAGTGCATAGGGATGCTTAAAATGACCAGAAAAGTTGTTGTAGGGCTCCAGCTCTCCTTATTTGGGTATCCTACTGTACTCCTTGCTAGTCCTTGTCAGGTTTATAATAATAAATTACATTGTTTATTTATTTTATGATGTTCTGAAGAGCCTCTCATTTCCCTTGGCTTTTCTTTATGAAATTCTGCAATCAGTGTTTGTGCAAGAATTTCAGCAATAATGATTGCAGCCCAGGGCACTTCCTGGATTAATGGCAGGCTGGAAGAGTTGATGGCCCACGGTTCTGCCTTGATCCATTAACCCCAAGGAGGTTTAAATTCTCCAGGAAGCACCCAGTGCCAGAGCAGTTACTGCGAAGAAAATTCAGTGGGATACTTTAGTCAACAGCAACAAAACAAACTTCCTTTTATCCCTTACAAATGTAGGAGGAAATATTAATTTGAATGGGCTGATAATGATGTTTGGAGGGTTTCATGGGAATTTAGCAGCCGCTAGCAGGAAGCACAAGAGGAAATTTCTCTTTTGCCATGCAGTATGCATCAGAACCAGAGCTGTTTGGAAACAAGGTTTTTCAGTTCCCTAAGGAATTAATGATTTGGGGTGGAAATTAGGTAAATGGAGTTTCTAACTTCTAAATGAAGCACTTTGTTTGATATTATTACTGTGGTTTCACACTGGAGGTATTGGGTGACTCATTTTGCTCATTTCCACTTCAGACTTTACTTGCAGCTCAAACTATCTGGTCTCCCACGGTAGCAGCTCAGTGTAACCCCACTGGAGCCTTTGGCCACAATATACCAAGAGAAATACAATGACATGAAGTGTTTAATTCCCTAATTCCTCCCTGTCAAAAATCTACACCACTCAGATCACACACAAAACTCCTGTGTTTTGTTTCAACTCCACGTTCCTAATTAAAAGGAGCAAGTCATGCTCGTATGTGTTCATCAGGATTAACGATACTATTGCATACTTGCAAGCACTGTTACTGAAGTCACCTTCAAGTAAGGCAACCATTTGCAATTACTGTAAACTATGGTAGAAGTGGATGTTTTCACCTAAAGCTAGGGTTTGAACCAGTGCCCATAGAAGCCTACAGGCCCTGCCTGTTCCTTTACTAAAAATTAAAGCACAAAGCCCTTGAATATGTAGAATAACTATGAATACGTTTATATTTAAGCAAGTCCTTAGTTCAGCAGCATTGATGAAACTTAGACACATGCTGAAGTCCTTTGCTGACTCAAGTCCTGTGTGAGGCGCAGTGGGATCGAGTATGACAGTGCTTCCTACAGGGAACATTCAACAAGTAACATCTGTCTCCTGCAAAGTATGAAATAATCATAAGGATGTTGTGAATAGATTAGCATTTCATTAGCTGACAGCTTGTATCTCTCTCTACAGAAACTATTTCTTCAGCGAGCTCAGCATTTTATGCATTTTGTAAGCTGCAGAGATCACGGCAATACTTTTCCTCTCAAGCTCTTCTGTGTACACCACTTGAACAAGCACAAACATGACTGGAAAGACAGCCATGGTCAAGCTCAGCCACGCACTCCATACACAGCTAGGAAGGAGACCTCTCTTTCGGACCCCGAGCAGCCGGAGGAGGAGGGCTGTGTGCCACAGCAGCACTGGGACAGCCTCCACCACCCCGCACGCAGCACCTGAAACAAGCGCAAGTTAAATCTCAGCTGGAATTCGATCTCCTGCAATGGACTCTGGCTACACTTCCTACTTGGAAACTACAGACTGCAGCCAATTTTAAAGGAATTTACATTCCTGAACATATTTTACTTTGGAACCAGAAACGAAGAGAGAGAAAAGGGACTGACTTGTGAAAAGCTCCAACTCTGTGATTTAAATGTGTTTTGGAGCATTTGGGATAAGGCGGCAAATTCTAATGAAGGGTGGAGGAGTCTCTTCATCTCTCCCACAAAGGCTCATTAGAGTTACTTACTGCAGGAGACATCTGAAACAGAGTAAAAGAAAGTATTAAAATAGGCAGAACTTTACATACCACTTCATCAATACATTTCCAAAAAACAGGCTTTATTATTTGTATGTAAATAAAAGTCCACTGCTCATTTTCTTTCTTTTTTAATATTAAACCACGAGCTGGGAAATCAATGTCCATTTACACAGAGCACCTGTTCAGGCTGAGGAAACAGAAGCTAGATAAGGGAGGAGATGATGGAGAACAGAAGTAACTGAAAAAACAGAGCAGGGAAGCTCTGTTTAGTGCTTCATGTTTAAAGATCAAATTATAATTGAATGATCAAAGTATCGGGATGGTTCAATTTTGAAACTTCTTATCCAGGTTTCTAGTTCAAGTCAGGCTACTTATAGCTAGTAATAGGTGTACGGTCTTAGTTCTGTACTGGAGGCTGCTGATAATAAGATCCATACAAAGCACTTTGTGGTGATAGAAACCTCTTAGGGGAGCACATAAGAAAGGAACGAAGTGTCTATATACTTAAAGCCAGAAAAGTCTGGACATAGCTGTAAAAAGAAAGTAACTTGCCGAGTCATCATCCAAGAACTATAGGGATCCAAGTGGTTGAAACACCAGGCGCTTGGTGGCTGAGAGGTTTTGGAGCACCACCAAATTGTATAGGCGCACAGAGACAAGCACAACGCTTAGGAAGGCCAAGGTCCTGTACATTATTCTCTGAATTTTAGTTGTTAGCCTAACAACGGTGCTCCATTAGCTGAGTTAGCACATAGCTTCAAGTGGGACAGTGTTTGTTTATAGTCTTAAGCTACAAAATGTTGATGCAGAGTCATCTGCAGCTTTTTAATGTTGGCATGTGTTTAAAATAAAAGTTTTTCTCTCACCCCTCTTGAGTTCTCAGTGGCCTGTTAATTTCTAAGGAAAATGAGCGCAATCCTTGCATCTACACTTAGAAGAGATCTGCCCATTTTTTCTGGAGAGAGGAAAAATACATTCACAGCCCAATAAAGCATAAATTTTATCTTCACATATAAGGTAATTACTTCATACAGAGCTGCTTGCTGAAGAGCTACAAACACAAGCACAATTCTGGTAACTACTGACATACCGTTAAAAGCATGGTTAAAAACGTAGTTTAGCATTCAGTCTAGAGAAGGCTTCACAGCCTGAACTCACTCTGAAGTGTGTGGTTACCGTGTTTCAACAATCCAGCTGCACTTCCACCCTTGAAATCAAAGGGATATACTTATATTTATATTTATATTTATATTTATATTTATATTTATATCCTGCAGAGAGACCAAAATCACTAGACCGATTTTTTTTCAGTGCTTTTTTCTTCTTGCGTCAATACACCTCATGAAAACCAGATTCTTTAAGGTCAGAGAGCACTGAGAAAACAAGTGGAAGATAAACTGACCCACTCTTGGTTTTTCAATAGATCCAGACCAAGAGGAGAAACATCTTAGAGCTGAGTTGTCATATGCTATTTATGCACATTGGCTGTACTACTTATAAACACCGACATCATTCTGTAAAAGGGACTGTAATGTAGATTTTTAATTATGTAGCTGATTTAATCTGATTTATTTTGTTATTTAGGTACATGAAGGTAAATCAGCACAAAACAGGTCTTTTATAAACTACTTCATAGAAGCAGGACTCTATGCATAATATTTGGTCTCTCCAGCACTTTAAAAATGATGAATTCTCACTGAGATCTAATTTGTTTTTATTTGGATTTGCCAATCACACCTTTCTATGCTGTATCTGCAACCTCAAATGGATGTGAAATAGATCTTTAAAAGCAAAATACACTAGGGAGCATCCACAGGCAACCCAGAGATCTCAATAACGTGCCAGTGGCATCCCTGCATCTTCTTTCCCTCATTTTCCTCATCAGATGCAACTTTTTCCTATTAACCTCCAAAAAGCTTCTCCTCCCAAGAAAGGCCTCTGACAAACCAAGTAGCACATCCCACACATCCCAAATGGGATCTTGGAGGCAGGAAAGGAGATAAGTTCCTGTGGGAAGAACCCTCCTTACCTCCGCCAGGCTCCGGGTCACATTTAAACCCACTAACTCGTAACCTCAATACCTGACTGACTCATGCGAGGGGAAATCCTCTCTCTTACAGCACTAAAGCTCAAACGTTTTAAGACTTCAGAGATGAAACCTGACGTAATGCAGACATGAACTCCAGAATAATGTGCTTTCCGACGACACCTATGAGATGAGAGCTTCTGCGCTTAGCACTAGCTGCATTTCTACAGGGTCCGGAAGCTGCTAATCCGCTTTCCACCCTCCATTGCCCCATCGCTGATAAACTGATCTAGACCTCAGTGGGAAGGAGAAAGGGCGCGACGTGCGGGACAACGCAGAACGGTACAGCACGTTCTTGGCAGTGGCCGGGCACCAGCCAGATCCCTCCCCCAGTAAGGAATGCATCTTTCTTAATCAAGGGAGAGGTTCAACTTTGACCTTGCTGCTTCTCCCAGTCAACAAACACTCTTTGTTAACTGCCAGCTGTTTCCTAATCACTGCGAGACATCAGCTTTCACATAGGACCGGGCCACGCAGGGGTGAGAGGTGAAGAATTGTTCCCCTCTACCATACAGTTGGAAATACGGGGTCAAAATCTGACTTCTGGTGTGGCTTTGCCACTCTGTGTAAACCTGCAATGAAAAGGAAGAGGGGTGGAGGGAAGACAGGGTATATATGACTATAGCACAGTATCGGCACATACCTTCGCAGTGTCTGCAAACCAAAATGAAAGCCAGAAGTTCTTATCACATCAGATAGGTGAGTCCTTATAAAAAATTGAAGAAAAATGTACCTGTTTCCAAGACAGGAGTGCTCTGGAAGGCCACCGACCCAACTAGTCCAAGCTGCAGGTATCTAAGATGCATTTTGCATTGAAGGATTTTCCAGTCCTTTCCACAGACGAGATAGAAAGCTTTCTGAGGCCTAACGCTGTCCCTACGGCTCCGATGTTCAGTACAAGGGCATGGGAGAAGGCTTTTGTGTAAGGGCAGCACAACTAAAGGTTAAGGCTGCCTTGCCAGGGGGACCTCCAAAGCTTCCAGGAGAAGCACCCACTCTGAGCCGTGCTCCCTTCGGCAAGGGTTAGGACCACCAACAGAGTTTATTGGCAAGGCTGCTTTTAGGGAGGAGGAGTTGTTTGTTTTTAAATTCAAGTTAAATGCATTGCAACCACATTATAATGAAAGATTGGCTATCTGGCAAAAGACAATGTAAAACCTCTTGGGATCACAAGCTTTCTAGGCAATTTGTTACAAAAACTTTCATACAAAATATGAATATTCAGCTTTCAACAACAGAAAAGTGCCATCCACATGTTTCAGGTTAGGACCATTCTTTAATCTTCTTGTCTCACCCAAATTACACTGGGCAAAGGCAGTGCTGTGCACGCAGCTGCGACCATGAGCCGAGTCTGCTGCACGCGTGGCACTGTACCATATTGATAAAAGCATCCAACCCAGCTGCCGGGGCAGACAGAAGTAACTATAGCAGCGACAGCCCCCAGCAACACTAAGCAATGTCATCTGTGTCCAGCTGGCTCCCTGTAGCTCCTACCCTGGAAGGTTTCTCTGTTTCACTACTGGTTTTCGTCTCTGAGTCCCTTAGTCTTCTCCCTTTGCTACCTGCACACATTACTCCCATTTTTCATTACCCTTTTTCCTTATCTCCCCCCAAATGCTATCTCTTTTCCTGCATCTTTTTGGAAACTCTCCAACAGAAAAAATCAATCCCTTTCCCTCTGTGTCAGGACACAAAACAACCATCCAGCGTGCCCACAATTATTGATGCTACAGTTACTGGCCACCGCACTGCTCCTACGGTCTACGTGCTTCCCCCAGCCCTTTATCAGTCTAAAACCTTTTTGCACATTTGCTCGCTGACTCAGCAAAGCTTCTGATTTCAGTCAGGACTCCCAATGCTCAGCGTATTCAAAGTGCTCTTAAAAGTGCTATTAGCCCTGAGCTCGTATTCAGCAGGTATTAAAGGTCTGAGAAGAGGAGATCCATTATACTGTTGGCAGCACCAGCACATACTGTGTCTGCGCTGCACCACCCCACTGCACAATTCCTGTTTGCAACCACCTCAAGCCAACGGATGAAATCAAAGTAATATGATACTTGCACTGAATTCGTACGATTGGAAAAGATTTTATTCCTGTGCAGCGGTTCATTGACTTTTATATAACTTTTAATCTCCGGTGTCTGCACATGAACTGACTAGCACTATAAGCGAATGAATAATATTTCAAGAACTTGAGAGAACATGGAAACCTGAGTTAACAGTTTCATGAATTCATAATGATATTAAGATGACTTACATTTACAGGATATAAAGTATACAGCAAAACTGCCTGGCGTAGCGTAACAATTTGTTATTTAAAGCTAATTACTTTTCCACACCATCATCTGTTGAAGTAATGATTAGTGCAACTCCATGCACTTGATTTGTGGATTAAAGTTATTTAGTGAAGAAGTAATATTGAATACTGAAAGAAGTGAAAAGAAGCCTTCTAAATAAAATTTTGCTTTCCACATTCTCTTCCTCTCTACAAATTTTCCCATATTATAGTTGCTTTATTGCCTAGGAGCAGGGAAACTGTTTTGCCACTTCCAGCTTTCCAAGGCTTGATGTCAATTTACATCTAGGGCACAAAAATTTTCATTACATCAATTGTCACTGAGAATCAGTGATAAAAAAAGTTATTTTACAAACATCTGTACAATGGGGTTGGCACATAAAAAACAACAGCAAATGAGGAAAATACATGGGCATTTAAACAGAGAAGGTTACATTAATTCCCAACAGTCAACATCTGGCTTCAAACAAAATCAGCCCAAGACCAGCAAGAGCCCAGATTGCCCAGTTCTCCGCCAGCAACATATAGATCCAACTTGAACAGAAACAGTACCGACAGGTAAGACTTTCTAAATGCTATTTCCATGGAATAGTTCCAAAACACTTCATATGTTTAAGAAGTCAATTAAATTTGATATGTTTGTTTGACATCCAGTGATATTTGCTAAAAAGAAAGACTCAACATTTTTAACTCTTGATGTAATATTTTCACAATCCAGGCCAGTATAAGAAAACAAGTTACAAGCTGAACTTATGAACTACGTGCCCAGCACCATCCATTACCAACTCTGTTGGAGGAATGCAAGTGATCTGAAATTTTACAAAGATATACCTACAATCAGCAATTAAAAAAAATTATTATTGATTATAACTACAGTCACAGCTCCACAAATGCTCAGCCTCTCAGGATTCTTCCTCATTGCAATGCGTCCACTTTCTTACAACTATTTTTATTACTTTAAATACTGAGGACAGACTGACCTGACACTACTTAGAATGACTTCAAGCTGAGGATACTTTCCCTTCAATATGGCCATAAATTTAAATCCCAGCAGTCTAATTCACAATAACCTCTCTTTACGCATATCTTGAAAATCTTCTCAATGCCTTAAGAACTGTTTTGGCAGCTAGAATGAGGTATTGTTCCCATCTATAAAGTTATGTACAGCATGGCTGAAGTCATCTTCTTTTCATACAGATCTCTTGCTCAGATGACTTTTTCCTTCCTTTGTCACCTCAGATAAACAAATGGGTCCACCACACACCACCTTTACAGAATGTTTTTTTTAAAGCAGGATCCAAGCTAGCATGCAATTTTTAGATATATATTTTTTAACCATCTTATCAAGGTACTTTTCTCTTAATAGCTGTAACCTTCACTTACCAGAGGTGGTGCAATACAAATCCCCCTCCCAATCCTTCTTTCCCCACAAAGAAGAGATTATGTATCATGATTATTATGATGATTTATGTTTTATGAAAAAACATATTTATTTTCTTTTTGTAACTGGCAGGATTTGAGGAAACTTGGGTATGGGGATAATGACAAAAGATAAAAACGCAGTAGGGCTAATGTCCCCTGGGATCCTGACAACAGCAGGGAGGGACGGACTCCTCCAGACAACAAGGCAAAACATTTAAATTGAATTCCTGCTCCACGTCACTCTTTCAAGCGAAGGTTGCCAATTCTCGTGCCAAAAGCCTTCGTAGGTGCCAAGTCACATCAGCTGCCGAGCCAAAGGGAGGGGCGGCTGCAGGCATGGCTCCTGCACAGGAGGTGCCAGCAAATTCCCTGGGGCTGGCTGGCTGGACCGGCACACCCGGGTCCTGGGATGACCCTCCAGCACTGAAGGGGAGCCCCGGGTGCTGCTCCCGTGGGCCAGGACCCCCATTGCTGGTGCCTGGTTGCAGTCCCAGTGGCAGAGCCCTCTGCCAGCCCAGGGCTGCTGGGGACTCCAGGGCCACCGGCTGGCTCTGCTCTAGAGCAGCCCACGTTCCTCCTTCGTCCGGGGAGGAGCCAACCGATCAGCCTCTCTAGGCTAACGTTATCCTTCGTGAGCAATCCCCAGCTCTGCTGACACTGAGGAGTTCATGCAAACCCTGTGCTTTGTTCGCTTGGTTTACTGTAACTGCGGAACGCATTCCCGCCTCCCCCCAGGAGACTTGGCTCAACTAGCTCCAGCTCACAGGTATGAGCATTATGTTAGTCATGATTTACTTCCACGTAGTTAAAAGTTTATTTCAGCTGACAAAAAAAAAGAAGAAAAAAGAAAAAAAGAAAAAAAAAAAAAAGAGGCCAGCCATATGTCCCATTAGATGCAGCGGATCCCACTTTCTACAGCTTAATCTGACATTGTGAAAAATTAAGACCTGCCTTGTCTTTTAGTGCATGGCTTTTGAATGACATTCCCAAGAATTACATTTGTAAATAAGTCATAATTGAAGTAAATTGAAGGACACAGGGAAAAAAAAGCTATGCCCTGGCAAGAAGCCAAGAAAAAGTAAGAACTACATGTACCACTAAGTCTCTTTCTGACTTCCTTAAAAATGGATAAGGATATTCATCAAAAATCGCCCACACTTTACCTACTATTCTGTGTTTCTTTAAAAATATCTGAGAATTTGCACTGCCAAATATACCCATGTCTGTAAAACAGAGATGAAGCAGCAATTACTTACCTATTTCTATTACCCTGACGCAATACTCCTTTGTTTTCTTTTTCTTTTTTTCATAGGATTTCACAAACTGCACATGACAGAAGTGAACTTTTCACCTGTAGGGATTGATGCTGCTTATCACAACACAGTATCCAAAGGTAAGTCAGTTTGTGTACATTAATTGTTCACAGGAAGACCAGCCTTAAAACTGTAATGACAGCTGAAGTAGGGATGCTGAGTACACCTTCAGTCACCCCAATCTCTACTCTGTAAACCTCATGGCAGCTTTAAGCCCTGCGTGATGCAAAGCTGTTTGCTTTGCCAGACTGTAAGAAGACCGAGTTAGCTTTTTCATTTTCTTTCCTGACCGAAGAGCCTGGGTGAATGACCTTACGTTTGACCGTGCTAAAGTGCAAGCAATCCACATAGCCCTGCGCAGGCCTCCTTGTTACTCATCGCTCCCTCAGCCTACATGTCATCTACAGGCTTCATCAGCAGTGACTTCTAATTTTAAACTTCTGATTAGAAAAAGCAGAAGAAAAACCCTAAACGCTGTTACAGGACCACACTGGAAGAACATGCAGATTCTCCATTCTTTTGGCTTTTTTACTTTCATACCTCACGTCAAAAAGAAACGCCCCACAGAACTGCACATTACGTATCTCTATAACAACTTCCAATCTCGTACACTTCTAAGTCGTTAGCCAGACTTCCAGCTGAAGTTGACAGAAAGATAGCGATATCAAAGACCCCAAACTCCTGGAAACGCTGCGGGGCTGGCTGGCCGGGCGGGGAGGGGCAGCCCGGCCGCGTGCCCCGGGAGGAGCAGCTCAATGCCAGGCAGGGCCTCACTGCACACACACAAAAGTCCTCTCTGGAGGTTTTTTTTTAAATATCTGCCCTCCCGAGACTCAGCTTGCCCAACCAGTATTTAGGACAACTAACACCATATTTAAGTGCAAAATAGCCTTTGATCTTTTTAAAATTGGTAGATCCACACCTTCTCACACACACAGATATTTTTTTCAATTTAGAGACTGGAAGCGGAAAACCAGCTGTGCTCGACTTTGAAATGCCCTCTCCCGAGCAGTTTCCAAGCTCTGACAAAAGGAATGGCTGAATGGAACTGGTTCGGCCAGAGTGGAGATGATCCCCTCCGGATCTGCAGCGAATCTGCACGTGCCCGACACCGATTTACTGCTTAGCAGGCTCAGGCACCGAGTGCCCGGGCACTGAATTCACCCTTGCAATTCAGTTCAGTTCCCTTCCTTCCTTTCAGTGAACTTCAGCTGGACATATGAACTGTTTCAGCAGCATTAAGCTAAATCACAGCTAGTTCATTAGTTAACTAAAACGATTTTTATTTTCCACAGAGACACACCATGTTGCTCATCCTCTGTTTCAGTCGCAGAAATCCTTATCACGTAGGAAATACCTCTGTCTGCCTCGGCCCTTCCGAAGACGGGTTTTACAATGTCGCAGGCCATAGTCTCCTCTCCTCCCAGGGGCAGGATTTTGTATCAAACCTCTCTCAGCCGGGAAGAAGCCCAGGGCAGAGTCACCCCTGCACATCAGCGGAGCCAACCCTGCGTAAGCCCTTCTTTACTTGGGCACAGATGCGGTGCAGCCACGAAACCGCCGTGTCACTAGCAAAGCAGCACCGTATTTACTTATTTCATATTTCTCTCAACACACCTTCAGGTGCTCTTTTTGATCACGACACGGTGACGTTTCACTGCTGCAGGACCAGGTAGACTCGCACTGCACTGGAGCTCTGCTGTGCAAGAGGCTTTCTCGGACCACAGACTCTGCTGCTCAAGTCATAAGTACAGGTCCAGTGATGAACGAGTTCAAATCATTACGATAAATGTAACTCCTTCAAAAATAAAGATATTCTTAGATTTTCTTACAGGACTGTTTCTGCAAACGGCAAAAACAATGACAAAAATAACATACGGATCTTCATAGAGTTGGGAATCATTTAGGGGTTCATTCTGGCTGTACAAATTCCATCAAGTATCAAATATACAGTAAAAGAAATATCTCTAAAGTAAAAGAGAAAGTTTCTTATTCTTCTTTTAGCTAATGGGGGTATTTAAAATCAAGCTCCATTAAAACCAACAGAAACTACCACAACAGCCTGCTACCTATGCAAGAGAGAACAATTTCCATGTGTAAAAACGCAGCCCTGAAGCGACAACTCAAAGCTTTAGAGTGATAGAGAAACCTGCTTATCTGCTCATTAAAAGACAATTCAAAAATAAATTTCTCATTCTGTTGAACCAAATTACTAGCAAACAGATAGCTATTAAATGCTACTAAATAAATCTTTGCAAGCCTCAGACTCTTAATTTCTTGATTGCATGCGTAATAAATACCAAGAGCTTGAGGTAATACAATATGCAAGAGGACTGAATCATTTTTTGGCCATACAAAGAGGAGATAATTTAAAAACTTTACATAATCTTAACAGACTGACAGCTGAGGTAACCACCTCAAATGACAGATATATCTAAAGAACCATACGAAGCACAGCACTATCCCAAAACTCCTCTCTCTATCATCAGTCATTGAGTGAAAGCTATTGTCAGTGTGCAACTTTTAATACTAGAACCTGTTTTCAGTATGGAAAGCAAACCTTTACCCAAATATGACCTAAGGAGCTTAAATAACTGCCGATAATACAAAGAGTGGAAAAGTCGATTAAAAGTAAAGATGATCTCCTATCATGAATTGCATGTACATCTTCCAGTACAAGTGACGAGGATAACTCCAAATAGTACAATGGCGGTGCCAATTCAGAGTGCATAACTGAAGTAGTGAAAGCGCTAGAAAAGCATAACAAATTATTTATTCACTGCAATGCACTGTATATTAAACATCAGATTCCACTTTGCTCATAGGAGGATGAAGGTGACTTAAAACAGGAAAAGAAAGCTTACCTGTACGATTCAATGCTACTAATGAGTTGGACAATGAACCTCCTGAGCAGGAACCCAGACCACCGTGCAGAGGAAATACTGAGAGAAGAAGGAAAGACTCATCTGTGCAAGAGGCCTTCACTTCCTCCTCGCACACACCCCACACCCACAGGACTCCTGGCAGCAACTTTTGGTGTTGCTTCAGGATCAAAAATTTGCTGTAGCTTTAAACTAATGGCAGTAAGTCTTAAATGCATATTTATAGCCAGCTAATTCTAACAGGAGTTATACCCTTATGACCCCTGCACCTTCCACTCCTTTAGCCCAAATTGCAAAGTGAGCGTCATAAAAGGTCCTGCTGTACCCCAAAGCTGACAAACACCTCGCACCAGCAACACAAACATCGCGTGAGACTTGCCCGCAGCTGTACCACAGCTCTGAGGGCTCTGAATTCAAATGTGCTAGAACGTACTGCATGGAGGCATAAAACACTTCAGAGTATTCCAGTCCTCTAAGCCGTATATTCAACAAGGATTTCTTTGAATCCTGTGGTTTTGTTGCTTAGTACACCATCCACCAATTACCTTTCTTAAAACTTTGTATTTACCTACAAACTTCAGTAAGAGAATCTCAAACCTTGTTAGAGAGGCAATAGCTGACATGCACATGCAGACCCATGCACCATGCATCTCTTTTAATCCCTTGAAGTAAAATTTAATTGAAATTATAGAATGCACAGATCACGTTGGGAATTTATTACACTGGCAAACCACTTACAGAAAATCTGAAAGGAAGAAAGATTTGTTCCCATTATAGATAGAGATAAGGACTGAGAGAAGCATACATTTTTGCAATCTGGGATTCTCAGCTGCAGATTCAAGACTTGAGACAACCCGAAAACATCAAATGTGAATTTTTAACCTACAACTTTCTTAAAACTTGAGTTTAATTTAAAAGTGTAGCCAGCAATGCCAGTCATTTTTAAGCTGGAAGGAGAACGAAGTCCTTAGCGAGGCATACATTTTCACAATAGCAACAAGAGAAGGTGCTGATGATAAAGAAGCTGAGTCAGATCGGGAATAGACAGCTTGAGAGCATCTGCAAAGCAGAATGGATGAGATCTCTGCTGCGATGAGTCACCAGAGATATGCAGGAAATGAGGATTACTCAAAACAGGAACAATTATCAGAGCAACATAATGTTTTTTAATGGGAAATTAATGTTTTATTCAAGTGATGTTTGCTAGATGTAATTCCTTGTATCCAAGCAAGTCTAGAACTCCAGCTCCACCTTTAAAACTTGGACCTGATTTTCTGCTCAGTTATGAACTCCCACAATTGCACAAGCCTCTTGAACAACAGACTGTGCCTTTTCACAAGCTGGGAAGCTGAATGGTATAAATCGGATTTATCATACATAATGTGATATAGACGTGGGTGAATGGGGTTTTTTTAATAGATAAAAGCTCTTTGGGAACAAACATTTATCCCAGTATATGGTATAAAAGATAAACAAGCACTATAAAGTCTTCCATAGATTTAGAGAAAGACTGAACCACAAAGAACATTCAGCTCCAGCCTTATCCAGAAATGTAAACAGTTTAAGGGGGCTGGTTGTTGTCCACAGCCTGCAAGTAATTAAGCACTAATTCTCTACCACCTACTGAGCAAGAAATTGGAGAGGAAATATGACACAATATTAAGTATGCACTTCTCAGGCCAGACACAACTGATGTGTTCTGTGCATCTCCGTCATCTTCACCGGACCAGTACTGATTTGTCCTCCCCATCTAAAAAGGAACAGATGAAACTAGAAATCTCCAAAGGCAGAACGACAGATTTTTATCTCAAAGTGAGGGATTTCCAGCGTCAGCTGAAATTGTCCCAATACATCCAATGCCACCCACAAAGCAGAAGGATAGGGCGAAACATTTCCAATTCCCTTAAGTGGGGCTCATTTGCGATAACCAAATCCTTAAAAAGACCTTCATACATTTCACCAAAACATTTTCCACTTTATTTGCAGATTCTTTTTCACTGAAAGAAGATGAAAGGCTTAGTTGCCTTATCTGTAATTAGACGCACATTTGCCACACATTCCTGGGACAAATAAACTGAATTTACCTTAGTAGGATGCTTTTATCCAGCTGAAATACTGCTTTGTTGCACAGTAACATTTAAAAAATAAAAATCAAACCCAGTCCCAGGAAAGCAGCATTCCATGGCATTTTTCCGAGCTCTACAGACCTCCTGGGGCAAAAAAAGGAGGAAAATGTTTGAAGCATGAAGGATTTTTCCCTTCCCAGAGTCTCAGGCCTACGTGAACCCTTGCTGGAGCTGCTCAGTGACGTCAAACACATCCACATCCTCTGCGGCGTGGCTGAATCACTGACTGCGGCAACGCAAGCTTCAGCGTGACTCCTCAAACCCACTCAGGTTTCATCACTCAGGTCCAAGTTTTGCTTTGGCGGACAGACTAAAAGCTTGGTCCAGACCTCTATTTTCAATTTAGACAAGTATCTATGGCAACTACGATACTATTTTAAACCATTCCTATTTAGCCGCCTCCAGGTTGAAAGTAAAATAGAAAAAATACCAAGCCCACCCCATCACCCACTCCTCTAACAGCTCACAGTGTGCGACAAAGTAGGACATACCTGTCTGCTAATCTCCCTTCCCTTGCTGAAAATTTCAGCAAGGCTCCATTTTCCCTCTTCGGTGATTTCTGCGGGTCTCAGCAAGAGAAATGTCTTAAATTGGCTCTCGTACTTCGAATTTGCCTGGCCCCTCTTCGGTTCCTCATTGCTGCAGTGACCTTCCCACGAACGTGCTCCAGGTGCACACAAGGAGAGGTGCTCGGAAAGACGGCTCCCCCCGGGCTCGCGGCCACCCCACCACGGCCCCTGCCACCACACCCCACACTGCCCACCGAGCACGATGGCTGGGGAAGGACTGCGAGGGGGGCTGAGCAGAAACATGTACATGTTTGAATTCTTTTAATTTGCTATCTATTTACAAGGTGGGGTGGGTTTTGTTTGTTTGTTTTTAAACACTTGAGATTTAGTTTTTCTCTTTAGGGAAGGCTGTGTGGCTCTCCTACTTTTTTTTTTAAATCTTTTAAATGAAAGGTGATGTTTTTGGGCTGCCACATGGCTCCAGGAGATGGAACCTTACAAATAACCTCAAATATCAGATTATTTGAAACATGTTGCAGGATTTGGCACTCCTTCCTTAATTTTGTAGGTGATGTCCAAGGCATGCATTTCCGTGCTGGAAAGTGTTTATTGGTCTCCTTTACATGCATGCGTGGCACAACACTTGACGAGCAACTTTACCACGTACTAGATTTTCACTCTTCCTTGTTCTGAACATGACTTGCTACAAAAGGCAGAAATTTGTCAAATTAATCAATATGCATACCTGGCAGTTATGGAAGAAAGAGCCAGGCAAGTCTGAGCTGCGAGAAATGTTGCCGTTAAATGTGAAACCAGGTGAAGTCTGTTTACATATTCTTGTTATCAAGCTACAGTTAGAAATACATTTGCTGTTTTGTGTTGGTTTTGCAAACCAGGACCTACTTTGCATTACTTTGAGGATTTTCTGAGCCTTGGGGCTCAACTCAGTTACCCCAGCAAAGGCTTCCTGTTTCACTAGGGATACCTTGCAGTATGGCTTGACCTCCAGCTACCAAACCCGTGGGGCTCTCTGCAGCACTACACTTCTAAGGGACATGAAGAAAGCTTCCAGCTGTCTATATGCTAAGCCTTTACATTGAGCTAGCAAGCATTCCTACAGCACCATGCAAACCTGTGGAGTAATTTTGCCACTATAACCTCCTGCTTACAAAACTTCTGTTTTCAATCACATAAATTGTGGCAGAACTGAACTCTCCCCTGCTTGACAGACTGATTCAGAGAACGTTAGGAAGTATTTTAGTGTCAGACCGAGGTGGTTTTTTAAGTATACACAAGCAGTTAAAAGTTGCTCAGCAGTTTGAAAGTTAGTAACCAAGTCTTACTACCAGGGAATAAGAAAAGAAGAGGGCAAACAAGATAAAGGCATTTTCCAGTCTTATCACACAGCTCCCCAGCACACAGCTGGAAGTTACTTTGCACCTTTTTTAAGGCATTTGATACCCAACACAGTCACACACAATCTGTACATCACTGTTGGCTGTATTTACGCATTCATCCTGCATGGTCTCTGTGTGTAATTTCTGTAATGAACACCAACTTTAAATTCTACACTCCAGCTCAGCCTGCACATCTATACATGCGGTACAGCCGTCTCCTTACTCTCCACCAGCTGCACACACAGACAAGCCCTGAAACTGGTCCACAGGAGCCCGCATGTAGCATCTTCTCCTAATTAGATCAAGATAGGGCATAGATAAAGCCTGAACTTTACCTTTTTGGTCCCATGAGAGGCACTGCTGAACAAACCTGCACTGTACCACTAGCACTACCAGAGCAGCAGAGAGAAGGAGACAGGTTATGAAAGCAGATAATCTGCTTTCCGTTCTTGGGAGAATGCACAGATAGGGCAACACATACCCACGGTACTGAGCCTGCCACGGGCTACAATGCCAGAAATATCGGTCCTTTTAACACCCGTTGCCAGCTTGCATTCTCCTTGCACTGCACCAGCACTTGCTCCTTCTTACTTGTCATCAGCTTTGGCAATTTTCAGGTTCTGAAGAGTCTGGAGCAGGTTCAAGAAGCAAAAGAAAAATCTCAGCAAGGTGGCAGCAAACAGCCAGCCAAAACAAACAAGCCAGGTTTAGAAAACCTCTCTAGTTCATCTTTGAGAATAGAATCAATCACCATTTCAGCAGTGTGGTCCTCTGGCCTTCCAGGAAATGGACTAATTCCTTAATCTTGCAGCATATATATATTTTTGTTTCTTGCCATTAAAGAAGATAAAATACGGAAGTGCTGTGAAGATTTCTTCACTAGTACCAGGGCCTACCTGTGTTGCAACTGCACCAAAGAAAGTCAAGATTTGCTGCAAGAACAGCAGTATCCTGACCTAGTATGAAGGCAGTACACAAGGACAATTCTCATATTAACATATTTAGGACATAGTGCAATTACTCTAGGTTTATAGAGTAGCAAAAGAATTAATTGGTCTCTCTCTAATATCTGAATGATAGAGCTATATTCATCTACAAAACTGACCATAATCCACACACTTATGGTCAGGTGCATGATTAACTCCCTGGGGGAGTCTGGACTTTTCTGTGTCGCATTTGAAACACAGCAGTGTGAATCTCGGTTCTATTATACGAGCATGGATGGATGAAGCATATTCGTCGATCAACACCAGCTCTTTTTTTCTAAAGGAATGTGGTTTGTGATGCCGCATTAGTAGGCATCAAGCCCTTTCCTGCCTGTCATGGGAAGAGCGGCTCATTCATGACCCTCAGCACTGTGTCGTGCCTGGGCTCAGTCAGTGCTATCGACTGCATCTCCATAAACATCCGTTACCCAGACATTCAATTTGTGGAATTCACAAACAAAAAGACAAATGGCTATAATAATGTATTTGTATAATGATCGTACGTTTTATGAGGTATTCGTTTACTATAAATTAACCATAAGATCTGGGACAGGAATTTGAGTCTGACCAAAAAATATAAGACAAACAAATAAGTTTTTTGTGACTGCAAAGAAAGCCTTGTGAAGTGAGACCAACTGTTGTAAGTTCATGTGAGATGTAAGGAGTTCTTTCTTAAAGATAGCATTTAATTTTTAGAATTTCTAATGCTTAACAGTTGACCTTTAAAGTAATTTACCACTTTAAAGTAATATAGGAGGAAGCAATATGGCTAAAATGAGTGTATACCTTACTGAAACTAATGGGGTTAATATGGCATTGACAGGACAGGATTTGACCTTCAAAGTCTTTTTTCAAGAAATGTTACTGACTCCATTTAAAAGCTGAATAACAGTGAGCAATGTCTCTGAAATATCAGGGTCAGATGTCGAGACTGTGTAAAGCCGATCACCATACCAAAATGGGACTTTAATATTACCTAATAAAGGTCCGATCCCACAGTTTAAAGGAGTGCAGACAAACAGCAGTGCTGATGAAGCGTTCCACCTTTGAAGTCACTGACGTTACCCTACACACGAGCTGCTCGCTCTGCCAGGCTGTGCTGGCATTCTGCACGGTCGGCACTCACCAAAGTGAGAATGGCGACTCAGGACTGAAGGTTAAAGGATGCTTAGTTTCAGCCCCAAAGTGTTAAACTCATTTAACCTTAGTACAGGAGTGTGAGCATAAACAGTAAGCCTAAGCTGGCCTCTCTGCCACATGCCAGAATTTTTCAGCATACCAAATTATTCACACCGAAAAGCAAATGTAACTGGATGACTCCAAAAGCTCCTATTCATCTTAACTAGTTGGTTAAATTCATCAAGAATAAGAAAACCAGTAACACAACTCTTTTTTCATCTAAATTGGTTAGTTTCACCTAATACCAAGGCAGCGACAGTCCCTGCCTATCCCACAACGGATTCTCGGTCATGCCACAGTACAAACCTGCTCCTCTTGTCCCCGGGGCCAAGTACAGAGGAGAAAGAGTGCAGACACTACGAGGAAAACTGCTTCCCGGGGCCATAGGCCAAGCAAGGCAAAAGTCCGTATTTCAAGAACATATGTAAAGCACATTCATTAGTTTAATTCAACAACCGAAACTTCTGAGACTAATGCACGAGACTTTGGAAAGTCTCCATATTTATCTTCCACCTCACTTAAAGACACAAGCAAAACCACAATTTGCTTGTGACCGCAGTCAATCCAAGCTGATTGAAACTAAACATTTATGTAACCTTCTAATGTAAAACCTAGTCATTGCTGATGTTTACTATACTTTTCTTTTTATTTCAATGCCATGAGTTAAGACAGTGCTTATCAGCTTTGATCCAGAACCAGTAAAAGTACAAATTTTATCATTATTACACGAGACATTACTTAAGTGCATGTTATCTTCAATGAAAACAGTTCCTCAGAGTAAATCTCTTACAAAATCATTTGGCTAGAATACTGTAGTTTTGAATCTGGAAATGAAAACTAGTAGTTTCATGCAAGGCAATTCCAACACAAGGAAAATTAATGCACATTGCAGAGGAAGAATTCTTGGATAAGAGGGAAAACTATACTAATCTTCAGCTTCTTATAGGCCATAAACAAGATGTTTTATAGAGGTAGCTGAAGAATTACAATTGAGCTTTAGAGAGAAATAGCCACCAGCTGAAAGCTTGATAGCCAAATACTGACAGCATTTGGCAGACTTGTTGGGTGGGTGTAAGGCTTTCCATGCCACCATGCCAATAACGGATTGACTCAATACTCTTATCTAAAAAGTCCTCCTGCTAGTGATTTCTCAGAATTGTTATTAAAAAAAAAAGACTCCTTAAACACCATTAAACTAGCTGAAAGTTTCCCATTCTGCTTGTTCAATGCAAAAGAGCTCTTTAACCTTATGGAAAGAGTAATAAGGAATGACCATTATATATAGTAAGCTCCATTTTCATTAAAAAGATATGTTTTCAGTAATGAACTTTACTTTTTTAATGACAAACTAGACAAGTTTGAACACGAGTTTTCTACAAAACCCGTCCTCCTAAAACACAACGCCTGTATCAGGCACACAAGTATATCCGCTTTCGCCGCTAAGCTAGCTGGAGAAGATGACATGCTTTTCATTTCAGTGTTTGCTTTTCAGGAAATTCTGTTCCCCACTGAAGCAAGGTTTGCGTTTCTGGAATTTCTTTTGCATGTGGCATGTGCTATCGGCACACAGTAGGTTTGGTATTAAGTATAATAAATTCTATGTTACAAACCACTGACAGCAAAATATAATTGTTTCCTAAGTCCCTGTAGGATGTCTCCATCAGAATACGAATACAAGAAGCACTTTCGATGCTTCACTTCATACAAGATGTATAACTCTGTAATATTAATGAATATAACTTGTGCTCAGAAAATGATTCCAGTAAGTAGCACATACAATGTCTTTCAAAACTCAGACAGAAACTAACATATAAATAGTGAGAGGTGAGAAGAAAAGGAAACTGAAGTATAGCCAGATGTTCTTGTTGCAAGAGCTCATTCATTTTCTTCTCAATTCTGTTCCCTGCGTATGAGCCAGCTCCAGTCAAACTCCAGCTCCCCTGCTCCAAATACAGCTGATGTTGTTGCTCACAATGAATATAAGGAGGAGGTGAGTGCCATTACAGCTCAATGCCAGACTGTAGCCCTCACACAGTGCTATTGAGCTTATTACTCAAAAACATACACCAAAAGCATCTCAGTGACATACTAAGACCAGAATATATTGCGTAAAATTGGCATTAAATTTCTTGGACTATGTATGATATCCATGGCAAATGCCATTTTTTCCCATCTGGTATTCTTCTGTGCCTTTTCGACAGTGCTTACTGATGACCCTGCACTGAGCACCTACATGCCTTTTCAGTTTATTTGGTTTTTGGTAACCTGTTGACTTCCCTAACACCACTGGAGGCATGACTTCCTCCATTTCTTTCCTGCAGCTCTCCCAGAAGAGTTCTTGTACTGGTCCCCAATGTCTGGTGGCTGACGCCAGGCTGCACAGTCCCTGTGCTGGGCCACAAAGACCCCGTGCTGGGCTGCAAAGACCCCACGCTGGGCTGCAGCCACCCACAGCCATTGCAGCAGTCAGGGGCTGCCACTCCACCTCCAACCTGCAGCTATCAGCATGCCCCAGAGTCCTGACTTCAGATGAAAGGAAACACTTCCTTAATTGCAAAGCCACAAAAGTTGGCTCCTCGAGGGCTACAGGAAGTGGAGGAGGAGACACACAGCAAATGAGGAGGGGGAAAATCCACAATGAAGTCCAGTGACAGCCAAAAAAAGCAGGGAAGGTAAAGGTGCAGCACAGATGGCTAACACAGGAGAAAAGATGCAAAATCTGCTTCTTGAAATAAAATTTCTACATAGTGACCTCATACGAAATAAAGCTTATCCTAAGCACTTACCTTACTTATCCTTGAGACATACTCATGTACCCAATTCAAATAACCTCAGTGGAAAGGCGTACAACGCTGTATACAAACCTATTACTTTTGCAGTACCGGTCACTGGAGGTGCAAGCAGTAACTTGCTCTATGAATGGTAACAGTAAGGCTACGAGGTTTCATTTGATGATTTTCATTATTTTTAAGAGATGTATTATACACAGAGCATCACAAAAGCATCAGCTTTCATAACATCTTTTAAAAGTTACTCATGCAAATCCTCCCCTTCCATGCACCTGTTTATACTGTTAAAAGGTTTTAAACCCAGAGTTGTTGGAGCCATGAACATTTGTTTTAGTACTTGGTAATTCAAAACTATGGGCAAACAACTCTGAGCCCTTTTGAATGCGATCAGCATCCCTATGGTTCACAACAGCAACACAAAAGCACTCATAACAACAAGGGAGAAGGAATTATTCTTCTAGGTGGGTTTTCTAAATTGCTCCTTTTTTGGTGTACGAAGGAGTTGAATAAGTTCCAGCCAGAACCGCACACAGCATGACCAGGCTGTGTGAGAGAGGCAGGCAAGGCAGCTGTGCACGCGCAGCCTCAGCATGCTGCCCACGCACCCCCATTAGCCCGAGCCCCCCGTGCTCCCCAGGCTGTCTGCAGGGCGCAGCTGCCTCCTAACACCCCAGAGCGCCCGCGTTAGCAACCGCTGCCACCTAATTAGGTACTCCATCACCATCAGCGCGCCCCAGTGATGGAGTAAAACCCAGTAATTCCACCAGGCAGCGAACAATTGCAGACCCAGAGGCTCTGTAACGTTGCTGCTTACAAATTCGTTCACGGCAACGTGCTTGGTGAGTCACAGCCACTCCACAGGTAGTGTCAGAGCAAAGACAAGTGGCTCCGGGGGGCATTGCAGCTCCCCGGCCCCCCAGGCAGAGGCAGGAAAGGGGAAAACCTGCAGCGGAGCTTTGCTGGTCCTAAAGATAGCACAATTACTTTTTTCCCCTATCCCTCCCTCAGACTTTGGCTTAGCGCCAACAACACCAGTGCTTTGGGATGGCTGTTAGGACTTTTTGGTGGCTTTGGAAGAGAATTGGTCATCTCGGGCACAGCATAGACAGACTGGGAATAGTCAATAAAACATAAAACCTGCTCACACATAAAGGGATCTTTATAAAATTCCAATTACTGCTGGCTTGTTACCTAAGAATCCCTAAGAGGTAAGAGATATTGCTCGCTGTGAGGCCCAGGGTAATGAAATTACAAATCCTTTCATGAGTAAGCATATGCTAGAAAGCTACGTTTATTTGGCCTACATATTTGAAACTGTTCAAAAGGTTATTGTCTCACAAAATTTGGATCAGAAATTACTACTTATATTTGCTTTTCTCTAACAAGGAGCTATATTCAGGGTCGGTTTTAATTCCTCAGTGATCGATTAGAATAGTACAAACACCACTGCAAAGAAGTCTCATTTAAATTCTGTTTTCTGAAGAAATATCAAACATGCATACAAAAAAAATACTCTGAGATACGTACTATAAATAACCAGCAAATGCAGTCCCTTTGAGAAACGTGGTGAGCCCAACAGCCTTGTCTTTTCAAGTGGTTAATTAATTTGTACAAGAAAACTCCCATCTTATTTCCATAGTTTGTCTCCATGTTTTAATTTCAGAATTGAGATCAAATGTTCTTGTTGCAAACCGTGGATGGAGCTAACTTTTCACAAATGATGATGTTTACCTCTACAAAATAGGTACACGGGATGGGTTTCCAAAAGTATTTTGATGCCATCATAGGTTAGGTGCTCAACTCCAGTTGAATTTATTATTACAACATATGAGATTTAAACTATCTTGGTAACGAAATCTCATGAAGTTAAGATATCTGAAAACACTGGTCCACATTCAGTGTCACTGTGGAAAACCTGTCCCACGCAGACACTGCCTTTTGGGCTTGTGCCAGCGCCAGCAGTGCCAGGAGTGCCGCGCTCCTCCAGGGCAGGATGGGATACCGATCCTGCCAATATATATTCCCCAGCCAGGTGTGAATTTTTCATCCTGTTTCACTTTTTCTTCAAACATTCTCTGCACCTCCCCTTGGTGCCAACACTTAACACAGTGAATTTCCTTATAAAAACTGCTCCAGCCAACTGCGTGAGTAATAGTCCTTGTGCTGCAGCAAAAAGAACTCAGTGTATAAAATGCACTATCAGTGGATGGGAAATCTGACTACACCATATCATCGCTCCAGATGCTGGGAAAAAGACCTTGCCCTTCAGAGTATATTTAATGAAGACAGGACTAGCAAGATCTGAAGGAACATACATGCTTGTCCCACCTTGTACTTTGTACTGCACATTGTACCTGCTTGCCATGGTTCCCAGTGATTCATAGCCTTATCCATAAGATCACACTGAAGTGAGGAGCTGTTATCTTCATTTTATGGGTAACTCATGAAGACAGAGAGCCACCTTCTCAAACATCTCTAATTACTAGATTGGCAGGTGCTGGGGTTTAAAAAGAAAAGACCTCGAGACATTGCTGTAAGGTGTTTAGGCTCTTAAAAATCTGCATACATCTGACTGTGTCCTGGTTTTGGCTGGGATAGAGTTAATTTTCTTCCTAGTGCTGGTATAGTGCTGTGGTCTGGATTTAGTATGAGAATAATGTTGATAACACACTGATGTTTTAGTTGTTGCTAAGCAGTGCTTACACTAAGTCAAGGACTTTTCAGCTTCCCATGCTCTGCCAGGTGCACAAGAAGCTGGGAGGGGGCACAGCCAGCACAGCTGATCCAAACTGGCCAAAGGGGTATTCCATACCATATGACGTCATGCTCAGTATATAAACTGGTGGCAGCTGGCCAGTGAGCAGCCCCGGTGACTGGCTGGGCATCGGTCAGCGGGTGGTGAGCGGTTGCATCACTTGTTTTTCCTGGGTTTTGTTCCTCTCTCTCTCTCATTGTTTTCCTTTTCATCACAATTTATTATTATTATATTTAATTTTATTTCAATTATTAAACTTCTCTTATCTTGACCCATTAGTTTTCTTACTTTTGCTCTTCAGATTCTCTCCCCCATCCCACCAGGTGGGGGCAGGGTGAGCGAGCGGCTGTGTGGTGCTTGGTTGCTGACTGGGGTTAAACCACAACACTGTAACAGGTTATGCAGACAGTTTTAGTAAAGCATTCTGCATACCAGGTTTGTGCTTGCACCACTCACAGATCTTCACATCTTTAAGAAAAGATCCTCTAAACTATTTTCTCTAACTAAAGATCATGAGTTTCCGGTTCAATATACAGCTACCACTTAAAATACTCTGTAAGAGTTAAGGACCAAAACAGCACCATAAAAGGCTAACACAAAAGTATTGCTAACCAGGAGCTCATGACCTTTGATTAGGATCTCCATTTTAGCAAGGAGATGCACATGATGAATGGAACAAGGTCTGCGGTGCGGAGGGCTTGGGCTCACCAGGGAGATTCTTGCAAAGAAAGAATAATGCTCCAAATTCAGAGCCCGCAGCTTTAAGAGGCACACTGAAGCCCAGCCAGCTGGAAGACTAGCAGCAGTGGTCTGACCATACCAGTTCCCAGAACACAAACAGGCAAGCAGCAGTCATGCAGCAACATGTCCAGAGGGATCATCTAGACACAAACACCAAACCATCAACACTGACCCCAAAAGTATGCTCCTGGGTAGGGCAAGTCTGGATACTCAAAATCCAGCTGCTGCCTACATGCCTAGGCTGGCAGGCTAGATCAGCTAGATCCGTGCTCAGATTCCTCAAGTGGGGCTATTCAAAGCACCTGACAGAGGCCTAATGCTGCATTCACTGAAAGCAAGAGCTTTGGAAACAGAAAGCCAGGCCACATCTGGCAGTCCAGTGCCTGGAGATCTGATACTTTTGGCTACTGTTTATTTCAGAGTCTGCAAACAATTAGTCTGAATACACTCCTCCATGTTGCTGGGGCAGGCTTTGGTTTTCCTTGCACCCTTTGCTTACAAATTTATACCACAAGCAGTGTTCAGCGCACACACACTTGAAATTACTGGTCTTGTTAAAACGGAAAGTGCCAAGGGGGCCCATCTCAGCCCAAGCCATCCAAGTGCCAAGGGGGCCCATCCCAGCCCAAGCCATCCAAGTGCCAAGGGGGCCCATCCCAGCCCAAGCCATCCAAGAGCCAAGGGGGCCCATCCCAGCCCAAGCCATCCAAGAGCCAAGGAGGCCCAGCCCAAGCACATCTTGCTGTCCAACCTCAGCCCCTACTTATGCTTTTAGATATTGGAAGGAAGACAAATAAAGACAGAGAAACACAACTGTGGTGACTACTGCACCTCGGGCAGGTTTCCTTCCAAACCCTGCGTGCAGGGGGCACACCTAGCCGTGCTTCATCCCGCAGGGCTCCGCTCGAGCAGGAACTCGAAATGACAGGTCCACTGTCAGCAGGGCCGGTTGGCAGTGGCCCAGCAGCCCAAATCCGAAAGGTCCCTGAGCGGGCTGCTCACAGCTTCAGCACCAGCCAGGCCAGTGGAGCTGGACAAGGAGGGGGTGGCAGCCCCTGGCCATGGGCCTGGGGTCACAGCACTGAGGTGAGCAAGGGAAGGGGTCTAGGAAGAGGTTGTGCAGTAGAAGCCATGCGAGGATCAGCCCCCCACATACCATACATGGCATTTTTTAATTAGGAAATGGTTGCATTTTTTCTTTTTCCTCCTAAACTAGTATGAGTGCCATTTTTGGCAGAACAGATAGATCAATTTTGCGGTTCTCTCTTAAAACACTTCCGAATTTTGTAGTATTTTAGTCTTTCTCTTTCTGTATGTATCCCAGCCTGCCTTATACCCATTCACACTATCTTCCTCTATAACCTTACTATCTCAGAACTTTAGCTACCAAAGAGACAACTGAATGCTGTCACCTGGGGATGTAGTTCATGCTGATTCACACTTGCTGGCCCAGAGGCTTTTTCTCCCCGCACCCCACTCTCCTGAGGTTTATTTTTACTCCTCAGTTATCCTACTTTGAGGGGTCAAAGCTGATTTCTTCCTGTTGCAGAGAGAACTGGGACAAAGTAGACAGCATAGGATTAAGCCCGAGGTAATTCAGATAAATGTGAAAGAACACTTCACTGATACCAAAAAATACAACGTAATTGCAAATAGAGTTTGTGTTTCTGAAGCACCATCCATAGCGTTCGCCCACCTCCAGTGCATTTTATGTCGGCAGCAGGAGGGACGAAGGGTCGGTGTGCTCAGGGAACACCTCAGAAACCCTCACTGCAGGTCTGCTTTATGGATCTCATTTGTCCTCAGTTCAGAAATTCAAGGTCGTCTTTCTTCACAAGCCTCAATATCAGCAAATGTGCAGCAGATGGGTTGCTTGAAATCTCAGCTACATCCTTAGAAGTTACGTGAGAGCCTCCCAAGTACCTCCTACCTGATCAGGATTCACATGCAATAAATCCCATTCTCGCATCCACCGATCTTGGCTTGCAAATATTTACTTGGTGCAATTTACTTCAGCTGGAGAGCAATTATCCTTATCTCTAAAGACGACCATGATAAAAAAAAAAAATCACCAGTTGTGGATGACTTTACGTGGTAAAACACCTCCATTCTGAAACACAATGGTTCCAGCTAGACAAAAATTGCTATTCAGCCTGCCAAAACCAGAATGCAAATCATAAAACATTCACAATGAGGCTGTTTGCTACCTGAGTTACATTTATCCAAGAAACAGCACTCTATTGGCAGAGCATAGGGAAATGCAAAAAAGTGGGAAAATCATAACAAAACTTTACAGTAAAATCTTTAAAGATGTTTTATTCAACCCTCCCCTGTTCAGGGCATTTTTAAGATGAGGAAAGAGGAAATATAGAAATTAAAACTCCCTCTGTTTGCTGCTCTTGCAGTAAGTGACAGGATAAGATCAATGTTTGGAAAGAGACTGTATAAAGAGAATAGTCTCCATCAATCTCATCCCTTCCCTTGGTGAAAGTACTTAATTTACACTTTCTCAGCTGAGTAATTACCTCTACTTTACACTTACAGCTCCTTTAGGAATGGAGTAATTAGCATTTGCCACAGAAACTTCAATAGGTCTGTATGTTGCTGAAGAAAGTTGTCCCTTAGTCTCTATTCAGGATCTATGACAAGCGCACTCACACACGGAGTAGAAGACAAACGTTTCACAGCGGGGAGTGCTACGGGCCGGCACAGAGCACAGGCTGGCGGAAACCCCTGGGCAGCAGCGGCCGCCCCCGCCAGAGGCAGGAAAGCAGCCACTGGGCTCACACAGCCCTGCAGAGCTGCTGCTGTGCTTCCCACCTTGCAAATGGAGAAACCAGCTCCCCAAAGTCACCGTTTTACCAGTGGGTTTGCAACGGGGCCCGTTTCTGTGATGGCAGCAGCACCCGCATCCTCCCTGGGGGCCGCGAGTGCTGCTGCCGGCCCAGGGAGCCAGCAGTGAGGGCCTGACCTCACACAGCACCCGGATAATCAGCAAAACGGCTGGTCCAGAAAAGCTCAGAGCAGCCAAAAAAGGAGAGGGGAAAAAATTCCTGAAACAAATGGCAATTCACTGGAGTCCCTGAGTGAAGACACTAAATAGATCATCTTAGCTGGCTGATGCGAAATACAGTACAATGTCACATCTCGTTGTATACGCTTGTGTCCAACAACAGCAGCTTTTTAGACGCGGCGTTATTTCCGTCCCCGGGCCGGCAGAGCCCAGCACACACCCCCGGGCGGCCTCGCCAGGGACGGCGCCTCTCCCGGGGACCAACCCGCGTGTCCGCGAGAAGGGGAGCAGCGCGTGCCAGCCTCACAGAGTCGTACTGAAACACAGATGAAAAACGGAGTGCAAAAGCAGAAAGAGAATCGAAACACAAAATTAACCTTTCCTAAGCACCAAAGTACTCCACGTTGTTTCCACCATTAGATTACATATGAGCCATCAGAGATTTGGGAGATGAAAACTCAGCTACATATAAAACCAAAGTAAGATACATAAAATATAAGTAATGAAGCCAAGTTTGTAACCAAAGGCATCAGGGATCCAACCACAGCTGAGTTCTGGTGCCAGGATACAGCTAATAGGAAGAACAAATGCAACAGCCATCTAACTTGGGCTGAATTTTTAGTGGCAGCAAATGTTTCTGTGGAGCCTCCTATACTTTTCTAAGCTCTGGAGAAAAAGAAAGGAAAAAAAACCACAACCAAAAACCTAGAATGTCCCTCAGTCACAAAAATGTATCTCTCGGTGACTCGGGAACCTAAACAAATGTATGTTTCCAGAAAAAAAGCGATTAAGAGGAAATGTTAATAACCGTATTGATGATTTCAAGGAGGGAAAAACCCAAAATAAAGAAAACCCATCCCCATACAGAGACTGATGAGAACAACAGGAAAATTCAATTCAGTGCAAAAACCCCAAACAACCCCCTGACCCAGCCCTCCTCTGAGGCGGCCACTGCTGGGAAGGCACAGCCATTTCCAGCCCCTCGGGCTGCATCTTCCCTGCGCTCTGCGACCCTCTGCAATCACACAGCATTCGCAGCAGCCACAGCCCCCTCCCCGAGCTGTGAGCAGTGGCCTCTGCACCCCACAGCACCCTGCTGAGAGCTGGTCGAACAAAATCTGCGCTCGCTGCTTCTGGGAGCCCATCGGCAGGGCAGGGTGCGGCCGGTGGCCTGGGAGCGCCTACTTGTTTTGGGACGTGGGCGACTCTGTGCCTGCATGAGGGCTGGCTCACATCGCACCCCGAGGAGCTGGACAGCACCTGAACACTGTCTCGGGGCCGCCCATGTGCTCGCTCGGAGGAGAAGCCCAACGGCACCCCGAGGTGCAGCACCACCCCGCTGCGAGAGTGGCAGCCCCATTAGGAAACAGCGAAATGGCCTCGCAGGTTTTAAAAATTAGGGGATTGGTGCAGTTTACATCATACTGCTGATTCTTCAGGGGAGGAAAGAAGTTATTTGGCAATTCTGGTAGATTATGCCATTTTATAGTTGGAAATACACGTACAAAATTCATGTTTTCATTTTCTATCTGAAGGCAAAATTAATTTTTCTTTCAAGTCTGACTAATATCTTCACTCACCCTCTATCACTGCCTCAGGAGTCACCAAAGAGACAGAAGATATATGTGTTTTATTACTTGAAACATATGGATCTACTCAGATGAGTCACAACCACATCAATTAAAACAACAAAACAAGTGAAAATACAGCAGTCCCTAGGCATGAGCGCTGGCGCTAGCCATGTCAAGGGAGATTCCTGATTTTTGGAGAACGTTCTGTAGTTCTTTTACAGCCTGTACAGATATGCTTCCACCAACTATTCCTAATGGGAATGGTGGAGCGGACGGGGGGCAGGGGCTGCCTGGCCGGGCCCCACTTGCCAGCGGCTGCAGGGTGATGCACATGGTGCAACGACACTGGTGCTCACTCCCAGGACGTGCAGCAACTCCATGGGCCAGAGAACCAGCAGCCTCAGAGCTGCATTGTCTACAGCCAAACAGGGAGTGCTGTGCTCCCAAGGGCTATTTATTTTCATTTCTACTTCTACAATATTAAATGAAATTATATACATATATATCTCAGCTAAGGCAAAAATGGCATCCAGTGATTTCCAAGCCTGCTTCTGTAGGCTAGACAATTCATGTCTGACATGACATCCATCACGTTTTGCTCCTATCCAACAGGCATCCCAACCTAATCCAGATCCCAACCAGACCGGTCTCAGCCAAGCAGTTCCCAGGAATCACAGACTGGAAATCACCCAAGAAGGCTCTAAAATGTAGAAGTTAGCTCTGCTGCTAAACACTTTCACCCCAATAGGCTTTCTTAAACCCTCTCATTGAAAATTTCAGGATGGTCCACCCATCTTTCCTTTCTGAGAGAAAAAAAAAGGCAATTTAATTTTAAATAGATTGTTTTTAAGTTACATCAGAAAACAGGTTATTGCGTATTAGTCCTAACTCAGACCCACGTATTATGTACAGCCTGCATGCACAGCTCAGATCAGATTTTGTGGTAGGCTGCAACAAATATAAGGGAAGAGCTTTGTGCTTAAGCTGCATGGTAATACTAAGCAGGGTAAAATCTGCCTACAAATGAACTCAGTGCACCATGTAGACAGATGCTTTTTGCCACTTGCATTTGCACAGAGCAGATGAAGGTGTTAGGAACAGATGCTCTTATTCAGGTTACACAAACTGGAAGGCTGGAATCAGCTCACTACTCACCTAGGATAATCAGCCAATCACCCCTGTTTGATTCGTCTTTCACGTAACAAAAGGAGCAGAAGTAAAATACAACAGGCATCCGCGAAGAGAAGGTAGCACAGAGGTAAGGCTTGGAGCACATTAACTATCTATTATTAAATTACTTTTGAAAGTCTATACCTCCTAATGGCATTCCTCTGGATGGTATGTGTGCTCAGCTAATGTTTTCTCATTTCAAGGCATTGTGTTCCAACACTGCTGCCTGGTGCACTCCTACAATGCTGTGAAGTTCTTCAGGCAAGACTGGTTTCTAGAGCATTGTTTTGATGAAATCAAGAAGTCAAGGTCTGACTCGGATTATAGCTGCTATCACTAATTATGAGGTCAACAATTACAATAAAAACATAAGTGGAAGTGAAAGAAAAAGAAAGAGGCTACCATCTCCATTCATGGACCTTGCACATCTTTTGTTTGGTAAACCGTCATGAGGTGCTGTTTGTGTTGGGACCTAGAGTCTCAGCTCCAAATCTGCTCTCCTCCTGTCGCCCTTAAACTTCTTGAGTAGATGGACTAGGCAGCTCAGGATGTTTAAGGGCTACCTAGATAACCCAGGAAGAAATATCACTGTCTAGGGAGTAATCAGTATTCTCTACTCAGACTGCAAGTATTATACATCTGAGTCTCATGAGAACATTTTGTGCCACATCTTGAAAAAGGAGATATTACTCTTGATTTGATGAAAAATGAATTGGAAATATGAGCTGTATATGTGCTAATTTATAGCGATGAAGTTTGCATTCATTACAGTAATGAGCATTGCAAAAAGCATATAATCAACATTCACTGCAGATGTCAAGAGGAATCCAGAGGCAGAGAGGAAATACATCCACTTGCCACAGTTGATCATAAACATCATAAACTTCCAGCCCCCAAAAAACACAAAGCAAGAGGCAGTTCTTTTTGTCCCTACTAGTCCTCAGGGGTATTTGAGTGTATCTATCAAGTTCTTGTACTAACGAGCTTAGATAGCCTTTCAACCATAGGATAAATATTACAACAAGTGCTGTAAATATTTTCGTAGTAGAAGCGCAACTGTTTCACTTCCTCCCCAGCAAAAAATTACATTCAGTTGGTAACTGGAGGATCCAAGCAGATAACTAATTAAATCCTTTTGTGTAGAGTAAGATGTTTCTCTAACATCACATTAGAAATTAAAAGCAAGTAATGGAAGGAAGAGGTCGGAGTTTAACAAATCATCATCTGAAATAAAGTTAAAATACCAGACAACACCATCCAGAGTCTGCAAAATCAAAGCAAGGTAGGCAATAGTGAAATGGTATCTATTATGTCAAACGAAACACAAGCCATCTTCTGAAAGAGATGGAAGAAGGTAACCGGAGGTTTGCTTGATTTCATGCCCATGTGGAGCAGTAAGAGGAAAAGAACAGTGGATATGCACCAACGTTATTATGAGTAAATGTTCTCTAGACAGCTACACTGGAAGTAGTTCTTACCTTCTGGTAACCTGGGGTTAGCGTGAATAGAGTTGGGGTCCCCATCTTCCTCGGGATGGTAACGATAAAGCGTCTGTGACTGCTTTTGGGATGACTGACTACGGTCTTCCTTTAGAGCAACAGGAGGAGAGGTTGTTGCACTGAACTTTACCTTGGGGAAAGCATTTCCCTCATGCGTTTCATGGGAAGATTTTGACCAACTTGTCTCTGTTAAATTCACCTCTTTCAAGCCTAGATACATGCTGTTCCCTAGGTCTTCTTTTCTGGCATGCTTTTTCATTTTAGAGTGGGGGGCTCTTTCTTGCTCATGCCTCTCTTTGTCTCCTTGCTTCCCCTTTGGTCTCCTCTCCAGTTCCTCCAGGTGCTTGGGTGTCTCAGTGGTGGCCGTTGTGTGCTCCAGAGGAGCACTGGTGGTTTCTGGCACTTCCTTATGTGTCACTTGCTGGAGGGATGCTGCAGTGGTGCGGGGCACCCTCTTTCGCTCACTTCTTTCTGTGGCACTGCGAACTTCAGAGGGGACCTTAGGCACTGGTGTGGTGAGTGGCGCAGCCGTTTCCTCGGTGTACTGATCGGCTGGAGCCAAAGCTGAAGGAGCAATGCTGGCTGGTAGGTAGTCATAATCCTCGCTTTGCTCTTGGCTGATGCTCTCTTGCTCTAGGTGGGACGAATAACTCCTGTATTTTTTTGGAGACTCCACCTGGGTGTTGTCTCCTTCTGGTGCCTCCTGATCGTAGCTGTACGGATCGTCGTAGTGCCTCTCTGGTTCGCTATCTTCAGCATCTATTGGACTGGCAGTGTTTAAGGCGAACGTGTTACAGTCTGGAAGCTGGTAGCACATCAGCTCACCACCAGCGTTGGGGCAATGGCAAACCTTGCAGGGGGGCATGTGGAAGGTGTGCCCCGCTACATACTTCTGGCCCTCGTGGAGGCAACCTATTCTCCCACACTGAGGACACCCGTCAGCTGGCACCACCGCATCGATGCAGTTTGGGGGCAGCTCTGGGCACAGCATGAACTGGCAGCTGATCTTGCCTCCTCCCTTGGGGCACGAGCACTCAGTGCTTCCAAAGTCCACGAAGTAAGACTGCCCTTCGGGTACTTTGCCGTTGATAAAGCCCACGTTGACGCAGTCGTAGTACTGATAGCCTTCGCACGTGCAGCCGTGCTGCAGACATGTGGCACAGCACTCGCCAGGCTCCAGCACGTCCTCGATGCAGTTGTCCAGGGGCTGGCACTCCGCGCCCGTGCAGTCCCTCTGTGCATGGGAAATGCTGGTCCACAGCAGCACAAAGAGGATGGCATTCAAACAGCTCTGCTGCCAGCTCTGGTACCTATCCATAGTCTTCCCAAAGAAATACAGCTCCAGTCCAAACTTGCACATTTAATATTTTTTTCCCTAGAAGGCTGTAGATTCAGCTCCAAATCTGCAGTGTTTTCCCCGAGTTACCTTTTCTCATAGATCCTAGAGTTATGAAAGAAAACTCTGTTAAAGACTATACTCAGCACATATCCTGTTAAACATTAGAGGTCTTTAAAAGTTGGGACAAAATCCAACATCTGGAAACCTAAGTACAAAATTAATCATAATGTCTTCCAAGCATTGTAGGCACTAAGTTTGGAGTTGCATGCTTTCCCCCCACTCCCATTTTGAAAAAGAAAGAAAGAGAGAGAAAAAAAGGTTGTGACTGTTCTCTTTTGAACGTGCTCACAAAATGTGTATATATTTCAATAAAAGGAAGGCCTTTATATTTCAATGCCTTTTTGTTAATCTTTCGAGCTAAAAAGAGAAAGATTTTTTGGCAGATAGTAAATAAATACACAGTTCTTCCTCTGCAGATCTAAGTTTAAGATAATTATTCTTTATGTTTTAATTACAAATACCCAAATCTTAAAGATCTTTCTTAGACAAAACTTAGCCTTGAGACGTGAGAATTTGTCTGTACACATATTAACCCAAAATAAGAGGAGTTTTTTTCTGCCTCCTTCCCCCACTTAGCAATCTTTTGCACTTCAGTCTTTGGCATTAACAGGGTTTTTTTTTGCCCCAGCAGTGCTAAAATAGAACTTCTTTGTATATTGCGGTTACTGTGTGGTTAAACATCATATTAGCTATCCTGTAATACATATTAGAGGCCAGATCCTCAGCTCACAGAAGTTGGCACAGCTCCACGGCAGGCCTGTAGCGCACAGAGGGATTGACTCTGACTTCGCTAGAGTTACAATTGTATATGCAGTGGATGTTTACACCAACTGAGGATAAGCCACCATTGGCAACCACTTCTTTTATTTTTGACAACACCCGTGATACTTTATAGGGAATTACTACACTATGAACAGAAAAAAAAAAATATATATAAAAATAGAAATGAATTGGCATAATAACACTTTGTTAAAATGCATTGAGGAAAAGTAAGTTGTTTGCTTTTTAATTATTAAATCCTTTGACCACCTTTAAGAGTTAAAGTAAATCAGCTGTTGTCCTTTATATCAAAAGCATGCTCAAAGGTACACAATTAACATGGAAAAGCAGTTAAAACACAAAAATGTTTGCCTATAGAATTTTATAGAATTAGCAATCTGATTATTTTTCCAGAACCCCTTCCATCATCAAAAAAATAAAGACCCTAAAACATTTATCTAGGGCGTAAAATGTAGTCACATCACCAAGAACAATAAAACACACAAGCAACAGGAATCCTGCCAGAAAATCCATTCAGAAAGATTACTTCTCCCATTCAAACTGGGCTTCCAACAAGTCTGCTTCGGCACTGCTGGAAAGCGGCCAGGCTGTGGGAAAAGCGTGCCTGTTCTGATAAGATACGGACAAACTGTGCTAAGAATTTCCACAGTTCTGCCCTGGAATTTGAATTACTTCAGTACGTTGTACAGAGATACGATTCTTACAAATGTAGGTTTTCTACTACTAATTTGAGTATATTAGTTGAGTGTGCTAAAGGATACTGACTGAAGGAAAAATTGTCAGAAAGTGTAACAATGGCTTGGAAGAATCTCACTTTTTCAGAACTGTTCTCAAAACTAGGATATTTCATATGAAGGAGAACTTTCAATACGTGGTGCTGAAATTAATTCTTCAGAATCCAGCCTGGGAATTAATAATTTATCCTACTTTCAGCAGCTTTTCCAGGTAATCCAAATTTGTAATTATCACATAGCTCTAGCTGGGAAATAGTGAATGGAAGGACAATTCAAGATAAGCTGCTTCTGTAAGGGTCCCACAGCAGGATTTTGTCACCATCCCCGCCCATTGGTACCTCCGGGCTTTAATGCTTCAGCGCATGCAAGTCCCTTGGCCAAATTCTGTGCTTGCCAGAGCACTGCTGGTGGCAGCTGAGCACAGCTCTGCCCTGGCCCGTGCCTCCCTCTCCCACATCAGTGCTTCCCAGGCTCAGAAAGCCCCGGGACCCCGTTGGGTGGGCCGTTTGGGTGTCACAGCCCCAGGTCTGGCCAGCCTCTGCGGGCACCAAGGTAGGGCACAGCATTGCCTGGGTAAGCACCTTTTCTTGAGAGTTTCATTCTCATCTCATTGTCAACTGTTTTTCTTCCCCCACACCGGTTTTAACTTTGCTCTGTCATTTCATTAGAAATCCAAACCCAATATTACTCTGCTCAGTAAGGAAATCAGGAAAGTAAAATAGAGAGGCCACCTAGTCGTCTTCTACTTAAAAGCAAACTAATCAGCAGGGATGGTGACAAAATCCTGCTGTGGGACCCTTACAGAAGAAACTTATCTTTAATTGTCCTTCCATTCATATTTCCCAGCTAGAGCTATGTAATAATTAATAGGTAATCAGCACCTGTTGGCCACGTAAAGGACAAGCTTGTGTGCATCACCCACATTATATCCAAACAGCAACTGCTCACAGCCAACTGCTGCTGTCCTGGTGCAGCACAGCCTGTCAGGTAAAAGTGACAATGGGAGCAGGACACCCGTGAAGGTGTCTGCCTGCCCTGTTTGTACATTCAGGTTTCTCAAAACAAGGACTCACTTCTCAGGCATAAACTTGAACTCCCAACAAGAAACCCCCAAATTACCTCGTATCCTGAAGCAAGAAGCAGAGAGCCAGTCATAATTTATATCTAGCCTGCCTAGAAGTTCAAGCACAGCTGAGCATTTATCATGGGACAGTCCTGTTTTCATGAAAGGAGCTGCTCGACTGCCCTCCCCTGTACAGTTACCTCCTCCCCTCCTCATCTGCATCCCGTTTCTACCCAAGGGTTTGTTTGCTTGTCCAGGTCACCTCCAGTTTTTCCTCTGTTCCTCTCCTTGCTCCCTTGCCTCTCGCCCACGGAGAGGCCCAGAGAGCTCGCGGCCCCTCTCCTGCAGCAAGCCCTGTCCCTGCTCCCCGCCTCTCACACCTTCTGCTCAATGCCTTATTCAGTCCCTCTGTACCCTTTCTCTTTTGATCGTTTCCACATCCCTCAACATTTGGCTTCTCAAGCCACCAACCTCAAACTGATAAGGCTGAAATCCTTATAAACCCTTTTTCTGTCGATAACACCACAATCTTCCCTATCCTCAGGCTCACTTTCCTTCATCAGAGGCTCCTTGTTTCTGGTGTAATGATTCCAACAGTATCTCTTTTATTCCTTTAAACCATTGCATTTTCCCTGTGCTTTCTCCATCTGTTCCCCACACCCATCGCTCCCCCCCTCACCACCACCAACCCATAAACTTGCATATCAAAGAAACAGTCTCTACTTCAGGCACAGAGACAAACAGCGTTGAGTGAAGCGCACAGACACAACTATTGAGCCCCACTGAGAAAACGCGTCCCTCCAAACAGAGTGTGTGTGCTCTTGCCAGCCCACGCAACTGCCTCTGGATCTATGCCCTTCCCCAATGCTGAAACGAGACAGCAGCTAATTACTTGGTAATGGCATCCAAAGCTGGAGCTGTGAAATAAAGGTGTCTATACCATAGAGGGTAAAAAATACACTATCTCTGGAGGATAGGGGAGTTTAATACCAGTAGATATTATTGCAATAATTTGTTTCCATTAACTATTTTAGTGCTTTCTTTAATGTCCTTTTACACAAGTGGGACAATACACAAGGGCTTCACCTAAATGAGAATCAGGTCTTTTTACTCTCAACTCTGTCCTTCGCCCACTCTTATGAATGTCATTGACTTTCGCTGCTCAGTTGGGTGGGATGTCACACCTAAAATAAAGGTCTTTCAAAGTTTCTCTTGAAAGCTTTACAGAGCTCTACAGCAAGATAACCCAAGTGTCACCCCAGTCCTCATGCAGTGCATCATGACCCAGAAGGCTTCAATTTATGTCCTTTATGGAGTTTCCTAACCTGCTGCGCTGCATATCCTGCTCCGCTTTGGTTCAAGTGCTGTTGCTTTAGTGGGGTCATACGGGGCCACTATTAAAGTAGCTGTTGCCAGTCCTGCGCACACAGTGCGTCCTGAGAAAGCACGAGTGCCCATGCAAGGGAGGGCCAATGCTCTGGGTTGGGACTAAGTCCCTCAAAGTCAACAGAAGTAAACCTGTGACGTAAATCAGCAGTAAAGAGAGGAGTTCCTTATTCCTCAATTCCTTCTTTAAAAACGATTCCTGGGAAAGGCAAAGCAAGACACCTTATGGAAAACCGGCTTTAAAAAGTAAGAGTCCAGATGAACATGAACCACAGGCACACATCTTCATGGAAAAGGAAATGAGAATGCTTCACATTGCAGATGAAGCCAGTATCTGTGTGGCTGAACATCCAAGGCTAGCAGCAGCAACCACCAAAATTATAACTAGCACTGGCTGAAAAACATCATATTCCTGTCTCCTTGCAGGGGAAGTGGGTAGAACAAAACAAGATTTCAAAATGCTTACTTCAGTTCAATTTGGGGCCAAAAAGCTATAAATTCTGACATTTTTGCAAAACAATATACTCAGAGTGATTTACTTCAATCAAAGCCATAACATAAAGTCGAAAGGAAGAATGTTGACTTGATTAAAACAGTTCAGCTGTATTACTTGAAAATGTTGATGAAACCAGTGTGTTCCCACAGAAGATCTAGACATTTTAAATGTGCAACTTCTTTAAATTAAGAGGAGTATTTTATTGGGAGATTCTTTTTCCAGATGGTTTCATTTCAGTGCTGAACCAGAAAGCTTATTCTAGGTAAGCAGAGGTGACAGGAGGCACTTTCCTTCAAAGACTTCACACGAACACCATCTTTCTGTGTGAAGGTTGCCCCAGAGACGGCAGAACAACTGCAGAAGGTGTGCACGTGTGGAAGACGTGCTGCAGGATCAAGAGCATTCTTTCAAATGTTCACTGAATAAAAAGAAGCAGCCATTTATAAACAAAAAGCAATAAACAGAATAAATTCAGCCCACTGCAGAGGACAACACCTGCATGAGAACCCACTGACTTCCAGCTTTGAAGATGTACCTGCGATTTAACCAGCTGCAGATCCCTGCAAACAGGGTTAGGTAGAACCATTCTTTTCTCTATCCTACCTCTCAATTCCTCACTAAATTGCCCTTTTTGAGGATGGTAAAAATAGAAATGCTGTTTTGATATGCATCTTCTCCTTTTGAACAGTGTGCGGGGCCAGATGCAAGCCTGATGCGAAAGCAGAAGGTGGCAGACATCTGTGCAATCCCTCCCATGCCATGTACTGGGAGCACACTCCCTGCTGGCTGCAACTGTGGGGGTTAGCACTTAGTTTGTCCCTTAATCTACACCCAGGTTTCATGCATATAAGGAAAGAAGTCTGCCTATGCACTAAGCTGAGGGAAAGCAAATGCAGTAGTGGCACTCACCACCTGTGCACAAAGCAAGTTCATCAACCCACAGAGACACTATGAACGGTTCTCCTGGTCTCTCGGTGCTACCCAGTCCAAACTGGCTCTCCAGGCTCAGGCTGTACACGACCAGGGACCAAACACGGTCCTGGTCTGTGATGCTGAATCTCTTCTCATCGCATTGGTGAAAGCATTGCAAAAAGCACAGTAGCAGGCTGAAGCGCATGTGCACACTCACACTGAAAACCAAGGCTAACGTATTTCGCCAGTCTGTGTATTTTAGCACCTCTCCCCAGCCAGAACTCTCTGGTCTGCTGCAGCTGCCAGCAGCTCTTAAATGGCTGCGGTCATCGCTTAGACTAAGGGAGGAAGAAGGGAGGGGACGGAAGGAAACATCAATTTAAAAACAATCCCTTTTAAATGCAAGAGAAAATGGAAATTTATGAGAGATCTTTTTTGTATGAAAAACAGAAAAAACCCCTAAGCCCGGTAACTCCTGACTCGGCTGTGCCAGCCAGTGGATTAGCTCTTCCTTTCACACCCTCTCAATCCGGAAACTTGTGATCTCATCAAGCGCTGGAAGGGAAGGCTGCTGGCTGCTCCCAGCCCATCTTGCTAGCAGAGGTAACTGAAGTGCTATTCACCAGACAGATGAATGAAAAGTGGAGAAGGGTTTCCTTTACTGCTCTTATGCAATATACAGTGCACAGAGCCTGTCGTTTCTGCCTGCTAATTAATGAAATTTGAGATGAGCTGAAGCTAGCCTTCTCATTCGGGGCACCTGGGCTGGGAGAAAGAGAAGAGGAGTAGAATAAACCCCAGTGTAAATCCAAATTCAACGAGCTGCTTTTTCTTATCGAAAGTAAAGCACGAGATGCTTAGTCACTTCAGTGTTGTCAACACTCCAGTTCTTGGCAAAATCAGCCTGTTTTCAGAAGTCATAGCTTTTGCAGGCGGTTTTCCTCAGCTTTATTTTCAATAAGAAATCAGTTACTTTTAACCCCCTTTTCATGGAAAAGCTTAAAAAATGGACTTTTGGGAGCCTGGAGGATCATTACTTAACTCAACAGAGAACTCAAGAGTGGGACAAACAAGGAGCAAGCAGCACCGGATCAAAACTCACACAGTTTCCCAAAAGCGGCTCCGATAAGACCTCCCTTCCCAGCAGAAGCGCCCCTGGGCAGAGATGCTCACGACGCTCTCCGGGACATTCCCCACGCTCAAATCCAAACAGGAACCTGACACGCTGCAGTAATGGAAAAGCATCACCCAAGGTATTTCAGCTGAAGTAGCCAAGCGTTAGCAATAGTGACCAGGCAGCTCTGGGATGTATTCTTCCAGAATGTGCAGCTTTTGAAGCCATTTTTGAAGTCCTGGAGAGCGAAGGCAGCGTTTTTCCAAGTGAATGACAGGGCAGAGCCGAGGAGGGGAGAATCATGTCTTGGGTCTCTTGTGCCAGTGCTCCCCCTCACCCCAGACCAGCCCAAAATAACAGGGCAGGTACTTGGCTCGCTGAAGAGTGAAATTCTGTGTCATTGGGAGTCGCCACTGCAGCAGATCCAAAGTGACTCAGTGGGAGGATGGCAGCTGCTGAGGAGCGAGAGAAAAACGACTCACATGGGGGAAAGGAGGTGAACAGAAACACCGTCCCGCCCAGTGCACGTGGCTGGTCCTTGTCCCAGCTCTGACACGCTGGCAGTGGAGAGCTCAGCAAAGGGGCTGTGCGTGGACAGGCGGACCAGAGCTGCTGAAACATGCCAAGCGCACTGCCACGGAGTCTCTGACAAACCAAGATTCAGTTTCCCTCAGGACGAAGCAAGTGCAGTGTCCATGCACAGGAGGCTCAGCATGTACTTGCAGCCGGGCCAGGGTCATGCAGCTCTGCTGCAGAAGGAGCCTAGCTCTTTCTTTTTAGTGAAAATAAATGTGTTTGTTATTGATACACTTTTTTTTTATTTTTACATCACCAAGTTTCAGGTGACTACATATGCACCTCAAAAACACAATTAAATAATCCAGCTATTTCCATGACAGCCAAAAAAAATCTGGGAAAAGATTAAAGCAAACTCAGCAACAGCCATTCAAAAACATTTCCCAAGGCACAGCCAACAAAAACTTGTCAAAGCTCATAAGTTATGAACTAATTTGCACAGAGCGAGCTCTTTTGGCAGCAGGCAGGCAGAGCGTGTCCCTCAGCTCCACAGCACCTCGAGCAGCCGCACACGTGTGGGGACAGCCTCAGGAGATGCGGAGCACAGCTCCCGCAACGGCCCTGCCCCAGGTGCCATTACCAGCACCAGTTCAAGGCTCGGGGCTTAGGTGACCACTGTAAGTACTGGTAGCTGCTCTGATGAGTGAAGGAAAGAACTTTTTCTCATTTACTTAAGAAAAAAAGAGCTGCACTCCTCCCTTCTGTCTCAGGAAGAAACAAATCCCTAGTTTCCACAGTGCTCCCCATTATTTAGATACTTTTTTGTGAGAAACCATAAGTAACTCAAGCAGAACATACCCCTACACTATCTCATAACCGTGCTCCTCAAAAAGCGTTCTCTCAAGGTTCTGGATTACATTTCTCTCTCTCCTCCTTTCTTCCCTAATCTTCCTCCAGGATACTCCAGTCCTCTGCCTCTTCCCAGTGTTTCACAGAGCTCACATACTTGCAGGGCTGCTGCTGACTCTCACCAAGGAAAACACTAGCTGCAACCTCAAGGAGAGTGGCACGCAAAATCTGAGCATCTCATTTCCACTCCCTTTTCTTTCCTCAATGAAGTGACTACAATGCTACTTAGAACTTTCTGTAAGCAACAGATTCAAGCTCTGGGTTTGTTTGTTTTCTTAATCCAGTCTTCTATTATGCACGAGTCCTGCCAGGACTTTGAACCCCACTGCCCTAAGCAGTGACAGTCAGTAATACAGATCTTCTCCTTTTGTTGGGAAACATATTGGTTGGAGCACCTGGGCATTAAAGAGAAGCACACCTGAATACTATCTACATATTTCAGGCAGACCTTTTGGAACAGTTGAAAATGAAACTTCCCCCACCCCCACCCTAAAATACAAATTAGGCAAAAGAAAGCCTGGCAGCTTAGCAAGTGGCCTTTCCTGCCCTGTGCCCATTTGGAAATAATTAACAACTGTTTTCATTGAGGGAAGACTGAAGGGAACTGCAACAGAGTTGTCCAGAGTCTACCTGTGAGGCAAAACTGCTCACCAGCCGGAGGAGCAGTGGTTCCTCCAATGCCTGAACTTCAACCTCAGAATTGAAGAATTTGATTTAAGACTCTCCAGAGTAACTCAGAGGGGTTTGCTTCAGTCTGCCAATTAATTCCAAATGAGTGTCAAAACAAAATGACAATATATTAAGTTTGTAGTAAATAATATTTCAGTAAATGTGTCCTGGCCTTGTCATTGTCGTAATTAATAGTGAAATTCTATCTGCTGATGAAGTGAAAATAATACGTATTGTACAGTGAACATTTTATATGCTCTTACTAATTTGGTTCACAGTTTTTCCACGACTTATATACAGAGCTCTGTCAATGCACCTCCTTTGATCCACAACACATACAGTTGCTGTCTACAATCAGGATTTCCTGAGGAGTAGGCTGTGAATCTTGACATGTTCCCCTCAAAAGGCACAGTGATTTTTCACAATGTAGCAAAATCCCCAGAAGGACCCAAGATCAAACTCTTCTCCTTTATGACTCAACAGGATCCAAATCTGTCCCTCAAGAGAGTAAACGTGCTCTCAGTAACCAAATGTAGCAACAAACCAACTCCTTTCATTAGCTGTACTCTGCTCCGCAGCTGAGAAAATACATCTTCCGCTCTCCCAGCTGCGGAATGCACCTAGCTGAGACTCGCACGACAGTAGGTGAACTTCTGCACACCCACTCTCCTGCCTGTGCTCCGGCTCTTAAATAAGTAACTCTTAGAGACAGCAGACAAGGCCGTCGCTGTCATTGTTCCACACAGAGAGGGCATTCTCTGCCTTATTCCTCTGGATAAAGTCTGGGGGGAAAAACTGGAGAAGGAAGACTCCATAGCTTATTGTATCTGGTGGATGAAATGCTAGCTCAAAATTACCCATCACAAGCACACCATAGCTCCACCTCATACTTCAAGGAAATATCTCTGTCTTGAGTCACTGGGATTGCATTTTCTTCGTTACAGTAAGTGTTCTCAGAATTTTTCATTTACAAAGTTTTCAGCCCTCTGTGTAGCCCTGAGCACATTATGACTGCTGGAATCATCCCAGATGTGCTAGTTCTGCCCTTGACAGCGATCCTGAGAGTTTGCTCTAATCTGAACACAGAGTCTTCCTGTTAGAAGAAAGGGACAAGAATAAGCAGCGTAAGAAGAAACAACTGTCCTGACCACTACTTCTACCTATAAAGCTTATCTGGAGTCAGCCTGGCACGAACCAAAATCTTCGAGCTTCACTGCAGGACAGGTTGCGTAGGACCTCTACTGCCAGAGGCCAGTCGGTGCCCAAACCTGCACACAAGAACCATGGATACAGGATGAAATGGAGGTGTAAAAAGTACAAGAGTGGATGCATCTCCCAACAGAAGCTGGTACCACTATCACTAAATAGTCATCTCCTTTGCTCTGCCACCGCTCAGCCCCATTTCTTGATTTCCCAATCCTATGGTTTTCTACAAGCCACGAAAGAGGAGATAGGGTTTAGGAATCAACTCCACAAGGACAGGCCGGGTTAAGGATCCAGCTTTGTGACTTTGCATTGAAAAATGTTCAGCTAATTAATCTGATTGAGTATCTGCCCAGATATTCTTTGGTATGAAGAAAAGGAACTCGGATTTATTTCAGCACTCACATACATGCCCTCTCTCCACCCGCGCCATGAGACAATAGACTGCAGACAGAGCATATCTGTAGTAAGTGGATTGGATGTACCATGAGGCATATTGCCAATTATAAATTAATGAAATCCAGAAAAAGAAACTATGATCATTCCTCAAGAACAGTTTCCTCTCATATGGTGACAAAAGAAATCCCCTATCAGGGTTATTATATATACCAATTAAATTCTTTAGCTAAAGCAAAAAATTACTATTTTAATGGAGGAAAAACTAGAACATTTGGTTAAAATGTTCTCACAGAAATGTTAATTACCACAGGCATTAAACAAATGGAAATCAAAGCCTACCATTTGTTGAGCACTTTGAAAAGTTTTAATGCAAAAAATGTGCTGGAAAGAAACCTTCAATTTTTCCTCATGAATGAAAGCAAATCCCCGTAAATGAAGCTACATCTATCATGCTGCTAATCAGTCAGCAGCCGCAGATGTAATCCATCAATCAAAACTGTTCCTGCACAAACTTTCCATAAAAGATAATGGAATTAATTTGGTTTGTTGGATAGCAAAATGTGAAAAGATGCCTGCTCTGCTATTTCATCTCAGAGCCTATCATTCAGAGACAACAATAATGCCAGATGTAACTAATAGAAGTTACCCTTGCAATACCTCCCATCTTCCACCCTGTGTCTGCTCTTCACCGATCCTCAAAGACTGTGAGGAGCTGTGTAAGAGAAGCTGAGAGTTGCTGTGCGACTCCCATTTTTGGAAAGCAAACTATCCTGCGCTTCACTGGCTGGGCATGAGGCTGAGGAAGGCTTTGCTCCTCGGCGGCCAGCGAGTCCTTGAGGTGATGGGACAAGCAGGTCGGGGTCCCACGCACCCACTACACACACACTGCCTGGGATCTTTTATTACATCTGCTGTAGCACACAATTACATGAACTAAACTTGATGCTAACCAGGAAGATGTCTAGCTCCTATAGACAGACAGATTCAGTACTCTGCCAGAGAGGATCTGGATGGATAGTGCTTTGAGCCCTATTTATCCTTCAAGAGATGCCAAGACCAGTAATGCTACCTCATTTACTGAAGATTAAAATCCAGAGAAGTGTTTCAGAGGAGGCACCGTACTAGATGTTGGAGAAAGTCTGGTTCGTTTTTTCAGTGATGAGACCTGTTCTCTTCTGGGCAGTAAATTTATTTATAACCAACCTGAAATAGATTTAAAGCTATTTAGAGGCCATCATAAAGGCACTGACTGGTACTTTGAAACTCATGAAAGCAAAATATCTGGTATTAATTATTGCTGAAAGGTTTCAACATAAATAGATATGGAAACATATAAATACACGTATTTCTTGTACTCCCCTGGCATGCTTTTGCTCTCTAAGGAAGGTGAAAGTAATGCACAACCCTTTTGTCTGCTGCACATGTGGAACCCCAGATCCTGAACTCCTTCCATTGATTTCAGTAGCTTTGGATCAGATCCAAATTGTCCAAGGTATAACCTTAATTTGGAGGATAATTTCCTGGGGATAGGAGCACTGTTTTTTTTCTGTATACTGTACAGAATCTCAAACTGACACACTGATCACAAACAGATAGTTTGCTATATGTCTAAATACATTTCGACAACTTCTCAGATGCACGTATGTAGTTCTTGTGTTCATAACGATTTGTGGTTCTGTACCATATTTACCCTACAAACCAGAATGATATTAGAAGAGCAAGTCTTGTTTACTTTGTAAGTTATACATTACATTTGCTATTACCACAGGAAGCTAGTATGGTCTGCTGTGTAAATATGCAACCCATACTGCTGAATATTTTAAGTTATTGATCATCAACAAATACAAGTAAACCCATGATAACTTGCAACTAAAGGCACAACAATCAAAATTAGAAATCTCGGCAATCCAGAAACACTAACACTGCAAAATTTGGCTTTTGTTCTAATGGGGAACATACTATGTTTTTTAAGATACCTAACAAAATGGCAATTTTACTTTAACTGCTGCCCAGAAGAGAACAGGTCTTATTACTGAAGAAACCAACCAGACTTTCTCCAACATTTATGAGAAAAAGGCAGATCCTCTCAAATATACTGAAAAGTAAGCTAGCCCCATCTTCTCATATAAAATTTTGGGAAAATGAAAGTATTGATGTAAACTTTGCTTTTCATGTTGGGCCAGGTATTCCTCCTATGCTGGAGAGAGAATCTAGAGCAATCAACTGATTACAGCTCTATTTTTGCATTAAGTTATGCACATGCAGGTACACCCGCTAACATAAAATGATGATTGAATATTTTTTATATGTTACCTTATAGAGGTGCATATAATTTAAATAACAGGAATACATCTTTTCCTTTGACATCTTGTTTCTGTTGAACACACTAACCAAACAGTAAATTGATTTTCATTACAATGAACAATACTCCAAGAAGGTGGTATTGACTAGTGAGCACAATTTTGGTCTTGGCACATTAATACATATATATGTTTTGATCAATTTTCTCCTGGAAGGGGAGGAAGTTATTTTATTTTCCAGCTGAAGAAATCCTACAACTGTAAAGATGATTTATGCAACGGGAAAGAGATCATTAATACAACAAAAGAAGAATGAGTTGATACTCCATGCTCATTATGCACAGTCCAGCACATGACTCGCAAGAAAAATTAAGATGACAAAGTCACTAATATGCAAAAGATAAAGTCTCTCAAAAATCACAGGACGTTTGGTATTAAAAAAAAAAACCAAAACCAAAAACACACCAAGGAAAGTAAACCCAAACAATTAGGACTACAACATATCCTTCACAGTGAAAGGAGAGGTATTCCCACTTTCCAGTCTACTCTCAAATTCCACCGTCAGTGCTTCCACGAATGCAGCCCCCAAGACCGGGCTAACGTGCAGCCGTCCGGCAGAAAGAGGCACCTGCAGAGAGCCTTCCTGTGGCACGACCTTGCCTCACCCCTGAATGATTTTAAACACTTTGGCAGCCCAGTCAGTCGTTCACACCCAGCTGACTGATTCTGGAGGCTGGGAGAGGGAAGATTTTCATCAGATTTCCAAAAATATAAAGGTTCTACAACTTTGCAGAATCACTTCTAAAAGAAGTTGCTGATATGGTGATCTTGGGTATTCAAAGTACAAAGAACAAGGACAGAACAAAGAGGACCATGAATCTAAATTCTCTAAAGATCACAGGTTCAGTTTAACTTCAGTTTTTTAGAAGTTACCTCACCGATGAAGCTTCCTCTATAGTCAGTGGAGAGGTGGGTAAAACTTCAGAGGGCAACTAATATCACTAATAATCTGGTTTAGGATGCATGGATTGCCCCCTAGATATGAGCTTGTCTTTATGCACCATACAGGGACCTTATATGATTAATTACCTTATTTTCAGGTAGATAAAGCTGAAGAGCCTGTGATTTTTCAATTTGCAAAGGAGAACTCTACAGGGAATATGAACAAAATTTATAGAATCGTAAGACAGACAGATAAACTGAAGGGGATACGCATTCACCAAATGTGGATCACACATTTGGTGGGTGATCAAAGCCAATGAGGAGACAGCAATCATTCCCCAAGAGGCCAACTGGAAGAATCGCAGCAGAGCTCTGAAAAATGATGGATCCCATCATCCTAGCAGTTCCTGGTCATTTCGAAAAATGGAGAACGAAAGTGATGCAACTTCTCACAATTCTGCCAATCCTCTGTTTGACTTGTAAGACTAACTTCTATGGAGGGTGCAAGATGTGTATCACAATGGAGATGTTCCGCTCAGTCCTGTAGGATTGGCTACATTATACACTGACATGATAAGGACTGTCAGGACCTGGGTCTTCATTGCTTCCACACTATTCTCAGAGAGCCAAAGCTCTACAAATCAAATAGGACAGAACTTTATTGCATGGAGACAAGATGAAGACATAGCCAATCTATCTGATTATAAATGTAAGATACTCTTGTTATACACAGACTACTGTCAGTATATATTGACCATGTTATATACTGACCACTGCCTTCCAAGTCCTGATATATAAGATTTCCCATTTGGGATGTTTAACCAAAATAAATGTTCACCTTTAATGTTAAGCAATAACTTTCCACGTTACCTTCCAATACATACCACCACCTCAGCCTAGAGGCACCGTTTTTCCTTCAGTAGAGGATTTCAAGTTGTTTGACTCTACCCTGTTTATTTTACACAAACACTATTCCTTTCTTACAGATGGATATGATCTGTTGAAGACCTGGAACATTTTATCCCATAGCAAAACTCATTCAAAAGTACCATCTGTTCTTCCTGCAGGGGCACAGTAATGCCAGAAACTGTTTAACATTCCATAAATTAAGACCATATAATGGATAGCTCATTGTTAAAGTGAAGCAAGGAATTGTTTGGAACCTGATGACAGACATTTTGCTGGGATTTTGCCTTAAAAATAGTATCCAATGTATTATTTTTGGTTTGCTTCTTTAAAAACTTCACATTCAACATTAAACAGCAAAGGCGTGTCACAATCTAGACCATCTTAATGCCTGGCTTTATCCCCACTTCCATTAGTGTCAGCAGGGTCCTTTCTAGTAACTTCAGGGGGAGGCTTGGACTGGACCAATGGGTTAGAAAAGATTCACTGAAAAACCAAATTCTGTTCTCATTTACCCTGGTATGTGTCTGCTGTGTCTGCATGATATACTTCCTAAGAGACCAGAATTCAATCTTCAAGCATAAGAGCTATTAAAATATGTCTTATTTTATAGATGTTACAGTAATATATTACACTCACACACACTGTGAGCCCCCCCCCCGCCCCTTTCACTTATTAGTAAGAAACCCTAGCCAAAAATGAACTGCCATTTGCTATTCCCTTTCTACATCCAAACGGTAAGACATGCAGATGTTTAATCAATAAAAAGGCTGGACATAAAATCCTGCCATAAGTATGTATCATCTGAGTAAACATTAAAAGAGCCTTCATTTGCCATCCATAAAGAGAAACCGCAAATTTTTAAAAAAAAAAAGTCGTCTACAACAAAAAAATAAAACACGCACAAAAGAAATCAATAGTGCTTAATTGGAAAAAAATGGCACTATAAAATCCTCCACCCAAGAGTGGGACTCAAGTGGCACTCTGCCCGGTGCTCTGGGCTTCCCGGGGACAAGCAGTCCTCCCTAACATGCAACTCTTGTCACACGCGCTGGGAGCTGCGTGTGAGCTGTGCTCCAGCGGCCGAATGCAAAAGTTACAGTTCTTAAGTCAGAAAACTGCGATATACCAGGGCGTTTCAAAACCTGCTAGTGAAACAAATAAGTAGATGACACTTACACGCTCTAAGTGATAAGAATTATCATCTAAAAATTGTCGTTATTTAAGACTATGTATGTAAGCGCATACAATTATCATCTCTTTGTGAAGCTCTCACATTGCTATAATAAAATTCGCAGAAGCAAAGCACTTTTAGCCCAACCACTACTATTCCCAGAGACAATGCATATATTTTTCCATCACATCAGATCCTGGATGGTGGGGGAAGGGCAAGAGTGGCGGGGAGGGGGAAACGCAACTTGAGAAGTGGTAAGTGTGTCAAAATCTAAATTACTTGGAGAAATTTTGCAGCACAATCATCCTTTATGCTTGTGCAGTTTGGCTCATGTGGCTCACATTCAGCCTGTCACACTGAATCATTGCTACTTCTTGACTTACATTAACAAAAACAAACCTAACTTTCGCTTCAGTATGTGAGGTAAAATGCTCTCTGAATTCCCAGTCAAAAGGCCAGAGGCGGCATTAAAAATAATTGTTTCTGTAAGAAGCTCACTTCTGAGGAGAAGATAAAAAAAAGTCCGTGAAGATCTAACTAATAGCACAAACACATGTGTTGCTTATGGAGTATTTTGCAAAAAAATCCGTACTGCAAAAAGCTTTGTCCACGAGCAGAGTAGACACAGCTTTAGCAGTCTTAAATAACAAAGCAAATCCGCCCCTATCTACATAAGTCTTTAAACTGTACCGAACAGAAGATATTTAACAAGAGCTTTAGAGCCTGATGAACAGTTAGAAAGTAAATCTAGAAAACAAAGTACAAAATCAAAGAGAAACACAGCCAGATACAATCATCTTTGCAACTAGCAGAACACAAGGCACAAAGCAAAGCCAGCACTCAAAGAAAGTTATTTTACGCTTCTCCCACTAAATTTGCAACAAACGTCCAGTTAGGAAGGATTTCTGCTGACCTGTGGATGTGCAGCAATGTAGATGCAGGGAGTTTTCCTATCACCTTTTGTTCCCAGCCATGTCAGCTGTGCTCTGCTCCAAGTGCTGCTCACACTCCCAAATCCCCTCTTCCAGCTCTATCTTAGGAACTGCCCAGATTTTGTAGTGTAATCTGAGCAGGGAAGTACCATGTGCCTATGATATGGTTAATTCACTTTTTACCCCCCGCAATGCCTAAGGAAGCTGCTTCGCATTTCAAAGCCATGCCTCCGGCCGCCTGACCCAGGTAGGGCCAGGGCAGCACTGGGGCTGCCTCTTCCACCCAAATGGGGCTGTTAAACAGCTCGTTCCCACCTACCAAATCCTGGGATGGGGGATTCGCCAGGCTGCTGAGACCCTTGACTCTCTCTCCCCGAGGTGCCCAGCGCAGAGGGGACCATAACCCCCACACCTAAAGGGAGCCAGCTCTCTTTGCTCAGGGCCACCACCACAGTGCTGGGGCCATTGCCATCCCCATGGCCAATACTAAGGCCTTTCACAGAAGCCCCTCGAGACGCAGTGAAGCCTGGGCATCTGGGACCTTTGGCAATGAAGATGTTAAACAGGGTGTGCTGCAAGACTCCCATCCATTCCTCTCCAGTCTTGCCAACAGCTAAGCAAAAAACTATCTCAGTTTCTTCTGCTAACAGAAGAAAGCTTTCCACTACACAAAAAAAAACACCCCAGCTTCTAAACTTTCTTTTATTAATTCTTCTGTTAATATTCTTCTATCGTTATTGACCTATTTCTGTTTTGTACTTGCAATCATCATCATGCGTAATGATGAGAAGACTACACTTCAGAGAAGAAGGAAATACCCCTTCTTCCCAAATTCTGCACAGGGAAGAATTAAACCAGTTGTGAAGCTGGCAAACACGCATACACCAGAGAAGGCGCAGAGAAGAAGTGGTAGAGTAGTCCCGAAGTCCTGACACTCCTGCTCGTCCAACCCCCACCACACCATCAGGTCCTAAGCGCCGCACACCAAAACCCAGGTGATTAATAACTAGCACTGATCTGGTGTAGGTTTTTCCTGAATGTTTAGGTCTTGAAAAGGGTAAAGTGCAAACCATCAATGGTTGTGCTATTCCCCAACTTTCTTGAAAGCAAATTCCATGTTAATCCCAATGTCAACATTGTCAATGTCTCAAACACTGCTAAATCAAATTACACAGGGATGCTGAAGCAGCCCCACTTGGCAAAGAAACAGGAGGTTTCTATTACCCTCTCTGCCAACCCCAGGCAGATGGGGGGAGCGGCTATAGCTGCTTTTAAACAGCTGAGAAAGGGCCCCTAAAAGAGATTAAAAGGGAGCAAAAGTCAGGGATCTTGGAAAAGGAAGGATCTAAGACACAAAGATGGCAGAAAATTGAAAACTTTGGGGGGAACTTTAACTCTTGGCCAGAAGAAGGCAAAGCAATTTCATGTAAGGAACCTGCTTTTTATATTCTTGGCCTTATGAGCAACACCTGCAAATACCTTGTATGGGATTTCTAATGATTGCATAATGCATCTGCAGAGTTTTCCTTTCTTCAAACTCTAGACCTTTGGATAAACCAGTTTATTCTAAAGCAAAGGTGCTAGTTGCATCTTCCCTGTTGCATAATTAACTAAACCCAATTATGTTTGAAATCAGCATGTGTGAAATAATACACTTGAAATAATACACTATATAGGACTATTTCAGAGAAAAATATACATTCTTCAACAATGAATTCAAGATCTCAGCTCGGAAATTTGATCTTGATCAGTTATAATGACGAGTGCTTAGAAAACAGTAACAAAAAGGAAGTGAAGTGATCTCAAAGGTTAGGAATCACGGCCAACAGCTGTCTCTCTTGCTGTCTGTCTGTGTTTATGTCCACAACTTGTACCTCTGCCAGGCACAGGCATCATCTCCACTGCGCCCTGGCAAGTGCTCCGTGGTCCTCATCCCATTAACATGGGACTCAATGGTTGATCTTAAAGGTCTTTTCCAACCTAAATGATTCTATGACACTATGCTCCCCCAATCCCTGATTCATGCCGGTGACCCCCCTGATCTCTTGCACCTGAAGCCCTCCAGGTCAGGGCCAGGCGGTGAGGGCTGCACAGCTAGGGCAGGTCACAGCTAACTGCAGGAAGCCAGCTCTTCCCTGCTTAATTTCATTAGCCTGTAGAACAGGCTATAATTTGCTGAAATGATGATTAATCAAATCTTATTTTTCTCTAAGGCAGTTAATGAACAGCCAATTAAGTGTCTCAGTAATTCTGAAATAACAAAGGAATACTCTAGGAGTGACAACTAGCAGCTACTTAACAGCATAAGCTAGCATCACAGTAAAAGCCAGTCTGGCTGAAAGGGCCGAAGATACGTGACTAGAAGGTCCTTTCACTCCCATCATCCCAAAGCCACCATTTTTTTTATGCTTCAGACAGCCCCTTAGAGCTCAGAGGCCCTAGACTGGGCACTATGCAGGCGCTGAGCGTCCCACGCGTGGGAGCACCACCACCAACCCCCCCTCACTGCTTGCTCCCAGGGCTTTGCCCTTTTTTGCTGCACCCAGGCTGCAGACACCCCCTTCCCAGCGGCAGCTCTGCAGAGGGAACGACCACTGCCTCCAGCCCCCCCCCGTGCCCATTACTGCTCCTCAGGCCTGTAAACAGCGAGGAGGGCCAGGGAGCACTCGCAGTGCCGCACAGCCAGGTAACTGGCTGGAATGCCCGGGAGAGAGGGCAGCACACCGCTATGGCGGCCCAATTCCCAGCTGGAAATGCCCAGGCACCCACAGCCTGCAAGTTCAGTAGGGCAGCGACTGCCTATCTTGCGGTGCAGTTCATATCTTTTCCAGACTCCAGACAAATCCATGAAAGCTTAATTTTGATCATATAAATCAGGATGAGATTAAGATACATAAACACAACTTGGTGCAGTACCCAAAAAGCAAGGAATGACATTTTTAAAAGAATCCATCATCTTGGTTTTTTTAAGTATTTCTTCAGTGGGAATTGTGCTGGAGCAAAGAATGCAAAACTTAGAAGCTTCCAAGAGGGGGTCATGTGAAATTACTCTATTTCGAGATTTTTTCAAATCACTAACATTTTGATTCTGAATGCATTTGTAAGAATCTGCCAACCAACAAATTTTCACCATCAAAAGAGGCACTTTTTGCAGTTTGTACCTATCCTTTTTTTCAGGTCTAAAAAAAAAGATTTTGTAGAGAACTTATGCCATTTCTGTAGAAACTTCTGCAATCCACAGTGACATTGCAGAATTTTTCAAATAAAAAACAACCCCCCCAAAAAAAGAACAAAGAACATCCTTTGTTTCAGACAAAGAATTTCAGGAGAAACCACAAAATGTTCAAGCAAAACATTAAACATTTGATTTTTCCACCCGTTTTGCCAGCAGTCTAAGTTTTCCCATAGTTCTAATATCAGTGTCAATAAGGAAGGGAGGGGAGGTAGGTCAGATGGACTACACTCACGCCGCAACTTAAAATCTGTGCTAATTAAATGAGGATGAAAATAGGATGCAGATACGATTTGCAGAAAGCATTTTTCTCCTTTCACTTAGCCTTTCTTTTAATGAGGAAACGCGACCTACTTCATTTACCCATCAGGAAAAAATGCCATTGAAAAACAACTGGAAGTTGTCGCTAGCATTATTACACAAATCCTGGGCTCTGCTCCTGCCCAAGTGCTTGCCTGCGAACACCTAGCTCTGCGCCCCATCCGAGTGACTAATACGAACGTCATGTGCTTTGCACTCTCAGGGCTAGGGCCCAAACATAAGGATGTTACCAATGGCAGATGTTATTTAGTCTCTTTAAATGAGTTTTAGAAAAGCAGGCTTAAAAAGAAATGGAAACATTTCATTTTAAACCCAGTGGAGACTATTTTATTTAAAACACACACATGCCTGCCTGACACACTTCACTGCCTATTTTAGTGGTTTTTTCCAGTGCAAAGATATATCACAATCGTGGCAGCACCTGGAACCTTAGTTGCATGTTAGAGTACCACAGTGCCCAGCACTGTGCTATTGCCAGCCTCAGAGACAAGTAACCACAAACTACAGAAATGTAACCAAGAATTAGAATTAAATATGTGACACTGTCTAGTCTAGAGGTATGCTTCATCTTCATGATAAAGATCATAAAGTGCTAATTTATTTTTTCACTCTTTACAGAAAGAGAGATTTTAGTAAAGGTAAGTATATACCAGGGATTTTCCTTTTTGATTACTAGCATCTTAGTTCATTTTATTTAAAAGTAGGAATAAAAGCGATGCCCTCAAGTTAACCTGTTTGCCCAGACTGAAGAGACATTATTACATGTTCTTGTTCTTTTACACATCCTAAATATTCAGACACTTGCAACACCCCAGGGTATAGTGTACTATGTCAACACTTCGAGAAGAATGCAAAAATCTTAACAAAAATGAAGAGAGATTGCTTATCATGCTATTGAAGTCTGCATTTTAGAAAAACCCACAAATTATTACAAACACTTTCCACAGGACATATCCTTCTGGATATGCATGCAGCCATGCCAGGAGCCAAACGGCATGTCAGAAAGCAGATTGCATTTTGGTTTTGCTCTAAAGGCAAACTAATGTTTCAAAGCATACTGCAGTTCCTCTTACTGAGCAGATCCATTTACGCTATTTGCCAATTCAGAACTGAGGGGTAATCCCCCAAATCAATCTGCTCTGTACAGTATCAGATTATATCCTTTCCAAGTGGCCATCCAAGTTTCATACATTAATCATACCCAGTCTTTCAAGATCATCAAACGGTATGTTATATTGATTATATGACAGAGCTCCATGCATGAGGCAGATTAGTTTAGAATAGGAGAACATGACATGCTACCAAATGTAACTGTTCTGGTTATGAAAATTGAGTAAGTAAAAATAAGCCTCAACAGACCTGGTAGAGCCACTGGGCAAGCCTCAGCAGCTCAGTAAGAAAGATGTTCTTACAGTAATGACTTCATTAGGCTGTTAGCGAGGCCATGGTGACTACCCCGCCTCTTGGCTGCAGCTGCACTGCTGAGACGACCTCCAGCTGCCTATCCTTACACCCAGCACCAGCTCAGGTCCCTTCAGATGTGGCTGGTCGAGTAGCCTCTCACAGTCCTCCCTAATTCACTTCAGGAAGGAAAGAGACAAACCCAAAGCCAGCAGGATTATCTTCAATAGTCTAATTAGTGGCTTGCGATAATCCACTTGATTTTGCCTAAAGCAAATTAGGAAGTGCTCATGCGAACTATGGAGGCAGCAGATAGGTGGACTGCTACCCCCTGCCAACAGGCAGTGGCAGCAATGGGAGGCAGTGACCGGGCACAGCCGATACCAGGGGAAGAAGTCTGGTAGTGGTCAGAGGGGTCGGATGTCTGCACAGATGCCCACCCTTGACCCCAGCCTCAAGGGCTTTCAGAAGGTGCAAGCCAGGTCCAATAACTCTGCCCAGCAGAGCTGCTAGCATTTTCTCTGCCAACTCCAATAAAAGCCAATAATACATTCTGCAAAGCAAAACTATATTAAAAATAAAACAAAATTGGGCTTTGGTATCAAAACTAAAATCTGGCAGCCGCCTGTTCCCATGCAAAATCCATCATGAGTGATAAATTTGTGGAGGACAGCTGGAACAAATCCATGACATTTAATGACATGGTAAAAGCAAACCTTGAGCAAACAACTTTAAATCATTTGAAATACTACTGTGAATAGATGAAACTTTACAGCGTTCACATGTTACAATAATTAATCATTTCTAAACACTTGTTTTTAATTCTTTAAAAAAAATCATCATTTGCAGAAGCGATTTTTTTTCCCATCCAGCCATATATTTAAAGTAGCATTCTGCTGTGAAAAGGTTTCAGGCTACACACCACTTCAGATTTTTAAATGTATTTAAATGTATTCTGTCTCTCTCCTATCTAAAGATTCATGACACCAGCAAAACAGTACTTTTCTACCTTCCATCTTTTCTTTTTTAAGAAACCTGGTCTTCAAAGCCCAGTGCACAGTACAGAAAAGCGAAAGTCCTAGAAGTTGCTTCTATAAAACACTTCAAACGGGATTGTCACAGAAACACAGACAACAAATTGCCTCCTAATTTAAATGAGAATTCAAATCTCATAGGCACCCTCTCAATCTCTGTCCATGAATGCATATCCAGTATCATCCTATATGGTTCACAAATCCTCAGGTAAAAGAACAGGTCTGTCCTTCCATGGGTAAAGTAGCTGTTCAATCTGAACCACACAGACACCCTTAAGGAGTTCAGCTGGTCCCACTCCTGATGGCTGCCGCAGAGCACCAGTGACCTGGGAAATTTCCCAGAAAGAACTGTTAATGGAACCTGAGCTAAGAACTGGGGGATAGGTGCCAAGCTGAAATGACTTAGAACAGCACGAACGTGAGTGTAAGGGGCACATCTTAAGCTGATTCTGTCTGACAAACGTGCTTAAGTTGATACTGGACAAATGGCTCAGCTCTCATTTAAGTAAAGCCTGGGGGACACACAGACGGTCTCTCCTGGACGTGGCTACAGCAGGAGTTGGCTGAGGACCAGCAGCTGGCTGGTAGTCCCCCACCGCATGTCTGGCAGGAAGGACAGAGAGAACATTCACGGCGCTAGTGCAGACTCAGCTAATTTAAGTCAAAAACAAAGGTGTTTTGAGCTAACCTGGCTGACTTTGCAGTGAGGTGGATTAAGAACACCCATAAGACCCCTTCTGCCAGCTCTGTTGGGGATATAATCTTTGCTGGTTATATTTTCTACTTCCAAAAAGTCATGTATCCATGTCCCAGCAATTGCTTTCTCTCTCTCCCTCCATCACAAGTCTAGACAAAACCACATTAAGATCCTTCTTTGACTATACATGTACAGGTGTAAGGGGTTAGCAGTTACTAAAAAGTTTTGTGGATACAGGAAAAAATGAGCTCTTTGTCTCCAAGGTGTGTTCACTGAATAGAGTCAAGAGTAAAAACCAGAACTGAACTAAAAGAAGCTTCATGCTAAGGATCAAAAGAAAAAAAAGAAAAAAGAAAAGGAATTCCTACCCAAATAGGCAGGAAAGAGTCTGTGAGGTGAGAAGGGACACTTTTTAAACCTTCACTTCACAAAAAGGAGCATGTGACGTACTTCTTCACGACTTTTTCCCTCCAGGGTCCCCTGAGCCCAGACCACTCCAGACCACAGAAGCAGTGTGGCTGTCCATCGCGCCTGGGGCTGGACATGCAGCTGTACCACGGTGGGACCGCCGGCGCAGAAGCACTTCTCACGCTCCCGTCTCCACCCACGTCTCTACAATACCGGATTCCTGGCACCGGTTTGGACAGCTCGGCAGTCATTGCCTGCCTTCATTCATAAAAATGAGACCACGCTGATGAAAGCCACAGGCTCTAGTGCACCCAGCAATAAATGTCAGTGACATCTCCCGGTCAAACATTTACTTCCACAGCCGCCCCTACGCGGGAAGCCTGGAGGTCACATCTGGACAATGAAGTCAGGGAGAGTTGCATGCGTGGATCAGTGACAGCGCTTAAACTTCTCCCCGATTTTGGATTCGATCCACAGAGTTCATTAGCAAACAAGTCAGACAGGAATGTATGTCTCTCTTAAAGCAGACCGGGAGATGTAATTAACACAGTTTAATTTTCATGAATAATATATTAGGTTTGTAACACACAACAATAAAAAGGTAACTCAAAGGGTTTGGTCTTGCTCTAATCATGTTCAGCAGAAGGAGTGGATCCAGGCCACAAGGGAGCTGCGATTTCTTCATATCTAAGCAGGATATATGTTTGTTTCAACAGTCTGATTTCTTACAAAAAGACCACAATAACGTAAGCAGGAGAAAACAAACCACTTTTTGGAAAGCCCCTTTCAGAAGTCTCTTTCTTTTAGCTCCTAACCTATATGAACACGGAATCAGAAAAGGATCTCTTGGAATATTAAATCCAGACCTCAGTTATTAAAGGCAACATGTCACTTCCAGCAAAAAGAAAGGTTAATATTATGCCAATGAGCTGGAAGGAAACCCAAATTTCTAATGCAAGAGAATGAGGGGAAAAGCTAAACAAAAGTGAATGCATGAGACCTTACCACTATACCAGAGCCTTATTCTCTGGGGGCTGTTGGTACATTCAAGAGGAGATAAGAGGCAGAATAATTAAGAGTCAAGGTTCTTTCTGCCACTAGGGATCTGCATACAGCTTAGAAAAGAAACACCTCGGTACAGTTCAGCCCTGTGACAGCTGAAGAAGGGGAGCTCCCGGCAGGCGCAGCCCTCTCCCAGGGCAGTGTGAGGCCACCTGAGATCATCGTTGCCCCAAGGTCGAAGGCTTACAGAAGAGGCAAGCAGCCCCCAGCAGTGGTGGGCCAGCTAGCAGCAGTCTGGTTTCTTCAGAGTATGATGCTGAAAAGCCAGAAGGCGGCTGTAGGAAAGCATGTGCCCACTGTAAGTCTTTCAGCAACCACAAAAATCTCTGGATAATTTAAGGGACACTTCTGGTTTTGCCAGAAGCAGTTAAATACCACCTCTTACCCACAAACTAGGGGATGAAACTCCCAGGCATGGAAAAATTCCCAAAGAACAGTCTGAAAGAAGACCAACATTGTAAACATTTGTCATCTCCCGGAATAAAGGAAAGAAGGCAGCTGTGAAAGGCATGGTTGGCAGTAGGCTTGGTTTGGTTTACACGGGATGCAAAATCCAAGGGCAGAAGGATGACAAGGAAGGACAGCCAAGGTACCCTCCATACCCAGCAGTCTCCATGCAGGCTTTGAGAACTGAGAGCAGATACCAGACACCACAGCAATAAGAGCCATAGGAGCCCTTAGAGGTTCTAACACACACAAAAAAGGCACAAAAAGCATAATTTTTAACAGGGAGTGAAAGCAGGTCACAGCCTGCAGATGGGATGTAACTACACTCTGCTCCTGCAAATCCAGAGGAATGGACATCCACAGGGCTGGAACTGGTCCTGGCAGCATGGAATGCCCCAGCACTGCCCCTCCTGTTGTTGAGGAACTGTCCAGCAAAACAAAATATTTCCAAAAAGCGTGATAACAGGGCTGAATACCAACCAGAGAGACAGCAGTTGAGAAGATGCCATCTCCTCACTGCGCTGCTGCTCTGTAGCAATCTACCACCAGAGCCAAAAGCCAGGCTGGGATGTCTGGTGAGCTTCACCTTGCACATATGCGGGAGTAAAGCTACACGCACGAGCACTCCGGTGCAGACCCCTGTGTGCTCACAGGCCTTTTCCAGTGGGCCAATGGATCCTCAGCTACGCTCACCCAACCAGCCCTCAGGTATGTGGCTTGTTGTTCCTCTCCCATGCTGCATGCCTGAGCAGGACAGAAGGTGCCGATGCCACTGGAATGTCACCTTTAATGCCACCAAGCACCGTGGGACTCGCTGCCCATCATCGCTCCTGAAAGGCGACCTACCACTCAGTGCACAAAATTGAATAAAGATGGCTTCTTCCAGCTTCAAGTAGATCAGATAAATATAGAAGTCTATAATGCCACATGACCACTTAATGCAACTGAAAGGTGTTAAAGTGGATGGATGGACAGACGGATGGAAAAGAGTGAGGGACCTCTACAATCACAGAAGCGGATTTGAATAAAAGAAAAAGATTTTTCCTACTATTTAAATACACTGCAAGGCTAGTGTTTACCTACTATTTATCCCAGTATAGCTTGCAAAGCAGCTTACTGCAGTTTGCCCAGATCAGCAGTCCCACAAAAGTGGAATCACTGAGGCGTTACCAGGACCGAAGGTCTCGGCTGCTTTGCCATCAGTTTCTTGTCTTTACTGGAGAAGGTAAAGCTCCAGCCACCACACTGAATTCAACAAATTCTGCTCAGAGCCTGTGCCGTGAGAGAGAATACATGGATACAATAACATGGCTGTTGAAGGATAAGGCAGCACTGGAAAAGGTTTGCCAACACAGTAATGCCAATTAAGGGTGTGATTTTTGGATGACATTTTTATGCCAATACCAGCCCTATTAATGCTGTCTTCAAAGTGATTTTGAAGGTCCAGCTGACTCCCATTTGGGAAAAGAAGCAGTTAAAAGACTCTTTTTTGGCCTCTATAGGCCCCATTCTGCTATTAGGGGAAAATCTTTCATATTCGTTTCATCCATTCCAGTAATAAGGGTGTTTTATGTCTAGAAAGCTGTATCTTTCTCAGATAATTTTACACCCATTAACCATATACCATAAGCTGTAGTTTTTGTTGTTAAATCACAGTCTAACCAAGTTATAAGTAAAGTCATGTTCAGTCTCCCTCTGCAACCGAAAGGACAAGGATGCCTAAAACAAAGATGTCCCATGAGGAGAAGAGGGAAAAGAGGATTCAGGTGCCAATGGTCTGTTAGAAAACCATAGGGACAGATACACTCTCAAGCACCACCTCTCTACTCATCACCTATGGGTGCAATGAAGCAAAACTCAGTACTAATACAACTCAGCAATAATATCATCTTTTCCTTCAGTACCGAAGGCTTAGAGAAAAATCTCAATGCCAGTAAGCTCAAAGGACCTTCCTGCAGGTGGTGCGGACCATGCGCTCAACCCTACCTCCTCTGGCCTCGCTCCCGGCGGGTGGCTCAGCTCTGGGCGGACCGACAGGCTCCAGCACAAGCCTTTGAGTGACAAGAGGAAGAGATAAGGTGAGGGGAGGCGTGGGGGCAGAGGACAGGCTGGCTCTCCCTCAAGCCCTGAACACGCCGTGAGCGATTCTGCTGCCAGGGGCTGGATTTCTCCACCGATCCTGCAAGCCTGGTCCCCCAAATCTCCCCAACACAGCCCCCTGCTCCACTCTGCCAGGGACGCAGCCAGCGAGTGTTCGCACCCAGCGCCACTCACTCCAAGAATCCAAGCACACCAGCAAAAGCAGGCAGAAAGCACTTCTCTTAGGTATCCCATGTATTTTCTCCTCCTCCTTTCAAACTTCCCGTTGGTTTTCGTTAAGCTCACACGAGGCGAGCAAGCCTGCACAACTTGGAGAACGTGTTTATAGAACAATTTTGCCAGATTTCCCCCACCTCGAAATGACATTTGATTTGCAAACACTCCCACCGAACCGCAGGCTGCTCTCGCCTCCACCCAGGGAGTTGTTTTCAATAAAGCAACAGCTCTGAAACATCTACAGCAACTTTTTTTCTTTGACAATTTGCCACTTTCAGAACAACAAAAAAAAAGAAAAAGGAAAGGAGAAAGAGAAGAGAAATACCGTAAGGAAACATTTGCATATTTGTCCCAGTAACCGGGAAAGGGCTTTGGATCGCGTCCCCTGCACCGAGGGGCTGCAGCCGGCTCCGCTCCGCCCGGGACCGGCGGGCGTCCCGGGACCTACCGCTGGGCTCCGCGAGTGCGGCTCAGCGCTGCACCTCCGCGGAGCGTGGCGCCGGGGGCTGATCCGCGCCCGGGGCTCCGCGCCCGCGCTCCCCGGCCGCTCCGCCACCGCTGCACTTACCGCCCCGCTCCGCGCCACGCCGCGCTGCTCCGCTCCGCGCGGGAAGGGGCAAGGGGACCCCGGGAGCCAGAGGGAGGGGCCGGAAAGCTGCGGCGGGGCTGACCGGCGGCGCTGGGTGTTTGTCTAACCTGACACCGGGGGCTGCTGCTGCCGCCGCACCGCGCTCCGCACCGCGCTGCGGCCAGCGGCAGCCCGGCCTCAGCGCGGGCCGGGCGGGAGGCGAGTGCCCGCCGCCCCGGGGAGCCCGCGGAGCGGGGCTGGACATACTGAAACAATGAGATCGGCTGTTTTATAAGGCTCACGTGGAGGAGAAAAGTCTGCGTCCTATTTTCCTGGGGTTTCCAATTAAAAAAAAAAAAAAAAAAAAAGTGGGGGTTGAAAGCCGAGCCCGGCGCCTGCCGTGGGGCAGTGGTGCCTCAGCGCCTGGGTTTGCCCAGGTTAAGCCCACTCAGTCAATCAAAGGTGGCTTCAGAATTGTGCTAAGAAGTGCTTTTAATTTTCTTTTCATCCCGCTGCTGCTTACGGAGATCTAAGCAGCCCCAAACTTACCTCGCCGTAACCCGCCGCAGAAGCATTTGGTGATTTTGATCCTATCTTTACATCGAGAGGGTCCCGTTGTCATATTTACATGACAATAGAGACTGTTTATAGAAACTCATCCTGGTATAAATTAGAGACAAGTCCTTGGGAAGAACAAAGTCACTGCAGCGCTATGTCATCGAGCAAACATCCCTCAGAGGGTCTTAAGAATAACCCAGGGTGCCTTTTCCCTGCCACGCAGCAGGGACGTGCTTGCAAGCACAGGGGGCTCACTCCAGCGCCCTGGCTGGGTCAGAGGGAGCCTGTCTCGCCCTGGATGGGAGCTCTGGGACCTCCCTTCGGGGAACCAGGCGCAGCTCCCCCCTGCATTTCTGCTCCTTCAGCACAAGCTGTTTCCAGCCCTTAGTCTGGCTGTAGGGCCAGTCGTGAACCTCTGCAACAAGCCCCTGGGGCAGGCGGCGCAGGGAGACCCCGCTGGGCTGTTTTCACACTGCAGAGCTCCTCCATCTTCTCGGGCATTTAGTTATGGGAGGAAGGGACCGACCGAACACCCCCCACACGTCCAGGCCTCCTTGCTCATCCTGCTTGATGCTCACCAAAGCTGTCAGCAGAGGACAGCTCTGCCCAAGCCTGCATGGGCAGGGTCACAGAAGCATGGCACTCAGTGCCCCACCGAGGCTGCCGGTTCAGCCCCTCAGCAAAACAGCTCAGCACCACCAGCCTGCCCCTAGCACAGGCCATGCGGACAGCTGCCTGGAGCAACCGCCTGATGGATGTAGCAGAGCATCCATGGTCTGGCTGCTGGCTTTGCCTTTCCCAGCAACCAAGGGATGGAGCAGCATCTGCTGCTGCGGTCAGAGGTGGTGGCTCCCCCACAGCGCTTGGTCACCTTCTCCTGTCACTGCCATCCTAGGGGAGAGGTTCCTCATCATGCCCTCCTCCTCCTCCCGCGCTCTCCTCTCCTCCTTGTAGCAAATGCAGCTCAGCCCAGTCTGTGACAGTAAAAATACAACAATATCGAAGAAACTTTTGGGCTGCCTCTGGCTCTCAGCAGCTCCCATTCACAGGCAAGTTTGAAATCTGCACAGACAAAATGTGCGTACAATTAGGGAAAAGTAGCAGTGTAAGAATTTCCATTTCTGAATAATGTGGTATCCTGTCTCTGACACAGCCAAAGCTTGGGAAAGTGGGACTGCCTTATTGTGTGATGTTGCAGTGTGTGTGGGGAGGGGGTTTGCTGCCGATTGCTGCTGGACACCCTCAGGGCTAGGCCAACTATACAAAATTATTGTGTAACTTTAGCCAGAGAGAAAAATGCTATTTACTTTGTGAGGAAACAATCAACCCTCCAAAAACCATCCTACACAGTCTTGAATTTCATCTGAAGGAAAAAAGGAAGCGTAGAAAGAGCAGAGGACTCTGATTTCTCTCTGCCCCTGCAAAGATGTGAGGCAAGCACTGCTGCTCTGAAGGTAGCGTTTACAGTCTCCTTAAATCATCTCGTGACAGCCCATGAGTGCCACTTGCTGTCACCCAGCTGCGCCATGAGCAGATGGGAAGCAGCAGAGCCAGCAGTAACGCTTCAACTGGGCTTTGCACATTAAGTTTGTGGCTGAGCTGGGAGCGAGCCCATGTCTGCCAGCTCCACACCCCGGGGTCCGAGTCACGAGTGTTTGAGGAAGACCAGGGGAGACCAATGGAGTCAACCCCAGGACTGTGATAAAACTAAAACAGGAATTACAGGAGAGTCCTGAAATCACTATAGCAGTTTTTGCTGTTAAAGCCATGATGGCCTCAGTCTGTAGCTAGGGGTAAAAATCTCTCCTCAGACCAACTGATGCACATGGAAAATACTTTGTGTGCTTTCAGGCACACAAATCCTTCCTCAGATCTAAGAGGGGGATGCAAGCTGCACCCCTGACACTGTTAGATCTTCAGCGTGAGGTTTCCTCTCCCTGAAACACCCATTGACTGTTATCACCACTTTTGCTCCATCAACACAACCAACACAGGCAGAGGCAGCAGGAGACCAACAGCCAGACCCATTAAAGACAGAAGTTAAAAATCCTCCTCACCACCTGTACAATAGCATTTCTGATGCCCTTGCTATGCCCAGAGCTGAATGTGTAGCAATGGGGGGACTTTGGGAGGAAACATAACCACAGACTCGGTGTTCGTTGGTGCACCTTTAGGAGGGGAGGGGTGTGGGGAAGTCGTGCGCAGGGTCTCAGCCTTGTGTCCAGCAGCTGAGGATTGAGCTGAAGGAGCAATGGCACTGTCAGGGTGGATAACTGCGACACAGGGAGCAGACTCTGCCCTGCTCTGCCAATGATTGCCCTACATACCACTAGAACAAATCAATTCATCCCTCTACCTATCAGTGTAAAACAGCAATAATAGATGCAACATAGCCCCAGAGGACCTTACCTTAGAGGGTAGAAACTCCTCAGCACAGCAGAGCAAAACGGCTGTTAAGAACCTGCCAGCTCAGCTCTGCCACACCTCACCACACCACCACTTACCTGGATAAACTCGGCAAGTCCTAAACCTAAATCAAAAGTTGGAGTCCTATGCTGGTGGCCTGTCCTCAGCAGTGTTTTCACTCAATTTGCCAGAGTAAAAATATGGCTCAGAAACAGAGTAATTTTTTTTAACATCACAAGATCATTTAAAATATTTTGCTTTGACTTCAAGTGACACTGAAGAACTAATACATCCAGGATTTCATGAAGTGAGGCTAAATGGAAATATCCATCATTTCTGAATGAAAGAAAACTGACAAAAAAACATTGTTTGGGGACTGAAACGGTAAGGCAAGTTGTGTGAATCTGTGCAAGATACAGAGCGGCCGTCATCGTTGGTGGGATTAGCACATACCCACTCAGGGACTAGCTTTGGAAAGCAAAACTAACTCTTTGGAAGTCTGATTTAAGGAGGAAAAATGTTCTTTCGGACTTTCATTCAGCCATTTTTTGCATCTCCGGTACTCTGGAAACTGAGCTCTGCATTGGACACCAAAGGGGAGAGGGGTAGCACGCCTCCTTCCAAGAGACAGGCAGGAAACCTGGACACGTGGAGAAGCCTCTGTACCTGGTGTAGTTAATCCTAGAGAACTTGACCCACTTAGAAACAACTGGAGCTTTTCCAAATAAAAGCCCCAAAGAAGAGGAACCAAATCAGGGGGAGAAAATGTGACATTTTAGAATTCCAGACCTAACACAAAAAAGTATGTAGTGTTTCCTAAGCAGCAATTTCCTAATTGCAGACCGGTGGGAACCACACCACCAGTGTCCTCTACTCCTTTTCTTCTGCCACTGTAAAGTGTAGGAACTCTTTTGCCACATCTTTTCCGTGACTCTCTCTTCCACATGGCTATAGCATTCCCACTTTAAAGCAGTGCTACTCTGGCTGAATAACCACAGAGCAGAGCCGAACAATTGTCAACTGTGGGCAGACTCAGACTGAAAAATTTTCCTCACATGTCCTCATCCAACCACAGTTTTTGAGAATTTGGGAAGATGTCACAAAGCAACAGAAAACAATGCCCACTTGGCCAAAGTCAGGCCATTCAACAGCATGCCTTTTACTGCAGTATACAGTTGAGAAACGTAAGAAATGTATAGCTCACATAGGAAAAGCTTTTAGCTGCTGCTTTGAAATCCCAGAGAGTCGATAATTTAACACATTTCAAACGAGAGAAAAATTGCACAATTTATAGACTAGCCCAATCCAAACAAATCAATTATAATGTACATCTACTCTGAACCCAGTGGAGAAAAGCTCATTTTGTTCTGGAGATTTCTGATCACCAGGGCTTGCAGAGATTTGCCGTGACCTACATGGTTGAACTCTTAACAGTGGAAACTTAAAGAAATAGCTTACAAGAGAAGATTCCTGTGGTGCTGGATAAACGCAGTGTGAGAATTACCTACTTGGACAGTTTAGGAGGAAAACAGCATTGCCCTTTCTTTATCATCAGCCAGTTTTTCTGCAGGTATTTGGTCAAATTCAGTACTCCGCTATACCCATTCAGTGCCCTTGGAGGAAATAAAGTCGTACATGTGAAACAGAGTAAAGCATAATTCTTCAAGCAAGGAGCAAGTGTGCCCTACAGTGACTTGCTCTTAATTTAATGTACTGACAAACCAAGAGCACTTATAAGCAGCATTTGATAAGGTATTCTTTCAGATTCTGATGTTTTACTGCAAGTGTCAGAAATGTACCCACATCTAAGATCAAAGGGCTCTTCAAGACAAATGGCAGGAAAACGATCTTTATCTTGGAACCTGACTTGAAACTGTTCCTTGTTCTCAAACTTTTTCACCATCAATAAGTATGCACCGGAAAGCACGGCTCTCAGAGATCAGCACTCTGATGGCAGCAAATGTTAGCTCATTGATGAACTTTCAGACTGCAAATGCTACTGAGACAAATCCGCTGCCAAGGTGAGCTTTTCCTTTACCGCACAGCCATAGAAACAGGTACAAAATACCCTCTTCTAGGGCTTGTTACCTTCATTTTTGTCACACGTCAAGTTCCCAAGAAACCCCACCTGAGCACATCAGATGAGCTTTAGTTTGGACTGATTTCCGATTATGCAGTAGTGGCTCAAATCTAACATCCATACAAGTGTGCAGCAAGCGGGGGGAGTTGCATTTTTCCCCAGTCACCCCTGGCAAGTCCCATTTCTTCCTGGCCATCTCAGTTCCTCTCATAGGATCTTCTGTACCTGAATATTTTGAGAGTGAAGAAGTTGAGGATGCAATTGAAACAAGAAGTTTCTTTTTATTGTTTTTCTTTTTTGAAAGTGTTCAGCATTGACCTTGCAAGTTTTCAAAAAAACAGATGAAGTTTTAGCTCTTTTCATGGTGGATGAGCTGACTAATGCAGACAGTTAAAATCCACTTCAGATTTGCTGCAGCAAATTACATGCAGGTTGTAAACAAAACAAACAAATATTCAAGATAAGAATGACCACCAACATGCTGCATCATGTGAAGCTACCCTCCGAGTAATGCTTCGCATTACGATTCCAAAACATGCTCTTAATTTAGAAAGGATAATAGCATTGAAATGTCATTTCAGCAGAACATTACAAATATTAACTTTGCTAACTAGGACCCAGAGCCCATGGGCTGTTTCTGTGTGGGCTCTTTTTATGTGGGTTTTTGCACCCACATACAGCTCTGCTAACGTCAGCAGGGTTCTCTGTGGGTGCAGAGATCTGTCAGCACTGCACCCAGCCTTGCTGGATATAGCAATAGGTAGGACGCAGGAGAGCAGCCAGTGTGAAAGTCAGGATGGCTACAGGTTGCAAGAAGAAAGTAAGCAAGGGGAAGTCTGTCAGCTGGACCGTGAGCAGGGCTGAAATGCCCTGCGAAGCTCTGCATCCATACATTGCTGTTCTTGTAAAAAGCCACTCCAGTTTTCAAAGCCTGGAGTCCTCTTACAGTTTTGTCCCATATTGGTGTATGGAACAAATTAATGTCACAAGACAGTAATTTGTCTGGAGAGCACTTATTGACAGGGCAAATAGGTGGCATTGCCCAGAGCTATTCAGAGCAAAGGAGGAATTAAGGATTAAGGCATCTCCCAAAGGACATCGACTAAGCAACTGGCAGGCAGTAAAACCAGCTGAGGGACTCACAGCAAGGGAAACAGAAGGCAGCGAAGGGCCCCTCTGCGGTAACGTTGGACCATTGCTTCTCCAGGTCCAGTTAGGATCTGAGCACGAGGCAGGGGTGCAGAGTGCTCTCAAGAGAGCAGGGCTGCCATGGCTCTGTGCCCTCAGCAGCAGCCCCCGGCAGCCGCGCAGCGACTAGGAAGGGCCACAGCCACCTGCCAGGGAAGAAGGGATTAAATTGGAGAGGCTGCAGGGGCATGCAGCCAGCCCCAGGCAGGGTGGAGGGGTAACTTTAAGCTCTCCCTTAAGTTTGTCTGGCCTTTTTTTTTTAATCCCTTGCCCTTTCAGTGCAAGCAAGGACTTGCCAGGCTTTTAACCTGAAGTAAATTGTATCTTCTGTCATTTCTTTACTTAGATATTTAGTTTACATACCTCCCAACTGCTGAATTTTACCTACCTATTTTATACTGCCGGGAGCTTTTCCCTTTGTGGAAATATTTCTGCTCCCAGCAGTGTGGTGGCTCATATTTGTATGGCCACCTTAAAATTAATAGTTCTTCCATTTGCTTCCAAGATAAGCATATATCCATCTCTGGTGGCAGTACCTTGTAGCTATCAGAAGGAGCTGGCTGCTGCTGGAGTCAGCGTCTTTGCCCATGTGCACACTGCCTGTGCCACACAACTCCCCCAAAAAGGCGTACGTGTGTTCACCACGGCACAGACAGCCCTGCAGGCAGGTTCTTCTGCACTCATAGTGCAGAAGCTCTTGTAAAATCTGGGGTTCACTCCCATGGCCACAACATTAGTTCTCTGTATGCTTTTTACATGCACCAGCCTATGCGGGATCCCCTTCTTTCCTTTCCAAACTATAAATTAATTTTGTCAATGTTTAATTCTGGGCCTGAATGTTCCCATCTAGATTCCAATCTGAAAGCTCCTCATCCCCATAACACACTCCATTACCAACCCAAAATGGGAAGATTATTTCTTCATCCCTGAAACGAGGTATGATTTCCACCTGATATTTCTGCATTTCACTGAGTGGGAAGTACCACCTTCCAAGTTTCTGCTGTACTATCTGGAGTTGCCCACTGCCTTTGCCCACCCCCTGAGTTACCAGAAAATTGCCCTTCAAAACCAGCTAGAATCATAAATAAGACTACCTCTATTTCATCTCTAGTGCTCACAAATACAGAGGGAAACACTGTCTAAGCCTTCTACAGTTCTCCACTCGCCAGCACTATCTCAAATCCCAGCAGCACTTTACATCAGCTTGTTAACTGGGGCTGTTGCTTTGTCTCATCTGCTCCAGATACCGGGCATTGCTCAGCCCTCACATACGACGCGCACACAGGAGCCTGTTCTAACCAGCACCTGAATTTTTGTGAGGAGCCTGGTGTAACCCCAGCCACAGTGACACATGAGACTAAGGTAGAGGCCGCCACTGCTGATGAGAGGTTTCCGGCTCAGCCCGCACAGGCAGAGACCTGCTGCCGATGAGTACAGGTCATTGGCAATAACCTGTGCGTTTGGGAGGTACAGCATGGTCCCCTTTGACAAAGAAGTGTGTAAACCCTTATAATTACTTGACACAGATCGTTGTTTTCCTCTGGTGGAAGGCTCAAATAAAAATATTTGCATTGAGGCCAAGAATGCAGGGTCCAAGCCCTATTAACATCCTGTGTTCGTAATAAATACCTACTATCCAAATAAACCACCCAAATGGCTATTTCCCCAAATGTCACAAAGTTACCTTGTACACAAGTTGCTGTTTAACACTGCCTGCTATCCCAAAGGAGCATGACAGGCAATTCCTTGCCATAATACCTTCCAGTAGCTATTACAAGCCATTATCATTAAAGCATCCAAGAAGCTGCCCTAGTCCGGGTGTGGATCCAGCCACGAGGCTGGCGGAGCTGTGCCACACTGCCTGGCTCTGCCCTCCAGTAACACACCAATGCGGGGACACACGTGGCACAGGCTGCTGGTTTTACCACTAAATCTGTCTCTTGATCACACCAGGCAGTGGTGGCCACCACCAGAATACTCATTTTCGATTTTTTTTCCCCAAAGGTATTCTCTAGCAAAAGTATCAGCCTCAAGCTTTCAGCACCTTTTCCACAGAAAACTAGTATTATGTTAAAATAAACCAAGTGGGTTAGAAACTAATCTACTATTATTTAGTATGCAATTGTCATTGCTGATTTCCTTGCTAGTTTTAAAATGCAAATGATCCAAAGAAACAAGTAAAATTGTGTTTTGACTGCTGTGGGGAAATGGGTGACTGTCACCAAGTGCTGGCAGACCGTATCTCTCCTCCAGCCAGGAGCAAGGCCTCACATTAGAGGCTTCCCAAATTGGATAAGGTGTGGAGCTAATAAAAACTTGAATCAGCCTAGAGACCTGATGATTAAATCTTGGAAAGCTGAAGGCTATGTGAGCCGGTTAGTACTGACTTCTACCGTGATGGATCTCTAACAACATGTGAAAGTTATCATCTAGTGAGGCAAAACATCCCTGTTGTTGGGCAGCGCAGACACGCAGCTAGCCAAGTTCTTAGCAAAACCATCTCATGAGCCCCACAGGGACTCTTTGGAGATGTCATCCTGCACAAATATACCTAGTTCACACAAAATCATCTCAGTTCAAAGTTAAAAAGTAGTCCAAATGTTACCTGCTCTGGAAAATCCAACTGAGACGTTTCCTTTTCTTTTTTTCCACTGTAGCTGAAACTGCAGCTTTGGAGCTGGATCCATGCAATAGGCATCCCTTTTACAGCACATACTTCTTTGCTGAATTTATGGACGCTGCTGTGTAGGAAAGTAACAAGGCTGTAATACTATGTGGCCCTGGTTAGTTCATACTCAAAGGCTAACTCATGATTGCCTTGGACATTGTTCTCCTGTTACTTCTGAAGGGAATAGATGACCCTATAAAACAGACAGCAGCAACGCCCCTTTCGCAGCTGTCTCCAGTTTCTCTCCTGAAATTTGGCTGGGTGTTTTCTTCAAGATTCAGAACACAGATGTAAACTGTTTAGGGATATCCCTATATCCCTGTTTCTCCTTAACAATGCCAGAGAGAATGAAAAATGTGGCCCGTTAGTTTTATAGCCATCAGAAAGAAAAAAAAAAAAAAAGAAAAAGGGTGAGGGTCTGACCTGCAGCAGCCTGGTCTGTTTTCTCAATACGTTACAGTTTTTGGGGAAATGTTGTTCTGAAGTTTTCAGGCAGCGATGGGCAGATCCCCAGCTGCCCACAGATCCCACTCTAGTGGTCTCCAGTGTAAGCCATGATGATCCTTTGCAGGGAAAAGAAAGGGTCACAGAGGGAAGGTTGTGGGGTTTTTTTTTGTTAAGATGAGATCCGTAAACTGGGACTGCCAAGGCACTGTGGTAGCTGCTCATCAGAAAGGCCTCACTTACCTATGTTACCTGCTCACCTTTTGGGCTTTTCTGAAATAGTTACAGCTGGCCTACGCTTTGCCCTTGCACAGGGGACGGGAGAGGGAAAAATCTGGAGTCCACACCTGGAGCCTGTGCAAATTCCTGCCACCAAAGAAGGAAGGAGGATCCAATTTTCTCCCAATTTTTCCCCAAGCCAGGGGTTAGGAGGAGGAGAGGTGACTCTGCATGGCTGCCAAAGGCCCTGTTCACACAGCAAGCGGGGGTCTCCTGGAGACACAGGGCTCCCCTTGCAGGAGTGCCTCGCCTTACCCAGCACCTCTCTGCGTGGCCAAACGGGGACCGGACGCCTTGTTGCAGTCCCACTTGCGCAGGCGGCAAACCAAGGCACTGAGACATGCCTTGGTTTAGGGCAAGAGAGCGGGGAACTAATTAACGAAGGGAAAATGCAGGAGTACAGCTTATGGCCACCTGAGGAGGAGTGCCTGCCAGAAGCTGGTGAGCCTCTGACCACCGGGGAAAAAAGGGAGAAGCAGGGGGACAGTCTCCCAAGATGAATGAGTTGCACTTAAAACTCCTGCTGTATAAAATAACAGAAACAGCAGTGGGGAGAGCGTACCGCTGCTGCAGGGCGAGGGGCCGGGGAGCCGCAGCAGTCCTTCCCGCCTCCTGGCTCTCACCCTTGCTCTCTGCTTTTGAAACACCTTTGGAGCAGCGCAGGGGATTTCGCTTTGTATGGTTTCCACACCAAAAAGCCCTTTTCCTTGTTTCTCCTTGTACTGGGTGTCCGTGGTAAGGCTGGGGGGGTGCAGGGGCCTCTGTGAGGGAGCCCTGGGCTGCCCCGGCCCGGACACAGCCGGTTCCAGCCGGTTCCGGCCGCCTCTGCACCGGCCCCACCTCAGCCCCTCGGGGAGGCTGGCGGCGCCTCTAGGGAGAGGTAGTTAAGAAAGGTTAAAATGCCACACAGCCACGAGGAAAAAAGTGTTAGAAACAGCCCTGTAAACAAGATAGTTGGAAATTATTGCCATAAAGAGAAAACCTCAAGACATTTGTGACGGCAGTAGCTGCAGCTCCTCATGATTTCAGATGAAGCCAACCCGGCGGCCGGTACCCCAGTAGCCTGCACCTCCAGTCGCGGGCAGCTCTGGCTCGCCTTTAGTCACACTGCTGTTGAATTTCACCCCGAGGTGGTGCGCGTTAGGTGTGGTTAATCCCTTATTTATCTTACAGGGGAGCTGTGATGTTTAGTCAGTGCTTGGGAACAGCTCGGAGATCCTGTGGAGCCAAACCCTATGGCAGAGAAAGTCACGTTTCCATCCCTGCACCCAGGCATTGCCTCACATTTAGAAGTTTTCCAGTAGAACTTTAACAATCTCCGTGTGCGGTTCAGAAGGGCTAAATTTAAGCTTGCTGTTATTTAAGAAATGATTTTTTTTTTTTTAATGAGACATATCTGAGCGCAAAGCACTTTGCGGAAAGTATGTGTGGGTTTGAGGGGTGGGAGAGAGCTGTGAATAGATTCTAGTTCTTCAGCAGTTACCAAAAGTCTGCTCAAGATGTAAATTCATGCTTAGCCCTTAAAACTGAGACCTTAAAAATGTGTGGAGACCTGAGCTGATATTGTCTTTTTTATTTTGTGTAGACCTTTATCTTCAAATAATAAACCAATGTTTTGGCTTATGCAAGGCACTGCTGAAGAGGGAGAGAAAATGTCTTTTATCTCCTACATTGTTGTTAAGTGGCATCAACACAACATTTAATAAAAAGCATCTTGATATAATAATAGTTTAAAGTTTGTTTTCCAAACAAAACTGTTGTTTGCCCATAGTAATGTAAATTTGCAGTTCTCCTTTACACTTCACAGATGACAAGAGAAAAAGATTTTAAAATCTCCCCAAAGGAGAGATTTAATTGTAAAACAAAGCACTAAGTATGACATTTATCTGAGATTGTAAAGGCTACAGTAATTAAAAAAGACTAAAACATATGGTGTACCTCATGAGGGTGGTTAGTATGATCTCCCAAACTGAACCTTTTTGATTACTGAGACGGAAGAGGAAAATACAGCTATTCTCCTCAATGTTGAATCATAAAATAAGCCTTTGCTTTAGTCCTGGTGAATCAGGCATGGCACTCCCATTTTAATTCAGTTAATCTGGAGGAGAATGATTTCCTTTCATCTGCTAAGCAAGATATGAGCTACAGTTGTGATCTATTAGTGCATTTACAATATGATATGAGGGAAGGAAATTGTCATTAGTGGCCTGTAATAGTCTGGCAGCTGATGCCAGCACATGATAGGGCCACGCTTCAGCTAGAGGAGAAGTGTCAAATAATCAACACTTAGGTTACACTTAGGGCACCCTCTCTAATTGCAAATGCTAGGTTATATTTCAGTGATGTTATAGATGTAATATGGACCATAAGAAAACCTTTGTCAGCAGGCTCTTTGACAGGCTTCTAGCTGGAGATGTTGCAATGCAGTCAAATCCCATATCAGCAGACCTGGAGATAAAAACAAAACAAAATCCACAACAACAACAAACTTGTGTAATCAGATAATACATAGAAGCTGAAAGCCAAATCCTTAGCTGGTGTTAACTAGCATAGCTCTAGTACATCTACACTCACTTTCTCCATTCTGGACTCAGTTCTCGTTAATTCATAGCTTTTAACCTCTACCCTCCCACTTCAAGGTGCAGGGAGAAGGACTATAAACTTTGAGCTACCAGTTTGAAACTGTGTTTTGTGAAAATCTATGCTTGGTTAAAACCTGTAAGTGTCTTTTCCAAACATTTACACCTTTTGCTGCTGTGCATCAATTGGGTGCACACAGCTTGGACTGGTAAGTGTCCCTTTCTGATGGCATGTCAGTACCTGCTGGCTATTTAAGCCTTCCGTCTGAGAGGGCACTATGAATTAAACTAAATGTGATGAATATTCACAGCTTTTTGGCTTTCAGGAAGATAGTCCAAAAGGAAGCCAAGGAAAAGGGTGTATTTCTTCTTTCTGCTTCTTGAAAGGGAGGTCAGAAGAATAAGAATATCAGCAAAAGGCAAAAATACATATATGAAAAGAAAAGCAGATAGAAAACACATCTGACTGGCCCTTGAGCCAAACATTATTTAGTATCACACGCTTTCCCCTCTGACCCAGGCATGTGTTATATGCCTGGTATATTACATATACGTCGTGATACATAAAGTGTATCACAAGAATACTATCTGATGCTAGGCTCAACCTGGTTCCCAGTGCAATCCCTGGTATCACTGGGGAAGATGGCATTCATTACATGAAAATATAACATTGACCAAGAACCCTCTTCCTCAGCCCAAGCAGCCACCACCACATAGAGCTGCTTCCCTGATCTCCTTTTGAATGGGCCCCAAATTCACAATTCGGTCACTTTGCTCTTAATCATGAACATCAGCACCCGGGAGTGTATGCTGTAATAACCACACTCAGCATAACGGCAAGCTCCATCCTCGCATCTCAGCAGGCAGGAGGGCTGGTCCATCCCACACAATTTAGGCTGGTAGCTCCATCGATTCAAAGTGGCACCTTCAAGGGAAGGAGAGAGATTTTGGCGCGTTTTCCATGGAAGGTAGTCTGAAACGAATGCTGGTGACAGCAGCAGCTAGAAGAGCAAATGCATAGCAACAAATAGCCCAAACCTTTAGCAAAGGAAGGCAAATTCTTCCCTGAAAAAGTAATATCAAGCTCATAAAAGCTGGTGGTTTGTTTTTCTTTTCTTTTTTTTTTTCTTCTTCTGTAAAAGTAACATGGAAACAAAACAGAAGAAAGAGGGTAATTTCTCCGGTATTAAAGTGCTTTCTGACTGCAACTATTTCTGGATTCCCCAAACCCGACATTTGCAGTTTCATCCCTGGAGAAAATTGTGTGGCTTGCATTTTTAGGAAAAAAATTCTCAGATGAATTTGTGCAGGTTTGGATATAAATTACTTTCAGGCTTAGCTTCCATCACGATGGTAAGTCTTGTTTGTGACTCCCCAACTGTCTGCAGTCTCCGGTAGTTGTAGCAGCCTTCCTTCAAGTTGGGTTTGCTTCATTCATTTGAGTATGAGCTCAAAGGCAAAAATATGTTCTCTTCTACCAGATGCCTTATTTAGATGTGATTTACATAAGGGAAAAAAGTGTGAGAAATATCAATATTTGCATTTTAAGCATGATTTCAGGATGTCTGTCATGGTTCATTCATCTGCTTTTTGGCTCTTCAATACATTTAGCTCACTTCTATTTGACTGCACAAGCATATGGATCTCATTAGCTTAATGGTGAGCTTATTTATTCTTCATCCTTGCTGGCACTTTTTAACTTTTAACTGCAGTGGGGGGTTAGGTGAACTACATTTATGTTCAAAATTGTCCATATCATAGCTAACCTGATTGGTAACTCATTGATCCTGGCTAAATACCCAAGAAAACTTCAGGTGATGATCATGTTGGTTTTCCTCTTTTTAGGTAAGATATGGTACCTTTCTGCTAAGCAGAGGCTTTGGAGAGGGAAGGCCATCAAGGATGGCTGGAAGCATTTCCTGAAGCTGACTCCAGACATTCATGTTCTGAGCAGGCTGTCTTGGGTCCAATCCTGCCACACAGAAACCGAGTACAAATATTGTTCCTGCAACTGGACAGTGAGAGTACATGTCCTGTTCGAGCGACCAGGCAAAATGCCGGAGAGGAGACGCATCCTCCATAGGTACTGGATGTCCCCAGCTTAACAGAGGCATTACGTGGGCTGGTCACTGCCCCGGGTGACACCGGGGTGCCACAGATGCCTCCCTGAAGCCCAGGGCAACCTCCAGCACAGAGACGGGGCAGTTATTAGATCTGATGGCCACCTCTAAGCTTCGGTTTCAGCTCCATGACAGTTTTCCTTAGAAACCTCTGCAGGTTACCTGATCCCCTTAACTTGAATAATGTCAGAATAGCAGATCTTTTACCTTTTCTCTTCCCTGAAGGAAAAGAGAGATAGATATAGATATATAAAAGCATTAAATGACTAAGCCAACTCCTGGAACACAGAAAAAACTGTGTGCTTGGATATGTTCAACAGCCTGTGAGCCCCTCGGAGAGGAGGTGGGAAGGGAAGGAGTGCTGCCTGGAAAAGCTACTGAGAAAAACGAAATAGCTGTCATTGCTAAGGAAATACTAGAACAGCCATTTAACACTCCAAGCTGAGCTCACATGTCTTGGAAATACGTGGGTAATTTACCACTTACCAAGTATTAGTGTTGCATTGAGCCTAGCAGCTCATAACCACAGACCTGCTAGATATTTGCAAAAACACTCCGAGCGTATCTCATTTTTCACTCTAATCCAACTGATAAAAATAATAAAGCGGTTTTGACCTCCCTTGTAAAATGTTTACATTACTGCTTCCATTGCTATTTGTATTTCTCTTTTCACCTTTCTTCCACCACGGGTGATGACTGTCTGTTGCAGGACCACAGGCTCCCTTCCAGCAGCCATCCTGCACCACTTGGTGCCCGCTGTCCCTCGCAGCTGCTTGGTGCCTGGCTGCAGTTGATGTCACGCTTAGACTTTTCTGTTCTTCATAGCGAGTTCCTGTCATGGTAACAACTTGAAAGCATTAACACCCACCCGACATGCCAGAGACAAGAGAATTGTTGAAAAATATAGCAATTGAATTTCCTAGCTTATCAAGTGATGTTGAACAGCCTTCCCCCCCTTAGATTTCACACAGAAGTCTCTCGCTTTATCTTTCTGTTGTTCCATCGATGCTGACAAGTTTTAAATGTGAAGTAGGTTGCAGTGGTGGAGGGCTTGTTTCAAAGCTCCCACAAAGCCATTGGGGCTTTCTAGCAGGGGCACTGAAAAGACAGACAGTGGGGCTCACCTGCCCTCATTGTGTTTCCCAAAACAGTAACTGCCCGGAGCTACCTTATCAAATTCCATCTTGTAGCCTGCCAAAAATATCTTCTTATTTAAAGTCTACCTTTTAGATTATACACAAGACCATCATTTCTGTAAAGAACTACTTTGCATAATATAGAAAGAGAAATAACACATAAGAAAGATTAAATAGAAAATTGTTCTTGTTTCAAGAAATCAGTTCCATGACAAAGAACCATCAGCTTCCAAAAGCAGATATATTGTTTCCTTTCAAATTTCTGCATATAGCCAGCAGGAATGTCTAAAACAATTCCTCTAAAACAGAAAAAAAGAAAAAAAAAGCACTCCCCAAGATAAACTCTTCTGTATGCAAGAGCAAGTGAAGCTGATAAATTTTTACAGCGAAATTCACTCTGCTGCAGAAGGAATGTCCCCGGGGCCCAGGGATTACATGGCTTATCCAACCTGTCCTACTCCTTGCTCCCTCCTGCTTCTGCATCTTCCAAACCAGAGGTCCCATCAGAGCTCGGGGAGTTCGAGTTAGCAGGAGTTTGTGTCTGACCCCTGCTGAGCAGTCCCATGGAAACTAGGGGGATGCTCAGAGACCAATTTCTATTTAGCTCAGGAAGATGATGCAGAATTCTGAATATTTCTTTACAGGGATGTTTAGTTTTGCATAAATCAATGGTTACATCCTAAGCGGATCCCGAAGGCAGGAGTGCTGTGCTCCACTCTTCGCATGGGCCCAGCAGGAAGACAGGAGTGTCTGGCAAGCCATGTGTACTGCAGACCTCCTCCGGGCATGCTGGGCATTGCATTATTCATCTTTACCCGATTTCCCCTAATTGGATACATGGCCCTTGCCTTTTTTGTAGCCTTCCATGTCCATCTTGGGCTGTAATTTAAAAAGTGTCTACCTACAAACCATCTAATAAGGGGCCGTTAATGGAGAAAGCCATGAAGTATTACACTATTCTTACATTATTCTTATTCATTCTCTAAGAAATCTTAGAGAATGAGATAGCTGCAGTAAGCCATCTTGTCACCAAAAAAGTCACCCTGACAGCCAGGTCACACAATGGTGGTTAAGAGCTCAGGAACAACAGGATGGAGGGTTTGGAAAGTGATAAAAAGGCAGAAGCAGTCCCTCGTCAGCTATTCCCACCAGCTCGGGCTGAATCAAAAGGGCCAACTGATGGAACTGTCGGGCATGGGTTGCCACCTCCTCCACTGCAAGCACAGATCTTCAGGGACCGTGGGAGGAGGCATGAGGCAGTGGGAACCCATGCTGAGCTCAGACCAGCCGCTGTCTGGGGTCCGTTCTTCTGTGATCTACCAATTCCATGCTCCATCTTAATAGACGACCTTAAAATGCAGGGGATAGCATCACCCGACCAGAAAAATAACTTAATAAAGCAGTTGGTTGCTGACACACTCCAAACTTTTTCCAGTTATGAAGTGTTATGCACAACTATCAGTTTCACAGGAGCTGGGACGCAAGCAACGAAACAGTAGGTAACATCATTATGCACCAGAGCAGTAGAGAAGAGGGGGAACAAGGCTTGCTTGAAATTCTGTTTGCGCTTCTGGCACAGCAGTAACAAATGCAGTGAAAATGCCAGGGCAGCTCTAAACCTGGAAAAGAGGAGAATCTCGCTGGAATGGCAGAAACTAAAAAACAGAGCTAACAAATGCAGCTGTGGTCCCAATACCATTAGTACTAAGGCTGCATTCTCTTCAAACTCAGGCTTGCAGGCAAAGTTAGTGGAGGTTTTAGTTGTACAAGGAATGCTGAATAGAGCATTAAATTTGTCTGCTGTGACAACAGAAAATCCCACATAGGAGTTAAGCAATGTATTAACAATGCGATATTGCAGTTCTGGGCTAATAAAACATGCACACACCACAGTGCATAACAGAAAATCCAAAGCTCTCAGTCTAAGCCCAACAAGTCTCTTCTACACCAACAGTCCCACTTTGGTTTCCTACCTACCCTTACACAGGGGATCTGCTCAGCCAATGGCGCATTTTGCATCATGGTTTAAACTAAGCAAGCTGGTTTGTATCTTTAAAGGAATAGGGCCCAATATTAAGAAATGTTCCCTTAATATTTTGAGAATTAATGATGCATGAGTAATGCACTAGTCTGATCCAAGAAATGTTCCAGTATACTTTCATATTATCAAGTTTTTCCAAACACCTAATTTCACTAACTACCCACAGAATATTGGAAGTGACTAGTCACCATCTGAGGAAGCAGTGACTGCGGTTTTAGAAGTCGAAGCAGCCGAGGCTGCTCTGGTCCCTGCCAGGCTCACCGAAGGCGCAGGGGAGGGGATCATGAACAGGCATCTGTAACATGTGCACTCACTCGCTGGAGGCTGTACGGCTTCTGAAACTCACTTGAACAAGTTATTTGCATTAATTTATAATTTGCAAAGAAATTTCCCCGACGCAGTCAGAGAGAAAGCCGTCATATTCGCACCATTTCTGCAGCAGTATCCACAGGCACCAGCTGACTGTGCAGTACAGCTCTTCCTGCGCTGCCTGAGAAGTTACAGTCCTGTTTTCTTCTGCATTGTCAAACCACAGGATTTCTTTTAACAAAAAGCCTCCTCCTAATCAGCATTTTTTGGAGTTGAAGAGTTTTTGGAACTCAGAAGATCATATGGGGTTACTTAATGAATTGCATGTTTTGTCTTGCTTCTGCTAGTTGATTTTTTTTAAGATAACTTTCATTAGTCTGCCTCACTCAGTAGTGTTTGTCAGCTGTGCAATACCTCTCACCAAGATGTTAATGTGGTTGTGTTACAGTATATGCAACTTCCATAAAGCCTGAAGTTTCTTACCAGATGAATGGCAGCAGATACCTGACTTTAAGAGTCTGATGTGCTTGCTTTGTTGAAGCAACCAGAAAAAAGAATCATTACTTAGCACAAGTTACCACAGAGACGGTCAATAACTGAACACTCTCCAGTTTAGCTGCATTTCTCTTTCCCTTCACAACCATTACGGACAGTTGCTAAATTTTGTGGTGAGGACACCAGTAGTGTCTGTATGAACTTGTATGCATATTTTCAAGAGAATGGATAGATTTAGGCCTTTTCAAAAGTATTAGCAATTTTCTAAGAAGTTTTTCATGCAATACTTCAAACTGATCTAGCTGACACTGCCCAGTAGTGGAGCTGGTGGTGGCAGACACAAAGACGGGGTTGCACAGCCCCCCGGTTTCGCAGGACCGGCCGCATGCAGACCACAGCGCCGAGGCCCTTTGTGCTGCTCTTTGGTTCAGCTCTGAACTCCTGTTAGTGACCTCTTTTTTCCAGTGCAATTCCACTCTGCAGTTTGACATTGGGAAGCCGGCCTGGTGGGGTTTCGTAATGATCTGGAAATCCATGGGAAATGATAATGTGTGCACAGTTCACAGGGTGATTTTTTTTCTTTTTTTTTTGTCTAATTTATTGCTAAGACTACAAAACCAAATCTGGGATCTGAAAGGCAAGCTGGATTCCTTCCTTGTCATACCCTAGCAATAAAGGTCTGTAGAAAAAACTCGCTTAACCCTTCTGCCTAATGAAAACCATACAGAGCTCTGTCTCCTGAAGCTCTTGGTGCTCAGCAGTTGGGAGGGAGGAGAGGGCAGGGCAAGGGCAGGGCAACCAGCACTGACTGAGATTGTACCTTCATTGAATTTGCACTTTCAAAAACTAAGTAGTGCTTTAAATAAACCTAAATATTTTTTAATATATCTTTTTTTAAGCAATGAAAACAAAAGACTATTTCTAGTGAAAATTCAGGTGATTTTTGGATTTTCAGCGTTACTGTTAGATTCTTCACAGTCATTTAAATTGACTGGATAAAAGGCAAAATCTTTAACAGAGCAAAAACAGAGGCTTCATTCGGTTCTCTCATTTCCCTGCTTTGGTCCCAGTCTCACTTTCCAGTCTTTGCACCACTCCCCAAGGATTTTACCTGTCACTGGCTGATCTGAATTTTTGTTTTTTGCTTTCTCTATTTCTACCCAAGTTCCCATAGTAAGTCACTCGGCCATTTATTACCCTGAGCCTCAGCCCTCTCTTCTCAACCCTCCAGTCTGTCTCCACCTGACTGCAAGGCATTTAATGTATATAATCCTCTTCCAAAACCTCACCATTTAGCAAAGGTAAATCTATGGCTCTGCAACCACCTACCCTATTCCAACTGCCAGACTGTCAGAGCAGTAAATAGGCAAATATTTTGTTTGGCAGTACTGGTTGCAGTAGGAACATTGTTTTGCAAACTGAATTTAATGTCCAGAGCAATGACGCAATATAAAGTATACAGGAAAGTACGCTCAGTTTTCTGTACCTAGCATGGAAAGAAAATTACTATAAAACCCATAAAAATATTAAATCAGTATATCAGTTGGTGGCATTGCTCTGTAAGATGAGGGACACGCTGGTAGCTGCAGTTTGAGAATATATGTATGAAAATCACACCCCATTATATTCATAAATGAGGAGATGAGATTACTTGAATAGATCCCTGAAGTGCAAAACAAAATTACCCCTTCCTTGTTGTAAGACAAAGATGGCAAATCAGTAAAACAGTTGTATTTTGAAGAGGTGTGCCAAAAAAATGCTGAAGCTGCTGTTGTAACCTTGACAGACAGACAACCATGTCAACATTTCCCATAAATCCTTATGCAGTGTGAAAAATATATGTGGTTTATTCTGCTCCTGGAGAGCTAAACGAAAAATTGCTCCATCTTTATCCCAGAGCAGCTCGCCATGCTATCGTGCGATGGAAAGACATTTCAGCACAGTGTAAACTTGGAATGGGATTTCAAAAATGTTGGGTTTCTTTCGCTTCATGGTTAATGCTGCTTTTATGCAAAAAAGAATAGTCTTTGCTGGTACAAAAACCCTGTTGGCTGCACAGCCCAGAGACCTCTGCATAGCGAAGATGTGAGGCAGTATTTGTTGTATCACACACACACACACTCGCCCCATTTACCTTTCGCTTAGAGGCGAGGAGCAATTCTTGGGAGACTTGTTAAGCGGGAACATAGCATGGAGACGTGGATGATCACACTACAGAACTGCTCTCCATGTACATCAGTAATTAGTAGCCAGAGGTGCCCCGTTTCACCAGGGCAGTTAAGCAGAAGCAGCCCTCTACATCTGCTCCCGGTGTCAGTGCAGAGACCCTCCTGCTCCTGCCAGGCTGTGCAGCTCCTGCTGGGAGTGAGATTCAAAGGCACAATCCTCCTCTCACCCACATTACTGTAAGAATATTTTCTGCATTACTGTAAATACCAGTGGGTTTTCCCAAGAGGCAGTAGTGGCCTTCTTGACTATCCTTTGGTCTAACCAGAGAGTCACGCAAAGAGTCAAAAGGCCAATTTAGAGTTGAAAGCAGTTTAGCAAACAGATTAACAACTCGTAATAATAATAAAGAGAAGACATTTTTCATTCCTCCGTATTAAAGATGTTTATCAATAGTTGTATTTGACCAGAATACTCATAACTTCAATTAAGTCCAGGGCTATCAGGTCTAGTTCCCATTTCCAGGTAATCAGCTCTCTGCAAGACCTCAGAAATCAGGCTGCTGCTCGGAAAGGAGATCTTTTTGTAAGGCAAAGAACAAGGCTGGTGGCAGTTGGTTCAGTAATCTCATTCCCAGAGCCGCCTCCTGCAGTCTCATCCCAGCACTGTAGGGCTGCACACACCCGGCTGCGTTCCTCGCCCCGACATTTCTACGCTCAGCTGAGAAGTGCTGCTCCAGGACCTCTTCCAGTCCCCCAGGAGAGTTCAGTTTCTCATTTCCTCCAAACAAACCCTCTGCTCCTCCTTTTGTGCCCCTCACCTTATTCTCCCTGCTGCCCTCGACAGAGGTACAAATGAAGCTTATCTGCGCCAGCTCGCTGGCCTGTTAGCTTCCCACGGGCACCCGGAGCGGGGAGCCAGTCCCTTTGACCTCCTTCTCTTGCATTCGGGCTCCAGCCCTGTGTGGAGCGGTGGGACCTCATGAGACCTGCAGCCTCTCGGGCTTCATTTTGCACCTACCTTTCCTCGCTGCTCAGCTCCTTAGAGAAACACTGCGTGACTGACTCATCAGGACGAGCCCTTTTTCAATGTGCTGTGGGCACACGAGGCAGTTGGCCCCATGCCTCCCTGCAAATCCTGGGCACACTCACCTTCCCATATTTTTCTTGCTGCAAGTTGATTGCACGGCAGCTGTTCGTGCAAGCTGGCCTCCATCCTGGGCAATGCTGGGAGGACATGGCCACCACTGTCACCGCTGGCAGCTGAAGCAGCCTATGGCACCAGCACAGCTGTATAAATTACGGGTGTCTCCTTACGGTTCATGCAGCCAGAGGGAATGTTTTGTGGCTGCAAAAGATTTAATACAACTTGACTGAGGGTCTTTGGGCTTGGTTTTGCTTATTTCTTCATGTGGTATATGAAGGAGTATGATGTCTGGGGGAATGTGGTGGCTACAGAAAAAGTTTTACCATACAGCTGGTTCTGGAGCCACATAGGTTTCTGGAGGCAGGAGAAAGCTGAGGCTGTGCATACAGCACGCTCTGAAATTCTTCTTTATCACATTCACATTCCCCACTAACAACAGAGGCATGTCTGACACAGCAGTGGCCAACTGGCAGGCGCACGCAGAGATCAAAGGCTTTCCTGCGGCTCGGTGGCTCTCCAGTGGATCGCTCTCTGCAGGTCAGGCCAATGCTTTGTGCTGTGAATTGTGTGACCCTCATGAACCTGCTGAATCAGGACCAAAAAAATGTTTGTCCCATCCTTGCATCTGTAAAGTCTACAAAGAGCAAAGCTATTTTTCATTAATTGCCAACTATTCCTCTTGGCAAGCTAGTTTTCCTCCCACTTTCATTCACTCTGAAAAAAATTATCAAGAGCCCATTTACTCCAACACTACAATGGGGCTGATAGTATATCCCTAGTTTCTCTTCCAAATTCCCATACTAGCTATCAAATGTTGGCATGCAACAACAACTAATCCAGCGTATCATCTACTTGAAATCTGAGATAACCATATTTTTAAAGATACCATTTAAGCGATGCTTAGCAGTCAGTCAAAAACAATACCGTGCCTCGAAGAAAGAGCTGCAAGCCCAGTTGTAACCAGACACAGTGAGGAAGAGGAGTCAAACCCACCTTTCACTTATAGCAAGAGGAGACCGTTCCTGTGATGACAGCACAGCTATCGTTGCGGGGACAGGATTTTGGAAGCTGGCTTTAGTGAGCCACATTTGCGTCTGGGACTTTCCAGGTCACTCAGCTCTGGGGCAGCTGTACGTCATGGACTGCTCCTGACCTGAGGCTGCTGCAGCCTCCTGCATCACCAGCTCCGAACTTCCGTCGCTTCTGAGCCCTGTTTTTCTGCAGACAGGACAGGATGGACAGGAAACCCACAACTGAGAAACACTGGGACTGCGTTTCAATGGGACCCCAATCCTGGTACCCGCACCTTCCTTCATAGTTTTCAAAATCAAATGCTTTGGGCGTCTCTGGTATTTTCCTGCCAACGCAGAAATATAAAAAATTCTGCTAATTGCTCTAAAACAGAATTTAGAGCTCTGCAGCCTCCCCAGCACTGAAAGTGCTGACTTCTGATCAGTTTTAGTCACAGCCTGATATATCAGGCTGCGAATATGTTTCTGACACAAAATGTAAATTTCCTCTTTCCTTAATTTCATGTTAATTTGCCTTTTTACTTTACATAATTAGTTTCTTCTCACTGGTATTTATGAATTTAAAATATTTGTTCCTTTTTAGTCATCCATTAAGTATCTGGTTTGTATTTAGTGAGAGTGGAAAGCTGCACAGCCATTTCCTTGTTGCCTGGGAAACTCATCTAAGAGTTATCATTGAATTAACATGTCAGCAAGGTCCTCTTTTAGATGTTACCCAAAAATAACTGAGGATTGCAACAGACCAACAGCACCTGTCTGAAATTCACCCTCCCCGCTTCTTCTCGGGAGTGAAGGTTACACCGAGCCCACGAGACAAGCGATGCACTCACTCGCTGGAGAAGAGGGAGACAGGAGCGATGCTCAAAAAGTCTGTATCATGGTATCAGTATCAAAGCAGTCCTCAGGACAGTCTAACCCACAGTATCTTGCAGGAGATGTCTTTTTCCCCCATCCTCTTCCACAAGATTGAAATCACAGCATGCAAAATGGTTTGGATACAGCAGAAGCTGTGCCTCGTAAGCATCCCCAGAACTTAAAAAGTGAGAGTTATGCGGTTTCACTGCACTCCATACAGCTCAAGGGCTTTGTTTTAACTGATTTCTTTTTATTCAGCAGATATTTTTTCTTAATATCTTCCACTTCTCAAAGTAATTTCACGTAATTACAGTATAGATGGTTGGGTGGTTGTTTTTTTCTCCCTCGTTCACCCGTTGTCTCTGGATCACCGAGCTCTTTGCACAGCGAACACCACCTTCAAAGCTGACTGAACAGAGCTTCCCTTCTCCCAGCAACTGGAGTTTAAGTTTTGATTCTGATTTGGTAAATTTGGGAGAAGCACTCCTATTTTCACTTATAAAACCTGAGAAAAAAACAAATTTAGTTAATAATTGCATATCGTGAGCCCCTCATAAAGCACCCGTAAATGTGCTCACCAAGGTAAGCAGACTGGCACAGATAACAATCAGCTCTTTCTGGGTAGTTGGCTGCTCTTTTCACTGCCTTGTCGATTCAAACAAAGGTCTTCAAAAAGCAGTGACCCAAGATAAACACATAATTAGAAATGCCGTCTGTTTATGAAATGTCATTTGATATTCCTGAGACACAGACTCAAAATAACCTATTTTTTTAAATACCCATTGATTTTGTCACTGACTAGTAACATTGGCATAATGACAGAATTCGTGTCTCATATGTAATATTATATTAGGATCCGTTAGAAAGAGCAAAACCTCCCTAAATTTTTAGGACCATTGAAAATAGAATTTCCTCAGTATGTTCACTGAATGATTAAAGCAATCCAGATTGGAAATAACAAAATACTATATAGAACATAATTACATAGAGAATACATTAAAAATTTAATGCAAAACCAGTGTTACCACAGGTGCCAAAAACACAGCACAACAGTTTGTAAGAGCGTATTATGTACATGTGTACCAATCTAACCTACAAATCTTTGGGGACAAAAAGGCATCTACCAGAGCACAGGATAGTATTTCATCACTAGCCACCACCTTTGGGCAATATTCCATGTTCTTGTCAAGTTTTATATTAAATATATTGTACCTAGGGGATGAGAAAGATGTAAGAGAAAAATCTTGATGATTAAAAAAAAAAAGTTATGTACTTTCTTTTGAGTTAGTAGTTCATGAAATGCCTTCAAGGCCTCTACTTCAATTTTGTGATACAGTGCTGGAAGTTCATGCAGCTAACATCCCCCACAGCCGCAAGCGGTGTTAGAGATCCCAAGACAGCTTTACTAGACACGAGTGGGTTTGGCCTGCCTTTTTTTTTTTTTCTTTTTCTTTTCTTTTCTTCTGTTTCTTTTTCCGTCCCCATAGCCACAAGATCCTGTGCCCTTCAGATCATCTGGCTGACCTACACTTGCCCCAGGGCATACAGGAGCTGCACCATGCACGATCAACTGACCCCCTTCTCACTGCAGCTGAAGAACGTGGCCTGTGCTGCAGCAGTGCTGGCAGCAGCGTGGGTCTGCTTTTGCAGGGGAGCACGTGGGAATTCACCCAGACCCTTACCAATCACCCACCGAAAAAAAAAATTAAAAAAGAATCAGCAACCAGATCTTCTGTGGCTATTGATTAGACTCACAAAGGGACTGGGAGGCAAGGTTCACTCCACGCAGCTCCCAGTGAAACAGCAGGTATCAGCAGGAAAACATTTTACAGGGAGCTACTGTTGTTGCAGCGTTTGCCCCGACTATTAGAAGGCCAAGAAGGGTTTTTCCCCTGCAGGTTGTTTCGGATGCCGGGGTACCCGGAGCTGCCAGGGAACTGCTGCAGCGACCAGCACTGGCAAAACAGTCAATGTATACGGAAAAACACCCCGGGGGTGACGCTCAACTCATCTCCTTGCCTGCTAACTAAGGGTCTGCCCTAAGTATAAGACAAGACGTTTTGTTCTTTAATTGGGCTATTCTTTTCAATCATCTCCAACCAAGTTACCTAATTAAACTGAGTTTAGCTTATACTGGAGGCGTATGTTTTCTGTTTGTTTGACGAATGGTATTCGGCCCTTTCCTTTCTCACCTACCGTCACCATTGCATCCTGCGTACAGTGCGAGTGAGTCTCGAGCGCTCGCCGGTGGTGTGCTGCATCAGCTCAGAGCTTTAAGGCCCGTTCACTCTTTATATACCTTTGAAGTGGTTATGGTGCTGCGGCTCTACCCAGAACAAAGGCATTCTCCTCTCTTGACACACTGCACCGCTGAGGAATTTCATCTACCAGATAGATTGCAAAGTGAGGAATCGCCACAGACAAGAAGTAATTTATGGTTTCCATTAATTCCTGCCACCAACCACACTAACTGGCATTTATCAGCAAGAAATGGATGAACAATTAGTCACAGGAATGAAAACGAGAGAGCAGACCCTTGAAATGAAAAGAGGACTTTTACAGTTTAAAAACCAAAATGATATTGGCTCCTTTTTAAGTGATTAGGTGCAGAATTTATAGGAGACTATGCCAAATGCTCAAATGTGAACCCGCTCAATTGTGGGAAAAAGTTACGATGGGTCTGTGTGCGTTGGTGGGTACTGTCAAACAGTTTGAGACATTCTTCCAAGATTTAAGCAATGAGGAGGAATTGCCTTCAACTCTTATTGCCAAATAGTCATTAATTTGTACAGTTATTATCGGGAATTTCGATGTAAGAGGCAGATGAAATCCAGCCCTGGGACAGGCAAAGACAGCAGCAGCGGCCCTCCCGCATCTCCGAATAGCCCAAGTTCCCACGATCTTCCCTCAGAAAAGGATGTGCTCAAGTTCTGCTGCACTTGAAGGCACTTAAACACGGCCCCCAAGAGCAAAGTGCTTATTTTAGACCACTAAGCCCATGCAAACCCCCGCCGATGTCAGCGTCCCTCACCTCCGTAGCGCCCGGGCTGTGTCCCAGGGGCTCTGCAGAGCTGGGCTCCAAACACACGAGTCTGTTTATCCCAAAAGTCCTGGTGACTTTTCAGAGCACAGCGTTTCCAGGTTAAAAGATTATATCTGTAAAAAAGTTGATATGAGAGAAATATTCCCTGCGGGTTTTTAAAGAATTACAGAGTCTTTCCCTGAACTATGGTTTATATCATTTACTTAATGGAATGCAGCTGCCTTAATGAATAGAAATATTCAAGAATAATTTATTCAGTGACTGATGGGGGGAAGTATCCCAAATAATTTATTTATATTCTATGAAACCAATCTATTCATGAAGGCATTTATTCATAAGAAATATGTTCAACAATGATGGTGAAAATTAATCAAACACGCTATTAGCAATTATTATTCCACCGATTCTAATTGAGAGATAAAATGTCCTTTAGCTACATTTTCTATATAAAGTGCACAGTGAAGTAATTACTCAGGTACCTGCACCAGAAATAGTTCAGCAGATTCAGGAGCAATGGATGCATCAAACAATATCAATTAAACCCATTCTGGCTAAAAATTGCAATGTTCTCCTTGGGGTTTCTGCTACTTTCTAGTTATTTTGCATTATTAATTTGGAGTAATGCTTACACAGAATACCAACAGGAATTTGACAGGAAATTAATGTAGAGACTCCCCCCAGAGATCTTAGATGTTGCTAAGCCCATTTTTCCTTACCCAGAGTTAATGAATAATCATCTCCTTGGCAATGGTTCCTGGAGTAGAGACTTGTACTTTGGTTCCTGTTAAATATAGAAAAATAAAAAGTGTCAGATAACGTAGGCATCAGGGGGATTTATCTAAAGAAACTTAGTGAGTAAATATCCTCTAATACAGTGAGTCACTTACTTTGCTCCAAACTGTTAGGAATATTAATGTAGCTAACTTCAGTTTTAAAGAAAGTTTCATATACAAGTAACATTTATTCCTGTTCATTCTAAAGATGCCTCAATGTCTCTTCCACATCCAAAAGCAGCGCTCCCTCCTCCCGCAGCCCTACAACCAATTCATAAGTCCAGGGATTTCTTTCATTCTTTCTTTCTCAAGTTGCAGGACAACTTCTTTCCTAGGTGCTTTTCTGGTATTTCATCACTTAATTTATTGCAGGCACAAAAGGTGACCGCTGGAAGTCGTTTCCCTGTTACTCTTGTGCTAACGAGCAGCTGACCTCTGGGGCAATCTCACAGGGAGCGAGATTTCCTTGAAAATCCTGAAACTCTGAGCTAGAACTTAACGCCCTTCAGAAAATTGATTAAATTACCCCCACTCGCTGATTGCTGCAGAACAGGGGCTGCTGCGGCTCCCGGAGCAAGCTCAGCTTTTCCCTCCTGGATATGCAACATCCCCGGGACTGGCATGTTCTGCAGGCCAGGCTGGGCTTTCTGTAACACTCCGGCTATCCGAGCTTGGCAGTGGCTTCGTGCAGGATAGTGAGACCACGGTGGGAACCCCGATCTCCATCCCCTCCAGCGCATTGCAATGGGACCAGAAGGGCACAATGGCCATTTCCAGGATCTCAGCAATCTTTACAGGCTGATCCATAACATCCTCCCCAAGGAGAGACAGAATTACAGAATTACCTTTTCATTTCAGCAGCCAAAATGTGTAGCAAGATGGTAACTAGTGGTCCACAGAATAGTTAATATTGAGACCCACGCTGCAAAAAAGATCATATCAAACATTTCTTTTTCAACTGTCTCTCTCTGAACACTAGTGCCAAATTAGACTCAAAGTTAAAATTTTTTGCTCCTCAGCTACCTCCAACAAATCCCTTTTTCCTTTGGCCAGACCCTCAAGGAGAGCAGGAAAAGGCAGAAGAGGATGCTCAGGACCTTGCGTGGTAGGAGACCAAGCAAAACCTAACTTCACCATCACTGAGCGTGAGAAGTGCTAAGTGCGTAAAATACAAAACCTGAGCTCCCTGTGAGCGGCCGTGGTGGGGAGGACGTGCCGAGCTGTGCCCCCCCGCCCCGCCGATGGCTGCGTGGCTCTGTCGCCCGAGCCTGGAGAGGAGCCTGGCAGAATTAGCCCAGAGAGGTTAGCGGTAGTCTAGAAAAAGAACCGCGAGTGCGGGAGAGGAAGGGGCAGAGACTCCAACCTGTGCTTTAAGCCCTGCTGTCGGAAGTCCTGGGGAAGGGCAGGGGCCGGGGGCAGGGGACACGCTGGCCGCGGCAGCCCCGCAGCGGGGCTCCTCCGTGACCCCACGTGAGGCGGCTGAGAGGGGCCCCCCAAAGAGGGCTGAGCTCTCCGACCTGCTGTTTGATATCGGACCCTGAAGAATTGGCTTCACCTCTCCGTGCCTCTGCTTCCTCACCTGAGGGTGCAGCACGCCCGCTGTCCCCACAGAAGATGAAGAAATACCAAAGGCAAAGAGTGCACAGCGAACGCTCCTGCCCAAGCGCGCCCTGCCTTGTTGCAGGATGTGCAAAACAAATGTGGTTTTGAAGTTGAGCCATCCCTCAAACACAGCTGTATCTGTAAATTCAGCCCTCTAATCATGAATAGCAAGAGCAGAAGAAATGAATCCATCCAGCCCACTGGGGACAAGTAATCAGCTGTGGGCACTACCCCGTGTTTGATTAGCTCTTACTGACGTCATTAAGTCCAGGTTTCTGTTTAGAGAGTTCGGTCTCCTCCTCAAATAAAAACCGAAATCAAACAAGAAAGGTAAATGTACAAAAGGATCTAGCTTATCCCGAGGTCTCCGGTGGGCACCGAAGACCTCTCAGTAATTCAGAGGGCAGCTCTCCTCTGCCGTCTGCATTCAGCTTTCCTCTCCCTGGGCACAGACTAGGGAACTGTCGTCTTCATGATAACTTCAGATAATAATCTGAATTTGTGCAATGTTTCTACTGTTTGTCAGACTCCCTTGCAAATATTAGCAAGTTCAGAGCCAAAACAGTGATTTTTGCAAGGACTGCAAGACGAGGCTGGCAGAGCTCGCCGAGATGCGGGAGATAAGACCCAAATTAAAATGACTCCCTTGAGGTAGCTCCAACATGCAACTGAGGGCAATGTTAAACCAAAGCCATCCATCCTCCCTGCAAGAACATTTAACACTAAAAAAAAGCGAGTTTGTTTCTAAACTAATTTAGGAAAATCATGGTCACGGAGCCACTGCGCCAAAGGTGGGGTTTTCCGGGCAGCACCAGCGCACCTTTCGGCGTGGGTAGGTGCCTTCCCGAGCAGGAGCACAACTAAACCTATGGAGCCAGTTTATTCTGCAGCAGAGAAGAGTCAGGATTTTGGCTTCAGGAGGCTGGTGAGCTGTGCCGGGTGGGGGTTTGGCCACACCTGGGTGCCTGCTCTGCCCTTGCCTGGCGGGGACTGCTGGCAGCGCAGGCAGGCGCCTGAGTCCGACCCGTGCGCTCGCGGCGCAGGGCACTGGCCGCAGATTTCAGTTTAAGACAAGCTGGGCCACGAGCTGCGATGTCAGAAGAGCAGAAAAGCTGCTGCTCTTCCAGCTGCAAGACATGCGGGGCCCTTGAGCGGAGAGGACTTTGTGTGAGCTGTAGGAGCTAATCACTCTGATTGCCCCATCAGCAATCACTTCAGACTCGACAGAGAGACAGCCATCACTGGAGCTTCGTAAGAGAGATGCTCGTATGTTGTAGTACACTGATCACTTCATTTGGTGTTTCTGTCTGCTATCACCATCTTTTTGCTAAAGCAGTCTAGGGAGTTAGAAGACTGAAGGCACAGAAAGTGCTCTCAAGTAGGCACGTGTCTGAATGTGGATCATTCCTGTTTAATTCAGGTGAAAACATTGACATTTTAAATAATATTTGCATCCTCTAATGGCTCCCTCAATACTTACGCAGACCAGGGCAGCAAATGGAGACTTTAAAAAAAGCAGTAACTACATAAAAGTGGCATTGGAAAAGCAGGAGGTAGAAAAGTACAGGCAAAAGCAGAGAGTGTATATGATGTAAAATTATCGTATTGTTTAATTGATATACTGCAGGATATTGTTCTAATGGTATGGGGAAAAAGAAATAATGATCAATTAGCTCATTATTAATGTTCATTTTCTTTTCCAGAATTGCCAGCGGGTTGAGTCCATTATTAAGCATGACAGTTGGGCTTTAATATATCAGCTATAGATTCCAGTCACAGCAGTCTAGTTCAATAATTGGGTTTCTTTCTGCTTCATTTTGACTAATGGGATACTTACAGCAATTATTAAAATTCATCATAGCACAAAAATAGGCCATTTGAAACCTCACCAAAAATGGCAGCACAGCAGACCTCTGCTCGTTATTTAGCAGCGAGTTCAAAACAGCTACTCGGAAAACATCGAGCAGCTTCTCTGATAACTTTTCAACAGTCACAACATGAACTTGGACATTCGGTGAAAGTCAGCAGTGCTTCAGGCGAGCCAAGGCAGTGTCAAACAAATAGGTTGCTGTCGCTAAGGAAGTGCCTTCAGACTTCACAGGAAAATAAACTTTGCTCTGAAAATGCAAATTTGTACGTGATTCTTTAGCTACAGGTAGTTCAGTTGAGCTGTGGAAGGTCACCAGCTGTTGTGGAAAGGCAGATGTGTTAGCACTACATCAGACTGTTCGTTGAGACTGGATAGTCTCCCTTCGAACGGCTGTAGGTGCCAAACGGACACAGCTTCTGCCGTGAGGAACTTGAAATCCTCGTGGCTGATCTTGGAGGTACTTAGAAGTTTAACTTCTAACATGAGCGTAACTCTGCATAACTTAAGACCTACAGGTATCAAGGCACCCAGCAAAATCCTGCGCATTCCCACCACGCCAGAGAGGGATGGGGTTTACACCAGGGCTGACAATTAGGCACGATTTCGAGTGGTGAAAGATTTAATTAATTATAAAAATATAGAATGAAAATAGAAAACTTGAGAAAAGTCTGGTGTTTATAGCCACTGGAAGAAGGGTCAAAGGACTGCAAGCTGTGTGCTCACCGTCTCTTCCTGCAAGCCCACCAGATGGATGGAGCCTAGGATTTGATCAGCCACATGGTGTGATGCAGGCATGGAAACCACTGTAGGCTTGAAATCTGTTCACAAGTGAAAATAAGGACGGAATAATCAAGTAGCTGGTACACAGAGACTTGTAAATGCCTCGCTACTACGGTAGGCTGCAATAAATGTGTGCTTACACGTGACCCACATAAACCATCACAGGTTCCTCCTGCGCACATCGCTTGGGCTCCGCGCAGGCGACAGCCCTCGGAACAAGCCCAGCAGCCGCTCCCGCTGCCGGGGTGGAACGGGGAAAGGGCTGTGCCCGGGCCACGGGCTGGCAGCCGTCACTGCCGGCGCGAGGAGGGTGCATTTCTGCAAGAGTAATCGGTGCCACCACAGACCAGTGGACGAGTAGGGAGAAAATGTCTATTTGCACCTTGAAGCTGAAAAGGGAACAGTTTGAGTCTGAAGAGCAGTTTTTCCCCCTAAATTATCTAAAAGCAGAAGACTCAGTAATCAAGCAACCCTCAGATTAATATTTGAGAAAAGCTAAGACTGGAAAGATACCAAAGACTTACTTCACCAGATCATTCAGTGACACGCTACTTGAGAACTGAAGATAAAACGGGTCACAACCAACCTCATCCTCCGGCCATTATTTAAGAGTCAGGAGGAAAAGATTATGGAATTGAGAAAACACCAGTTTGTTAGAAGTTTTGCTCTGAATCAAAACTCCTTTGGCAAAGGAGCACCAAGATTTCACGCACGGTGCTCTATCGTTTCATTATATTGTTAAAAGCCTTGTTTGATGTGCCCATCATTTGGCTGAGCAGGCTGAGGTTTGGAACACCAGAGAGTATTATTAGAGCGGTGGAAATGATGCTATAATTGTTGGTTTGTATAGTTATCTGGTTAAATGATCAGCTGGGAAAAGAAATAGTATGTATGTATAATTAATCTATTTAGAATTTTTCATAAATTAATCTCATTGGATATTAAAAATATTCCCTATTCTCATGTTAAGAAAAAAGTAATTCCTCATTATTTTCATTCTGATCTTACTAGAAAATACGAAGCTGGATTTTGGAATCTACCTCTTCTGTTATTACTTATTGCACTGCCAGAAAAGTGCTAAATAAATGAACTGCAAGTTCCCTGCAGCGAAGAGCTGATCTTTTAGGCCCTCTGACATACAGATACCAGTGAGTCAAACGAACAGAGCTGTCTGGGTGTCTAAAATCTTGTGTCTCTGGGGGTGTTTGCGGTAGTTGGTCCCAGGTAAGAGGTAAGCAGCTGCACAGATGACCAGAGGAACCACAGCCATAGGGTTGTGTGTGCTGTGAGATAATTTAAGTATGGCCCACCCAGAGGTACTTTTTTATTTCCTGATCTTTTAATTTTCAGGTTATATTGCTAATATTTACTGGCTTGAAAAAATCCTGGAAGATGCAAGTCTTCAGGAGGGACATGAGGAAAACAACAGAGCGATGTATCTAAGAAAGAGATGGAGACACTGTTCAAGGAGGCCAGGGGAAGATGATCAAGCTAGAAGTGTAAGTAGTACCAAAGGAAGGATGCCATGGCCCATAACAGTCAGTGGGCCATAATGTTCAAGAGCCTTACACCAGCACTGGGGGTGGCAAGGCAGAATTGATGTCAACAGACACATCAAATAGACAGGGAAGTCAGTAGTACAAAAAAAACTTAAAAAAAGAAGGAAAGCAAATTACTCTAGATCAATAAAATAGTTATGGAAGGAAATGGGGAGACATTCTGGGAAAAAAAAAATCACAATTAAGGCAGAAAATCAATGACTAAGCCAGCTCCCCAGTAGCACCACATCCCTGAACAGTGTGGGGGGGTCTCTAACTAGTGAAGATAATAGACTCGGCAAATAACTGGCAGTGGGTGAGACCGCCGGGCAAGAGTCAGAGGCAGCCACCGAGCCAGAGGCAGACTAGAGAGGATAAGAGCCCATCACCTCCAACCTTAATATTTTGGCTAGGAGAAATATTCTCTGAAATAAAGCTTCAGGGCTTTCCTGTAAAAATTTATGTCACTGTTTTGAAAAATTCGTAGCTATTAAAGCCTGTGACAAATCTCAGTATCCCTTTTGTTCCCCTTGCATTTCCCCTCTACATAAGCAGCTGATCCACTTTTCCTGGGAAAGAAAGAGGGCAAAGCATACCAGCCCACACTGCATACTCTATGTACATGTAGTACATAACTATACCAGTACGTATAATCCTGTACATGCATATTGAAAGTCAACAGATTTGTATTTTAAAATAAATTTAGAAAATCATGACCATTATACTGGAAAGACATGAACTGCTAGCATGACTGCAAGGAAGGAAGCCGTAAGAGAAATGGAGTTAAAGGAATAAATATTTGTAACACATATGCACAGTATTTTGCCTTCCCCATATGGTGAGACTTAGGTAAACAAGTCCGAGGATCTGCAATAAAAGATGCAAAGCTTGTTTCAAATACAACCTTTCTTAAATACAGCGTTTTGTGCCAATGTATGTGTGAAAACATGGTTCAGCCAATGTTGTGGCAAGAGTTAAAGATTTTCTACAGCAAAGAGCTCTCCAGAGATTTGCTAAAATACACAAGGTTTTAGGTGAAAAAAAACATACATATGGCATTCACTTGATTTCTTCCGAATTTTGGACAGTAGCTTTCAAGTACATATTAATCCTGGCTCACCTGCTTTATGAGTCTTTGCTTGAGAATTGCCCCAAGGTATTCAGCGAATTTGCATGAAGGCTTGACATAATCTTTGAGACCCCTGGATACCCTCTAAGGTTTTTTATTGGGGTTTTCTTGTTGTGTTTTTTGGGGTTTTTTTTACACTTCAGTTACAGTTAATGGACAGATCACAGAAGAAGTTCTCCACGCAGAGGTCTCGGGGCAGAGGCTCCGCGTTCCCCAGTCCCATCTTCATCACTGATTTAGTGTGAGTCGGTTCAGAGTTAAGACAATCAGCTTCTGCTACATGTGTAATGAAGGAGTCTAAATAAATGGAAAATCCTATTTTTGTATGGGCCTAACACCACAGCATTAGTTAGTTGTATTTACTGAAGGCTGCAACACAAAACACTCTAAACCAGCCTCCTGCGGCTCTATCCACCCTCTTGGTTTTCCAGTTGCCCTTGCACAGGCAAGGAAAGGGCTTCACAGGAGCTGCTTGGACCCCTTCAGCTTCTCCCGCACCCGCTGCGGGCAAGGCAGGCTCACTGCGGCACCCACGGCTTGTCGGTGCAGACCTTCCAAAAACCTCTTCATGCCATTTATCTAACACATCTCCTTACTCCTTCATTGCAATTGCTGCTTCATTTAGATGTCTTGAAGAAAAACATAATCTCAGCCTGAAACAGTTGCCACAATTTTCTTTTGTTTCTCAGTTTCAACCTTTTAGATTACTCATTCCACTACAATAACCAGCATTTGGGAAAATACCAGAAAAACAGTTCAATTACCTGGTGCACAGCAGATATTGCTTTGGCATTTGAAATAACAGCAAGCAACTCTAAGCTCAAACGCTGCTTTAGCAAACTCAGAGCGGCTCTACGCCGTAGCAGCACAGCACGGACCCACCAGCCCAGCGGTCCTCTGCGTCGTGAGGAACTTCTGCTCATCTTCTGCACAGCCTACCAACATAGTGCACGGTAACATGAATACGAACACAGAAAAGCGGCAGGAGTGTACAGGATCAATCGTCCTTGACTGAATATCCTAAAATAGCATCAACATCCCTTCTCGAAACCCAGTCCCACACTTAAGGCATGAAACAGGTGTATGTTCTTCATCAAAGCACTTGCTGGCACTGGCACCTTTCTCTAATTAGTTGTTTGCATTCACTTTGCAAATTTCTGTTTAAAAAAAAAGAAGTTTGTTGAATTAAAAAAACAGTAATAAAGTATTCATTAATCTACTCAGGCAATTTCATACCTTGCCGTTCTAATTAACGGTAGCAATCAGAAAATAATAAATTGGATTTGTACAGTACTCCCGTCTCAGCTAACTAATATGTAACTTTTAAACAAAATTTACAGCTGTTCCTTATCAATACCAAAACATTAAAGAATTGAAATTGTTATACCCGAGGCCAAAATACTGCTGTTATTGTTGTCCGTTTCCCACCCAGTTGTGTTGCACGTCTGGTTTTCACCAGCTCGTAAGTGCATCAGAGGACTAACGGAGGACAGTATCCAAGACCCACAGAAGCTTTTAAAAACCACAAATTTGTTCGTGTTTCAAAACTGGGTTTTGTTTCCTGTTCTTACCCTATAGACTGCATATATGAACACTCTAAAAATGACCACTTACTCTTGCTGTCCTGGGACATCCAATTCCTTTAGAGCCACCAGTCTCTCCATTAATATCATTTCGCTGCCCCAAATGCCCAAGTTTTTAATTTGTTTGGTCATATTTTTTGATAAATTAGACGTTTGTTCCAGATGTATCACCCTACTGGACATAGTATGCGTTTACGTGTGGTTTTGTGGAGTGAGCAATCTGTGCAGCACAGAGATACCCTGCAGAAATAAGTGTAGATGTAATTGAAGTTGCCGTTTTGCTCATATTGGCATTTGGATCAGGTTTCCGAATCAATCATTTCAGAACATCAAGTAACTGAAAAAATATTGATATACAGGCAGCCTTCTCACACAGTAGTGATACGTGCAATAGAAACAACAAAAAGTTTCTAAAAAGGCATATTCGTTCTTTTCTGGGACAATTTCTGAATCAAGCGCTGTAATACAAAGGCATTTTTCCAGCTTTGAAATAGCACCTCATCTTTGCAGATTCTGCAATGCAAATTGGTTGCTGAATGTCACCGATACATGAATTAGCCAAAAAACCCTCTTTCTTGTCACCAGCTATGACTCTGCACATTCAGAAATTATATGATAAAGAAAGATTTTCTTCTCATAATAGCAATAACGCAAGATCATAGCAGACGCAGTTTTACATTTTAATTAAAACCTGTGGTCCCCAGAGATGCTCCAGAGTTACCCGACTGTTCAGACGAGTCTCAGTTCCCTCAAACACGACTGCACCACGCCGCCAGCGGTCCATGCTGTAAACACAGCAGACGCTCTCTTCTCTTCCTTTGCTACCGATTTTCTTTGGCAGGGGGTGGAGGAGTAGGAGCTTCAACTATTGAACTTACCTGAAGTTGATCAATAGCAGCATCTACAAAATTGTTTTTATTGTCTCTACTTCAGGGCTAAGGAGAAGAAAAACCTGCAAGTTTTTCAGGGGTCACATTCTGCTTTCAGGTGAACGTGCTCTCTGTGGGAAGCTCCCATCCATCTGTGCAGCAGAAGTCCTGCCAACGACTGCCTTAACCTATTTCAGCTCATGTCGTCGTCCCTTTAGCAGGTCCCAGGTCTGCTGTGTGAGAAACCCTCCATCACCGCGGCTGCCGCCGGGCACCCTGTGGCCAGCCCTCGCCGGCAGGGTCCCAGCCAGGTACCGCCGGCTCTGCCTGCACTGGGGACCTCACCTCCTATAGACATACCTCATAAAAGCGTTATAAACCGCCGGCATTATAGTGGTGTATTTGCATTGCTGTAAAGTTATGTCACTGCTTCCATAATAAAATTATTTCAGCGGGTTGTAAGTCAGGTGTAAAAACTCTCTTTGGGCTGAAACTTGGCACATGCACGCGTGCAAACACACACACAGAGTCTGATTTCTGGGAAGGGGAGAAGCGGGGAGAGATTTTGCATTACCCCTGAATCCCGTGCAGGAGCAGAGGGTTTTCTGTGGGGTATTTTCATGGGGAGAAGCTGCAGAGCTCCTGCAAGGGCAGTGGGGAGGGCAGGGACTGCTGGAGGCGGGACGGAGACAAAACTGACCCACGCTACCATTCCCAGTCCCCTCCTTCCTACCTCCCAGCTCTGGAAATGAAAGGGGAAAGGCAACCTGTCTGCTGGCTACAGACGTTAAGGTCCCCCAGGAGAGGGATAGATGTTTTCCAAGCTCAGTCTAAAACTATGAGGGTAAGGGACACTTCGGACTCCCCTGGATGTACCGCAGTCCCCCAAGGCAGCTTTAAAGGAGGAGTTCTTGGAAGCCCACAGAGACTTGAGACAGACTAAACCCACCCTTCAAAGAAGCTTTGTTTCAGATTGGTTTGGATGCACCTGAATGTTACTGCAAGCTGCAGAGGAGAAACGCCTTTATAGAACCAGGACTTTCCTCGGACACGACTGCAAACAGCGCAGACCTGCTGACAGCGGTGCCTCCCGCAGGGGCCCTGCAATTTCAGCACTAGTCCTGGAAGAAGAAATCGTGCATCTGGAAGCCACATCCAACGGTGCTTGTACAGGACATTTAGCGGGAACAGGGGAGGAGTTTTTAAGAAGCGTAAAGGAAGAGAGCGAGCTCTCTCTCGACACTTCACCCAGCTCCTCATTTCAGAGCTAGAGCCCTCCTTCCTACCAGAGGAGAGGAGGGCACAGATTGACTGTGACTGCAGCATCCTTTAGATCATTTGCAGTTGAAGGTGTTTAGTATGCTTGACCTTTTGTAATGAAACAGTAAGTACATTTTCTTCACACTTACTTCACAGCCTACAAGTCTATTAAAAAATTGACTGAACCCAAAGCAGTCATTTGCTGTGACATTTTGCTCCCCGAATAACACAATGTTCCACCTTTATGTCAGTTTTCCTGTGGTTTGCTGGGTCGAAAATCCGTATCTAGCCCATGGGAGGTGAGTCATTTCCCCGTGTGCTTCCACTCCTGCTGCAGCTGCAGCCCTCCTAGAGTCTAGATGATGAACGTATATAAAGAAGAAACATACAGAAAGAACTATAGTAATATATTACCATATTATCTGGTAATAAAAAAAGGGAACGTGGTTGACAGTAAGGGTATTCTTATTCTCATGCAACTGTATTTAGTGATATTAGTGGTTTGAGCATTACTATCCATCGTCCCAACTGGAAATTATCTGACTTTCTGGTTACATGCATCATTGGAACTCCGGAACACATCACAGCTATGCCTTTTCACGGTACATGCAGCGGTAGGATCTCGGTAACTATTTCACAGAGCAGACCCTGAGCACAGCAGTTTGCTCCGGCTCCGAGCACAGGGTGATCCCAACCTAAAAACTTTTGAAGGATAAATCATTATGAGTGTCATTACAGCAGGAACTCTGATGGTTATCATGAGATAATCATCACACATCTGTATTTATAAGACACGGGGCATAGTCTGGTGCTTTCTATCCCCGAGTGACATGATCTCATAACCACACACCCCTGGAGCTGTACCGTGGCTGCTGTTAACGGAGTGCTTTACGGTGGGGGAAATATGCATTTCTATGCTGGAAGAACATGAAGTTGGCAGCTCGTAGCTGTAGTTTACGCAAAGCTGTTTGTTTCTTGTAAACAGATTTATTTTCCTTCAGTGGTAGGGACCCAGGAGACCCACCGTACGGCAGCATAACAGAGAGCATCTTCTTGCAGAGCAGTGGCGGGGGAAGGATGGACCTTCCGGCGTGGGCAGAGTGCTCCCACGATGATTGTTTAAATGAAGAGGTGAGGTGAATATGGAAGCCTGGATAAGGTCAGAAAATCTTTTGCTGTATGAATGAACTCCCTACTATTTGCATTGCAGAGGCATCCTGCTCTGGGGCTGGGCTAATAATTCTTCCCAAATGGAGGTGGTGCCAAGTTGCTCATTCCCTGGGTCTGTTTGTAACTACCTGGTCATTCCTCACAAGCTATGGCTCTAGCCCGATCCTCTGCTTCTCATCAGTAGCAAGCAAGATTAAAATGGTCCTTACCCTCCACCCAGAGAGATCTGTTGATACAGACCTGCACTAATGGAAAATACCCGTATCCAAAACATCCGCCTGGTACGACTGCAGGTGATGCGCCCGCCCCGTGTCAGCCCCAAAGCAGAGCAGGAAGGAGAACTCTGCGGCGGCTGAGGATCAACACCGAAAGTCAAGCTCTCCCAGGACTCCTGTCATCTCAGGTGGACTGCGGCACCTCTCCGCCCAGCCTCCCCACTGCGTCGCGTCGGTGAGGAAGGACAGTGCCCACTCACCGCCCACGCTGCGGCCGAGGAGGCAGCTGGAGTTTGCACAGATGTACTTCAGCTCCCTCTGATCTAATCAGGTTGGTGCCCAGGAACATCACCACCACCACAGCCACGGTGCTCAGTATGGGCTGCAAAACCTGCTGGAAACGTACAGCAATATTTAGGTAGTTTTCTACACTAACCTCCATTTTTCTTCATGCTGTTCCTGGTACCTGTGCTGGGTGAACCCAGGCTGTGGATGCCCTTTGAGCAGAGATGAACCTTTGGGGCCGGCTGCCTGACGGCAAGGAGGTGCCAAACTCTTCAGACTTACTGGTGTCCGCTGCCAGCCCTGCAATTAATAGCCACAAACCATTTCTCTCCCTGCTTATTACTTCTCCCTGGTCTCTCAGCCACTACATCAGCTGCCCAACTCTTTTTTCTGTCTCTCATCTCCTCTGGAAGTCACAGGATCTTCTGTCCCCTTCCTGGGGAAAGCGCCGTGGGCTCCTTCCCCTTCCCCAATCTTCACACCCAGTTTATTCCTTCCATGTGCTGGGAGATGCATTGGAGAATGGAGGTGGAGAAAACGTCGGAGAGTGGACCAAGCCATTGATACCGGACAGAAATTAGGAGAGTACTTAGTTATTGGGCTTTTTTTCATTCCTGTTTTTCCTCCTCTTCCTTCTCCAGCAGCTGAGGGAGTGCTGACCCCTTTTCCTTTCTCCCATGCAGAGCTCCTACAAGCTCCCGAGAGAAGAAAGGAGATCTCTGACCCGGGCTCCGGCATGCCTGATGCTCCTCCTCTCACAGCAAAACTGCTCACAGTGGGATTTTTCCTCAAAGCAACGCTGCAGCTCCCTCAGTGCGAGGGCTTCCTGCAGCATCGTCTCCTGCTGCACCCAGGCCCGGCCAAACGCCATCATTCGCATGTCACCGAGAAAGGTGGCGGCTGCGGGAGCTGCCCCACACTGCGCCCGTTTCACACACTGCCACTTACCTGCTGCTCTGCTCCGCTTACATTTGCACCTCGGGAGATGGCAGCCTGCCTGGTTTGTCCAGCGTCTGCAGCCATAGCCAGCGTTTCCTCCGCCTCATGTACTTGGCTGCACGTGTCGGGAGCGTTTGACGAACGGGGCGGGTGAATCTGGGGAGAGGAACCCCCTCTGACACGATGGGGGAATTTATGGTGATGTGTAAGGAAAAGGGTAATTGAAGAGTATTTTGCCTTTTAGGAAAAAAAAAGCTCTGCAGTGAATGTGCTAATTTTTTATCACAAGGTCCAAATATTTCAAGCAACATCTAATTATTTCTTGTAATCATAGTTATTTACTATGAGCAAGAGGAGAAAGAGATAGAAATACGCAAAAACGTATGGGGAAATGTTACGTGCCCACCTTACTCTGCTCGTGACCTGGCTGGCTCGGAGGAGCCCGGCCCGGATCATGGGGCGAGTCTTTGCACCCCCAGCAGCAAGGGCTGGCTGCGCCTCTGCCCCAGCGCCCTCCCACTGAGGATGCGCCGATGGGCAACGGCACGAAGGTTATTTAGCAGAGTGCAGTCCTGAGGGGAGAAAAAACATCACCACCAGGGAAGGGCGGAGAGGCTCGGATCAAAAAACGCAGAAAACGCACTTGAGTGCTGGAGCTGGACGTGAAATTTGTTAACAGCACTACGCTCTTCCCAGCATAAAGCTTTAAATGCCACGTACTTACATTTACAAAGCCAGGGTTATGTTATTGCTGGGTTGTTTGATTTGATTCGGGGGAACCAACAAATCTGGTTTACATATTTTTAAAAGATTGCCTAGGATGCCCAGCAGCCTGGGTGGCTGCTCTTACTACAGTAAAAACGAGAAAACAAAGAAAACATGCCCAGCAGCTTGGCACGGCGTGTCGTGCTAAGAGGTGGCCCGTTCCAGACTCCAGTGGCACACACACCGGTACCGACTTTCGCCTGGGAAAGCCGCTGTGAATTCATCGTGCAACTTTTGCAGCTGAAATAATACGCCGACCTGTGTGAACCAAATCTTCACAGTGGGCACATTTTTTCTCCTACTGTTTCCAAACAAAAATCAAACATAAATAGTAAGAAATCAGCCCATCTCTACTAATGAGTGGCAGCGTGAGAACATCAGCAACGTTTCAAGTGAAAATCTTTCTGCTGCACTGAATTAGGCTTTTCCTGGAGCGGAGCAAGAACCTTTGTGCCTGAAAAACTCACTTTCCGGTAAATCCACGGCCTATGGGGAGAAGCCCATAGGCTTTCTTTTTTTAATCCTTACTCAGTTTTTCATTTAGCCTCCCATACCTTTTAATTACAAAATACAGTTAAATTAAGTAAGAACCTGGTTCAAAGCACTTAAATGAGTCATTCTGTCAGCAAGAAGACATGAGACTGAAGTGTCAGTTTATTGTATGACTTATCCTATTACTGACCACAGTGGGCTCCTCTCTGGAGCGCTCGCTCCCCTCCTCTGCCTCCCCTCTTCCCACCCTGCCCTCTCCCGCGCCTGGCACGAGCATCCTTCAGAGCAGCAGCAGCAGAAAGGGGCTGCAAGAAACCCTCGCCCTGCTCCTTTCCTGGGACGGGTGTGCAATGGTTTCAGCAGCACCGCTACGCATCTTCATAGGAGCTTCTCCTTCTCTGGCCGCTGGAGGTCCGCAGGGATGACGACCACAGGCCCTTGTGCCACAGAGCAGCTATGGCACAGGACAAGAGGGACCCGTGCCCAAGCCACCTCAGCCGTGCCCGGGAGGGACAGCCGTCCTGGTCTGGTACTTGGAGCAAGAGGGTTCCCCAAGTGGGTGTGACAGGGGGAAGCAAAAAACAAAGGCTTGGGGAAAAAGGAACTATTGCACGCACACAGAGGTTGTTTGAGTAAGGTATTATAAGAAAAAGTAACATGAAATGTTCTTGAATCATAAATAAGCCAGGAAAACAGCGGCAATAATTCTTTACCAATGCCTTCGAAATTAACCCGCTTTCCCAAAATTTTCTCAAATGGTACTATTTAATAAAAATGTATACATAACATTGCACACATAATATTGTAAACGCATCTGTGTGGTACAGGCATGCAATACTTCGCCCCTCACTGCAGTGCTCACCTACCTGCCACGGCTGCGGCCTCTGCCAAGCCCTGACCTGCTGCTCCACGCACCCCGGAGGCTGCAGGGCCGCCCATGGCAGGGGCTGCGGGCGTGCGGGGACTGCTCTGCTGCCCGGCCTCCCCCTCCGGATCCCCCGCAAGGACACGCTTGCGACTCGGGCCGTCCAGCAGCGCCAAGCCTGTGAACTGTGGGTGCATTTAGGAACCAACTGTGTCGTCGCTGAAAGTCTTGGTGCAAATTCAGTGACTCATCTCTCACCAGGACATGCTTCTAAATACGGAGGAACGGGAACTTACCGACCTGAAGGGCTTTCCATAGAAACGGGAGGACCTGGAGCAGCGGGACTGCCGAAGCGCAGTGTCGAGGCAGGCTGCCGACAGGCCGAGGCTGGGGCGATGGAAAATCCACAGTGGGAAGGAAACAACAGAGCGTCTGGTATTTAGAAATGCGGCTACAGATTTCCTGTAGCCTGGCTACACTCTGGCTATGAATCAGTAGTGATTCTCAGCACAGGCTGAGAAATTCCTGTGCTAAGCTGACGTCCGTCTCGCCCCGGCGTGCTGCGCCCTCGGGGCCGAGCCATGGGGTGCAGCTCAGGGAGGAGACCTGGGAGAGGTCCTGGAGTCAGCCAGGTCCCTCGGGTCAGCTGGGGTCCCCCGGGGCAGAGCAGAGCCCTGCTGTGGGATCCCACCCCCCAAAAGCAACATCAGAAGGTTGTTCAGGAGATACGTCCCGGCTCAGACCGATGCCTGCGCAAGGGGACATTCAGCAAAGGCGGCCCTGGGGGCAAACGTTACAGAGGCAATCGGTCGCCTGCAGCAAGCCTCACACTTCAGTAAGTCGAGCAGCAACGGTGTTCTGCCCCAGGCAGCCACATGTGCTGAGCCAGCCCGGCCTCGGGCCAGGCCAGAAGGAGCAGGAGAGCACAAAAGGGGTTTTGCCAGAAAGAAGGGAGGCCCAAAGCAGGTATTTCACCAGGAATAGGAATGTTGCTTGCTTCCAGCCAGGCACCTTCCCTGGGAGGTCTCTCTCCCGTCCGCACTGGGAGCAGGGCAGGGGTGCGAAGGGGAATCACTCGGGGCGGTGGCCGGGGAGCAGCTGCCTGCGGGAGGGGGGCTGCAGACCCTCCTGTCCCACTGCGGCCAAGCACCAGGAAAAAAAGCAAACAGCAATGGAGCAGGGTATTTTCTTTCCATTAAAAGGCCAGCAGGACCGCAAGCTGCTGTTTGTGTATAAAAATGTCAGTACGGAGGCAAAGGAGTAAACTAATGGTAACATCTGCTCCGAGGAGCCCTTTGCAGAGTGACCATGCCTGCAGGGGCAGCAGCCAGCCCATGATTCAGGGGGGCAGCGGGGCAGGGGGAGAGGGGCAGAAGGTCGCGTTCGGCATCCTCGCAGCCCTCCTCAGCAGCGCCTGCGAGCGAAGGGGTGTGAGAGACGCCGCGGCAGCAGTCGTCCGTCCCTCAGCAGCCTCCAGTAACTAAAACAGGGAAAAACACAGTAACACGAAAACACCCTTGGAAACTTTTTGTGTCCAATCCAAGGGGCTGAGCAGGAAAAATGCTCGCAGAGGGTGCGTGCGGCCCTTCCTCGTGCGCGAAGGGCAGAGGATCCAGCCTGGGATTGGTACTTTGCCTGGTGAATTGCTGCAGAGCTGGACGTGGGTCCCCACCGCTGGCAGAGCCTCCAGCTCAGGGCTAAATTCATGCAACCGAGCGACACCCGCAGCTGAGACCAGCCCCTGCAGCGAGGTTTGAGAGGTCTCATCACCACAAACCCGAGTGTTGCATCCGACAAACACCACCCTCGGTCTGACAGACACTTGGGAAAGGTCCTTACCGGAGCTGATGACTTTTTTTTGCTGTTCTGTTGTATCCCCACTCCCCTAGTGCAGAGCCGCCGTGAGATGAGACCTCCAGGACTGGGGACGTATTGGCAGCTGGACTGCCTGCTGCTGCTTGCATTACCGGGCACCGGGAGCCCACTGGGCAGCGCCTGCAGGTTATCCATTGTGTTACCCATCACTTCCACCTGCAATGCCGGGCGAGATACACAAAGGTACTGAAACAGTAGAAGGAGGCAGAATCCCAATTTTTACTGTTAAAATAAATCTTGGAACAATACACCACAGTTCTTAAAGTTCCTGTTATCAAAAATCGGTGCAAGGTGTGAGCACTTGCATGTGGCTGTAGAAGACCAAATGAACACTGAGAGGCGTGAGAAGGCTCCAATAAAATTCATCTCCAGACCCACAGCGAAAAGGAACAAAACCATTTTTTCCCCCAGAGGTGAAACCAGCATTTCAGAAACCCTGAGCCTGCATTTCTTCCAAAGGCTGCCTCCTGCCCCCCAGGAAATTCCTAGACTAGAAAAATCACTCTCTGACCACATAACAGTGGTGATAAACAAGAAAGCGGTTCGTCTTGAGGGCACTCACAAGCCATGTCGGGGACAACCAGGGGATCAGGCCAAGCCACCACGGCTTTATGGAAGACAGGTCCTGCTTGACCAACCTGATCTCCTTCTATGACCAGGTGACCCGCCTGGTGGAGGAGGGAAAGGCAGTGGATGTGGTCTGCCTGGACTTCAGTAAGGCCTTTGACACTGTCTCCCACAGCATTCTCCTAGAGAAGCTGGCGGCTCGTGGCCTAGACAGGTGCACTCTTCGCTGGGTAAAAAACTGGCTGGACGGCTGAGCCCAGAGAGTTGTGGTGAACGGAGTTAAATCCAGTTGGCGGCCGGTCACGAGCGGTGTTCCCCAGGGCTCAGTACTGGGACCGGTCCTGTTCAATATCTTCATCAATGATCTGGACGAGGGGATCAAGTGCTCCCTCAGTCAGTTTGCAGGTGACACCAAGTTGGGCGGGAGTGTTGATCTGCTGGAGGGTAGGAAGGCTCTGCAGAGGGACCTGGACAGGCTGGATCGATGGGCCGAGGCCAATTGTATGAGGTTCAACAAGGCCAAGTGCCAGGTCCTGCACTTCGGCCACAACAACCCCAGGCATCGCTACAGGCTTGGGGAAGAGTGGCTGGAAAGCTGCCCGGAGGAAAAGGACCTGGGGGTGCTGGTCGACAGCCGGCTGAACATGAGCCGGCAGTGTGCCCAGGTGGCCAAGAAGGCCAACGGCATCCTGGCCTGTATCAGAACTAGTGTGGCCAGCAGGAGCAGGGAGGTGATCGTGCCCCTGTACTCGGCACTGGTGAGGCCGCACCTCGAATCCTGTGTTCAGTTCTGGGCCCCTCACTACAAGAAGGACATGGAGGTGCTGGAGCGTGTCCAGAGGAGGGCAACGAAGCTGGTGAAGGGCCTGGAGCACAAGTCTGATGGGGAGCGGCTGAGGGAGCTGGGGTTGTTTAGCGTGGAGAAGAGGAGGCTGAGGGGAGACCTCATCGCGCTCTACAACTACCTGAAAGGAGGTTGTAGCGAGGTGGGGGTTGGTCTCTTCTGCCAAGTAACAGCGATAGGACGAGAGGAAACGGCCTCAAGCTGCGCCAAGGGAGGTTTAGACTGGACATTAGGAGTGGTCAGGCCTTGGAACAGGCTGCCCAGGGAAGTGGTTGAGTCACCATCCCTGGAAGTATTTAAAAGACGTGAAGATGAGGCGCTTAGGGACATGGTGTAGTGGGCATGGTGGTGTTGGGTTGACGGTTGGACTCGATGATCTTAGAGGTCTTTTCCAACCTTAATGATTCTATGACTCCATGACTCTAAGTCCTTCTCGGCAGGGCTGCTCTCAATCCCTTCATCCCCCAGCCTGTGCTGATACCGGGGGTTGCCCTGACCCAGGTGCAGGACCTTGCACTTGGCCTTGTTGAACCTCATGAGGTTCACACGGGCCCACTTCTGAAGCTTGTCCAGGTCCCTCTGGATGCCATCTCGTCCCTCAGGCGTGTTGACCGCACCACTCAGCTTGGTGTCATCTGCAGACTGGCTGAGGGTGCACTCGATCCCACTGTCTGTGTCATCAACGAAGATATTAAACAGTACCGGTCCCAATACGGACCCCTGCGGGACACCACTCGTCACTGATCTCCATCTGGACATGGAGCCATTGACCTCTGAGCCCTCTGGATGCGTCCATCCAACCAATTCCTCATCCACCGGACAGTCCATCCATCAGATCCATATCTCTCCAATTTAGAGAGAAGGAGGTCGTGGGGGACCCTGTCTGAGGCCTTGCAGAAGTCCAGATAGATGACACCCATAGCTCTTCCCTTGTCCACTGATGTAGTCACTCCATCACAGAAGGCCACTACATTGGTCAGGCAGCGTATACCCACCGTGTGCCTTCTCGAGGTTTCCTTTTGCACGTCAAATAATTTAATTTTTCTGTTTCATTGATTGACTTTACTTTTTTGAGGACCCTGACACAAAGTATTCCCTTAAATTTCACATGAAGAAGAAATGGAAAAGTAAAGGCTTCTTCACCCTTCCCGTAAAACGAAAGAGACTCGTTAGCCCTGCGGTCCCCCAAGGCACCAAACTGGGCTCCAGCCTGGGAGCTGCCTACAGGAGGGGAGCTTGCTCTTGTCTCGAGACTGAAATCACTCTTCAGCCTCACGAGTTGTTGCTAACAGACCCGAGGATCTCAGAAATCCCTTGGCTGTGGTTTCCTGTTGGTCTGGGGCACTGTGAGCCCCTCGCTGCCCTGTGACAGTGCCCAGAAACAGGGCAGAGCTGTGGGCTCCGCCCCGTGTGGGACTGTGTCCCAGCCCTTGGACGGAGCTGCCCGACGGGACGTGCTCCCCTCCCCGGGAGGGCAGCCCCCCGGCTGTGCTCCAGCGGCTCTCCACGAGCGCCCCGAAAGCCGTCCCCATGCAGCCGCGGCCCGGCCGTGAGGTCACAAACGGGGCTGTGAGGTCACAGAGCCCTGTGATGCCGCACCAGCCATAAGCACCGACTGCTCAGCCCCCGGCCCCGACTGCAGCAGCAGCAGCAGCAGCAGCAGCAGCAGCAGCAGCAGCAGCAGCAGTGTAGTGCGAACGCAGGGGACCATGGCCCCTGTCTGCCGCCTCCTCCTTGTCCTCCTCCTCCTGGTGGCCCTGCATGCCAGGGCTGCCGGTGCCGCTCCGTGGCGAGCGCGGGGAGCAGGTAAGCAGGTGGCGATGGTGCAGCCTTTCACAGGCCAGGGGGCTCTTCTCCCTGAGAAGTGCGGATGGTGGGTTTTCCCTCCAGCGCTTTAGCGAGGGCTTCCTCTCTGTGCGACAGCTCTCCCGGTAAGAAAGCCCTGAGGGGCCCTATGTTGGTCCATCCGCTCCTCGAGGGCTGTTGCACATGGCCTGGAAGGAGTTTGGAGAGCTGCAAGGAGCCAGCCAAGGGGTCACCGGGCCCCTCTGCAGCTTTGGCAATCTCCACCTACCTCTGGCTCCCACGTTGTTACCTGACCCATTCCAGTGCCTGCAGTTCACTAAGGCATAAGTGGGTCCCAACACGCAATGGAAACGTTTCTCATCTGTGCTTGCTTCTAGATGAGGGTGGTGGCGATGGTTTTCCAGCTTCTCGGCTGGATGTTGGTTTGGAGCCCTTGGGGCATCCTGGATGTAAGTTCTCAATGTCCCTTTCCTTGAAAGAAAAACATTGACAATGTGGGAAGAGCTTATTCACGTGCAATTTTCCTTAAGATCCTCTCACGTTTGACGGCTTCCTGACTTCTTGGCCTGTTCCTGTCCTCGAGCCCGAGAGCAATCCCACAGGTAAGTCAGTGGGAGGAAGGAGCATTTACCTTTTAATCTTCTTTCCGTGTGAAACACAAGTTGCTCCTTCTGTGGCCGATGCGCAGATATGGAGAAGAGCAGAGAGGGAACAGGTCGGGCTCAGTGACGTCCCTCGGGGCGCTTTGCCTTGCGAAGCTGTCTTTGCTGGCCCCTCGGAGCCTGAGCTGCTCCCGGTGCTGGCTGCCAAGCCAGCGGGCTCGTTGGGGTTGAGTTTAGAGCTGGTGTGAGCTCCGGGGAGTCCTTTCTCCTGGCAGCTCCGCGCGTGCTTCGTTTCGTCCCAGCATGGTGCCACTGCAGGCAGGCGGTAACTCTTTGCACCATGCTCCTGGGCGGAAGGGAGAGACGAGTGCCGTGGCGTAATCCCGTCTTTGGATTGCACTCACTGCCACTCCGAGCTGAAGAAGTATCTTGAGCCGTGTCACGGGAGCTGTTCTGTCCTGCGCTTCTTTGCAGACGTGCCCGCAGGCGAAGGTGGTCCAGCTTCCCGGATGGGTTCCAGGGCCGAGCCTCCGGGAGATGGCGTGGGTACGTCCTGGCTTTTTCCTCCCTTTGAGAGCTGCCAGCCGGGCGCCTCTGCGTGTGTGCCCGCTCCTTGCGTGATGCCCGTACCGCTTCTGCGATTCAGTTCTGCCGATGTGCATCACAATAGGTGACAGAAGCTTCTCTGGTGTTTAGTTACAGATGGGCCCGTCAGGAGGACTCTTGCAGCTCCTCAGCCGGATCCTGCGTTACAGCCCGGCTGGCGTCGCAGGGGTGAGTAGTCTGTCTTTACTGACCTCACAGGCTGTGCACTGGTTTTCCGTATTTTATTCCTGTGAAATTGAGCCAAACACTTTCTGTTAAGGTCCTCCAAGAGCACAGTACCACGCTGAAGGAGGAAAAAAGTCCCCGGAGCCATCTGAAGTCCTAAGGCAAATACTGGAGGAACTGGAGAGAGGACACGGTGGGTATATTTCACTCTGCCTTAGCCGTGAGACTCGGCAACCGCAGGTTTTAGATCCACGTCTGGACACGCTGTAGCCTGCGCAGCGGGAAGGGATCGATCAGAGCCTCGCAGCAGCGACGCTGGGGTTCGTGCCTTGCAGGCACTGGCGAGCCACAGAGACGGTGCAGGGCCTCCGCTGCCAGTTGTGGTTCACGCCGAGTGCCAGGGGCAGCTGCTGCCCAGTTTCACCAGTATGGCTCAGAGCTGGTTTGTGCAGACGTCGGTAGGCAGATTTGAGGGCCTGGCGTGTGCTGAACTTGTGTTCACCTCACGCGCAGCACTGCTTGCCCACTGGGCCAGTTCCAGGCGGGAGCGAGGTCCCAGGCAGCGCTGGCTGCCCTCTCCTAGTGCTGGCAGGCGGGCGGAGATGCTGATTCGGCAGGCTTTTTGGCTTGTGCTCGATTTCCCGTCTGCAGACCGAGAGCTGGGATGGGACGAATGTGACTGTTGCTGGTGCTTACAGGGAAGGGCACGAGGGCCTTGCGGAGGAGCCCTTCTCAGCAGGGCTGTTTCCCCGGCTGGCCTGGCTGCAGCTTCTTCCCCTCCTCTTTGAGGGGAGGCATTTAGCATCACCTTGCAGTTGGCCAAAAATGCACTGCGTGCATTGCAAACCAGAAGGTCGCGTGCAGTTTCCTGGTCTCCCAGCAGGTCAGGCGAGGCTGTTGTTTGGAGTGGTGACCAGGCGCAGCCCCAAAAGCCCAGGCGTTTTTTCTAAACCTTACCAAGTCTTTGGGAAGTATTGCCTCCTGAAGATGCCGTCTCCCTGATGGGGAACGGTTCGATCTGATCCAACTGTCCCGCTTGCTTTCTCAAGAGATGGACCAAGAGGCTGTGCAGACAGAGGCGTTTCCGGAAGGAAGCAGTGGCTCACTGCCAGTCTCTGCCGAAGAAACGGAGGCGATGCAAGCCACCGGCACGGCAGGTAAGTGCTGTCCTGGTGTCACCCAGCAGGATCAGTGTGTGTCAGCAGGCTCTTCCCCCAGTGCCCGCTCTTGCATGTCATGTCAGCAGCCAAAGCTGAAAGTGTTTTGGGTTCGAGGCATCTGGACCACGTTCCGCAGATGAGGGGAAATGCGACTCTGGCACGAATGCACCTCCCGCTGTAGCTGCATCCCAGAGCTCGCCCTGAGTCCCTCGAGGCCCAAGGCACAAGAGCAGCACAGAGCGGGATCCCTCCCGTCAGCTGAGGTCCAGAGCCATGCCCTGACTCCCTGATCCAGCAGGGGCTTAGAGGGAACCTCCCCGTCCTCCCGCATCCTCTGTGCCTGAGCCGTGCTGAGGCTTTTCCTGTCCTCTCTCCTTTTGGCAGTGCTCTCAAAGTCCAGAGAAGACCACCACGGCCACATATACGAGTTTTTTCGAGTGGGTTCAGGTACTGAGCAGTCTTGCTGGGGTCCCTAAGTGGGAGACACGTCCCGAAGCCTGGGAGCACCTGCAAGCGGTGCCCGTGCTGCAGAAAAGGCAGAAGGGGAGAGCAAGGCTCAGGCGTCTCCTGAGAGGGCCCCACTCCGTCCCCTCGGGGTGTGGGAGCTGGCCGGGGGGGAGGGAGAGTTGGGGGTGGCACTCCCTGCCACTGGGGTGGTTTTTGTCCGTGTCCCTCGAGGGAGCGACGGGTCCAGCAGCTGCGCTCCCCGCCGTGCTCCCCTTCTGGCTGCCTGACTTTTGTTCGGTGGGACAAGCTGTCCCAAAGGGTGGGGGCGTGCCTGCAGGCACCAGCGCTGCGGGGAAACAGAGAACTTCCTGGCCATGTCAGACGTGCTGCAAGCTTACCAGAGGTGCACAGGACGGACTAACGTCCCGAATTGCTCCTCCAGATGCAACTGCTCCTCCGGTCGGCGAGACAACCACAAGGGACTACCATCCCCAGAGGCCCGCAAGTGGTTTTGGTCTCGAAGATATGCGAAAGAACTGCGTGTTAGGCACAGAAGCAGCCGTGATCTCCATGGCACTTACGATACTGTCGTGCTGTGTCGTCATCCATCGGTGGAGGAAGAGAAAACAGTGAGTCTTTGATTTCCCCCCCACTGCTTCCTTCGATGGCTGCTCGTAGCCACGAAGCATTTCTAGTCAGGCTGCTGTGGAGTGGCGAGTTAGTGGCCGGCCAGAAAACTCTGCTGAGGTTTCTGCTGCTGTCAGATGCTTTGATTGGCCTCTTAATTCCTGGGCCTGCTTCTCGGGAGCCCGCTCTGACTGGAGCCAGCGTTAGCTCAAACTCGCCCTGCCTGGACAAGTGACGGGCACAGGCAAAGCCAGGTCAGGACGAGGAAGAGCGGGGAATGAGGTTGCCCGGAAAGCCAGACGCGCACTAGCGCCCGCTCCTGAGCAGTGAGCCTGCCCGCAGGAGTCCCCCTGCTCGGCGCTGCCAGGGGGTGCAGGGTGCCCCTGGCCACGGTGTGCCAGCAGCTCAGCCCGTGGTGGTGAGCCTTGCCAGCGCCGGGCCGTGCTGGGAGGAGAGTCCCTGTCCCCCACCTGCAGCCGAGGGCCTCAGCAGCCTCCTCTCTCCACAGGCGCCTCTCTGCAGCCGAGGGAGCCCAGCAGGAAACCGGCGGCTACCCCTCGCGCCCGGACAGCCGGACCAGCAGCCCCGGCACCCCTGAGAGCGGGACCCAACACCAGGAGCTGCCGTTCCGGACTGGAAAACCGCCGCGCCCGCCCTCCCCACGGCCCTCGCGCTCCCCGAGCCCGTCCCTGGCCACCCTGCAGCGCTGGGACCAGCCCAGTCCTCTCCAGGCCCATCCAAATCAGCCCTCACGCTCCCCCAGCCCGTCCCCACCTGCCCTGTAGCGCTGGAACCAGCCCAGTCCCCCCCAGGCACAGCCCCAACTGAAACGGCCCCCGCGCCCCCCGAGCCGGCTGGCCAGGCCCTCAAGCAAGGGCTAAGGTGGCCCTGCCAGGGTAGGGGTTGGGGGTGCGCCGACAGAACCCCCACCGAGAGCTTCGGGGTCAGCCGTTTCTCCAAATAAAGAGGGACAGAGCTGCGGCACAAGCGTCCAGGTGGTACCTACAACACACCCCGAGGGGCACCAGCGCCGGCTCAGCTCCGCGCCCGGGCGCAGCCGGGGGTGCCCACGGTGTCGGCCCGCAGGAGCCGGGCACGGGGCTCCTCCGACCAGTGGCGGGGCCCCGCGGGGCTGGGGGAGCCCACGGCCATGGCCAGCAACAGGCAGCGACACCAACCTGACGGACACACGGTGCGGGCGGCAGTGACGGGAGCCCGACCCGGCCCGTCGCACGGACTGGTGAGGGAACGTTTACTGCAGCGGGATCCTCTGGCCATGGACCTCCTCACATGGGATACCCAGGAAAAGAGGGAAGCCACCAGGAGCATCTCCAGGGACACAAGCCTGACAAGCAAATGTACTGGAGGCCAAACAAAGGTCCTCGCTAATTAATGGGCCCTTGATGGGCCCTAACTGATGGGCCATCACCAACTGAGGTGCTGCAAAGTATCTCCCCATCTGGGTGCTGAGCCTCCTCTCAAGAGGCTCCCTGAGCGAGGCTTTTACTGCCTTGGGAGTAGCAAAGTGGTGGCCACCCCACTGCTTGAACAGCCTGTTGAAAGGCTGGCTGAAGCACTCCTAAGAGTCCAGCTGTGTTCCGTTCACTACAAATACGATGTGGCGTGTTACTCCTTGTGAGAGCTGTTGTCCTCCAGCGAAGAGACGGGGCATACCTGCCCCTTCAAATTAAAACAAAAGCCTCCTAACTACGAGATGTGGCATCTGCCCAGTTTCCACAGGGAACGTAGGATCACTCCTCCTTACCTTCCTGCACAGGGGGCAGTGGAAAAACCCGTTGATGTGGTGACAGTTTTGCTGTAGCAGGATCTCCTCCAGGCACTGCTTACAGAAGCTGTCAGCAAATCCGTAAATTTTCACTAATGCTAGTGTTCGCATTATTGCTGCAGTGAGGGGCGGGGCTGCATTTTCAAAATTATCTTGCTTGATGTCATTTGACTTCTCAAATTGTTGCAGTACTTCTTTGCAGAAGTGCTGATCAGGACTCTCATCTGAAAAAGCAAAGGCAGGACATTCTGATTGACGTGTCTCGGTATGTCAATGGTACTTGAAAGCATCTCCTCGCATGCAGTAGGGAGATAATCCTTGATACTAATTCTCTGATGAGCTCTTCAGAATACTGTTGATGGAAATTTTATGCTTTGGTGGGTCCTGATACGAGGCTTTTCCTTCTAGCACTTTTTCTATCTTTTCCTTGAATTTTTTGTCCTCCTGTAGAAATTGTACAGAATTTTCGTGCTGTTCCAGGAGGGTTTCCATTTGCTGATAAAGCTGTCCCGAAGCTTCGGCCTCGTTTGCAATTACCTGCAGTTTCTCCAGTTTTGTCGAGTAGTCATGGTGTAGCTTGGCTTGCAGTTCAGCCATTCGGTAGCATATGTCCTCCAGCAAACCCGTTCCAACTGCGTCAATCATTACCTTGGTGTCTGTAGCACCAGCTGTTAGCTCATTGATCAGCTTTTCAGTTTCCTGTGTGAAATAAATTAATGAAAAGTTATGTACTGCATCATAACCACGTCTCCAGTAGTGTTCAGAATAGGTAAATGCACTTTTAACTTTCAAAAAGTATGATATGTAGATATACATTATAGGCTCTTACTCTTTACAATTTTGGCAGCCGTTAGTGCTTGAAGCCAATTGAAAATAGAAATAATTGTAAATGCATTTTGAAACGTTTTGCTATTTTGTCTCTGGGTTAGCAAGCTACCTGAACTGCAGGGTGCTTTGCAAAATGGATCTCTTAAAACGTCTTTTCTGGGGAATGTGGTTTGTTTTCTTTAGGAAGCTTTGGCAACCGTGCACTGTGCTCAAGCCTTTGTGGAGGTAGCACCAAGGCGAGCAGAGGAGGGGACTAGCAGTCAGCTCACTGAGAGAAACTGTATAAATTGTGTGGGTTTGCACGGTTTTTTCAGGCGAGATATAGCCTATCTGCTCTTCCTGTACTGAGAATGAAAAGGCTACTGGTAGTTCCGTAACCCTTTCACTGGGGGAGCTGGGAGTAAAGCTCGGCTGCAGCTTTGCCAAGGTTAGTGCGTCAGCGGAGTCACATGAGAGACAGCAGCACTTCTGGGAAAATGGGATCCTCGCGGATCAGCGAGGCGGGAGCGCAGCAGAGTGTTAACTGCACTGACCAGGACATGAGCGTCTCCGGGTGACCTCTGCATGTCTACTTTGAGACTCAGGAACTATTCGAACACAAGAAACCTCTGGATGGAGATAAAAGAGTAGTGAGGTGCCAGCTTTTTCCACCAGCTCTTAAGTGCCCCCTTGCAAGCCCACTTACCTAGTAAAGACATTGGTCGTAAGGTATTCTACAGGCATACTTGTGCTCTGTACACGTGTTACGACAAGTATTTGGGATGGCAGATTGCACGTGCTGCACGTTCTTTGCAGAGAACAGCAGTTAAAATCTGCAAGCCCACATCCAGTAACATATCTTAGTATGTTTCTTCATCTACTTAATGAACATTAACAAATTTTGAAGATGTGAGAAAAGCTTTGGTATTCAAAACTCACGTTATACCTTGGTGAACAAAAGACAAAGAGCCAGTTTGGCCAGGGCTACAATACAATCTAAGTAAGGATTAAAATACGTTCATATTCTCTTCCTGCTAAGCCATTTTATCTTCCTAAGGCCCTCTTGAAAATCTACAAATTGACTGCCTACTATTGGAATCAAAATGCAGCTCGCTAATCTTCTATCAAACATCCAGGGTTCATGTGATTTGTTAGTATCATCTCAAATGAGTCACTTGTACCTTCCTAGCTTCTTCAGATTTCTTATGAACTAAGTGTAATTTTTTTATAAATGCTTTTTTCCTTGCATTGTAAGCTTCTGGTATTTTTGCAACATTGTGGTCCTCCTGTTTTCCAAAGAGTTTACAGATTGCACATATTGGCTCATCGTCAGTCAGACACACCTGAGGGAGAAAAAATACACAAGGAGAGTTAGTATCTATGTATAAGCAAAATAATCCAAGTAATTTGTTGGTCTGTCTGTTGTTAGACACCGTTAGGAGTGCCAAAACTGAGTATTGCTGGGGAAGCTGCAGTGTGTGTCTTCCAAACCAAAATTGCTCTTATGCTGTGTTTGTTCTGTTGGCATTTGCAGTACATGACACAAATTTTGCCAAACCACGTGCCTTTTAGCTGCTGAGAAAAAAAGAAGTGGACTCCCTTTCCTGTATGTCATGTGAATTTTGACATCAGATGGTATAGGGAAGTTTGACATTCAATAAACCATGTTATTGGACCTTACAGCACACACAGGATTATGTATTTTGCATCTTGGTGATACGTAGTGCTAGATACCCCACTGGTGATGGGGGAGAGTGGAAACTGATGCACAACTGCAGGTGAAGATACGGTCCTTACCCAGAACACTTATGAATGATGGAGGTAAGTGATATCTGCAGGAAGGATAAATACATCTTTTTTCCGATATTTGTAATTTTGTTTCCATGTTAGAACGGTCACACACGCATACACTAGCACACACAAACCGAGATGATTTACAGAATGGAGAGAACTCTGATTTACGGCTTAGTTCAGGAGATGCTTTTCGTGCCTGAATGATGAAGGCACGCATCTGCGTGGGACGCAATGAGCAATGGCTTCACTAGTGGAACAGGAGGAGATACTGAAATGGCATTGCAAGACTGAAGAGCAGACCAGAAGGCAGACGTAGTTTTGCCTACAAAAAATTCGGAGGGTGTGAATGAGGGGCTTGAGTGAGGTGCAGTGAAATGGGGAGCCAGTGGGACAATTCAAAGAGGAGATGCAGTTTTCAAAGACAAATGGGCAATATGCATCCACAATGTGTCTAAAAAGTGATGACTAGTCACCATCTGTGGCACTGGGTCTTCCCGTCCATAGAACGAACGAAGGGGTTTTTTGTGTCTTTGAGCTATTTATGATTATTTACGGTGTCACTTTCTCTAGTAAGTGCTGGTGTAGGAATGGCAGTAGAATGATTGAACTCCTTGAGGAATGGGAGCTTGGACCTCTCAGAGGATTGGTTTCAGTGGGACTACTCATGTGCTTACCTCTAGCCGTGCTTCTGTGCCTTTTGCAGCTAGCTTCATCAGTGGATTCTTGGGAAATGGGGTATTCAGTATGAATAAGGGAGGGACACTGGTCCTTTTTAGTCGTTTTAGCACAGTACTTAGAAAAGGCAAAGAAGATACTTATCTTACACCACTTGGTCAGGTTCAGTAAGGATAGTTTTAGTTCTGCCGTTAGTCTAAAAGGCTGAGCATGACTTTTAAAAAGGTTACAGTTCTTTTGAAGTTTATGAAGCTGCTTGCTAGTGGCTGCAGAAAATCCCCTATTAGTGGGATGGACAAAAGTATTCTGGGTAAGAAATCCTTACCAATATTCAGTATTATCTCATTTTTATTTTAATTTTGGAATAAATTTCTGTATCTTAATATTATATAATTTATTATTATAAGAACTTTGCTATATGTAAGGACTTTGTGAAGTATTGATCATCCACTAGGATTTCCAAAAAATACATTTTGGACTTAGCAGGGACTTAGCACTTACAGGATAGAAAGTGTGCAGATTACTAAAATGAAAAGGGATAGATAAAAATTCATACCAAATTCATGTTTTCTCCTTGTTCTTCACAGATTTGGGTCAACTGTCTTTTCTCCTGAGTACACATTTTTTCAAGCTCATATTTAAATTTCTCCAGTATACTTTCAACTAAACTATTTCGTAGCAGGCCGACAATTCCTCTGCCCCTCAAATAAATGACCTACAAAGGAAAAAAATAGTAAAATAGTTTGAGTGGTACAGGAACGCTTTGTTTCTCTGATAATGCGGTGTAATGTAGAAAAAATATGTCATTTTTATTTAGTTGATATTTACATTGATAAGATTTGAACCGTGGTGAAATAGTGCAGAAGTACCTAGGCAGCCAGTTCACTCAAACGTGTATTTTGTAACTTGAAGGCTCGTGAGCATCACTCGCCCATACTTTGCCTCTGAGTGTAGGAAGTTTATTCTAAACAAACGGGAATTGCATTGTTTAGTCTGAAATCAGAATTTAGCAAATCAAGTAGAGAGACCTTATAGTTTCTGTAACAGGTAAAAAGTGTATTTTTTTTAAAAAATATTCAGAGGCATGTCGTGAAGGCATTACGAGAATCCAGTCCTGAACCTTTTACTCCCTGAAGTCAGTAAATTTACTTGCATGCTAGACAGGGAATATAGATGTCTTCAGTTTTCACTGAATTAAGGTTTTGCCTCCATAAAGACTATGAGAAGGTTTTAAAATGCTACGTATTAGCATTTGGTGGCAGAATCTATCCCTAAGAAAAGCCTTCACAGTGGACTTGACATTTCCAGAAGTCTGTAAAATATGGATATTAAAATAAGTATGTTCCAAATGTCAAGAAAATCTGCTGATTCACTTACGTAATAAACCTGCAACCTGTCCAACTGGGAAACAATGGTAAGCAAATATCTTGTTTAGTCAGAGTCCTAGAAAATACCTAATTTAAAGAAGAGAGCGTTTAGCACTTGCACATTTTTCCTCCTCCAGGAATCCAAGGATTGTGAGGCCAGGTTGCAGTGCAGCAGCAGTGTGTTCAGGGACCAGAAATGCAGATGCCACACTACTAAAAACATGGGAGTGATTGCAAATAACCTCTTCCGTTCACTACAAATACGACGTGGCGTGTACTCCTTGTGAGAGCTGTTGTCCTCCAGCGAAGAGACGGGGCATACCTGCCCCTTCAAATTAAAACAAAAGCCTCCTAACTACGAGATGTGGCATCTGCCCAGCTTCCACAGGGAACGTAGGATCACTCCTCCTTACCTTCCTGCACAGGGGGCAGTGGAAAAACCCGTTGATGTGGTGACAGTTTTGCTGTAGCAGGATCTCCTCCAGGCACTGCTTACAGAAGTTGTGTGCGCCGGACAGGACCAGGACGGGGGGCGTGAACAGCTCCAGACACACGGGGCATGAGAGTGTCTGTCTCAAGGTTTCCATGGTGGTGGTTCACCACATGAGGAAGACCCTTTCTTGACAGCTGCCAGAGCAGCCCCTCTCCGCTGCCACCGGACTTCTAGAACCGGCCCCAGAATCTGTCATAACCTCTCCGTGGCAGCGGCAGTTCCCTTCTCCGAGATGCTGACAGATCTCCTGCATCTCTGATCCCACCCACCAGGACGTTCTCCTTTCTGCTGGAACACCTCGGTTCAATTGGTCTCGATGGAAGTACACTCTTGGGAGATTAACGCTCAGAGATGTTGAAACAATCCAGCATCTGCTACTCTAATTAGAAGAGTTTTGCATCTCAACACAAGGGAAGTTCCTTGTGGTGGTAAATTGTTTTACTAGAATTGTGTCTTTTGTTTTTGTTCACTCATTTCAATTCACATTTTCATTACCTTGTGCTGAAAGCTTCTTCAAAAAGTCAGCCTACGCCTTGTTAGCGATATTCCTTTTGTTATCATTATCATCTTTAAAATGCACTTTTTGGAGAAGGGAATAACTCAACGATGTCGAAAGCTAACATGGCGTCTGTTCGAGGAACATTCAAGTAACTGCTTTCTGCCGGGTACTGAAATATATTCAAGGCTTCCGTGTCCGGTGTTGGAAGCCTCTGACAGGCATAACCCCTTGCTGTCAGTAAGGCTTGTGTATTTATCAGGACAGTAGCATTTGGCTCGCTGCTTTTAGACAGGCATATAGAAACCACAGAAGACATTTCTCATCCACCGTTAACTATGTCGTGTATATATTATATATGAGAGTTAATAGACTGATGACTGAAAGAAATCAAGGTAACTGGACAAGCATAATCATAAACAGGTGGATAAGGGCGCATGTGCACACACACACGCTGATCAGACGTTGCCCTTTTGGGATGTTAATACCTGGTTGTCATAGCAATTATGTTCCATCTTTTGTTATCTCCAGCCCAGCCATAGCGATCCGTGGACATGACTGCAACTTTGGTTGGGGCACAGCTGGTCGGTACTGTGCTCTGCTTCCTTGGGATATTCCTACTCCATGGGAATGAAGATTTGGCATTCAGGTCTCAGACGTACAAACATTTTCTTATGTTTAGCAAACCTCTCTCAACTAGCTAGGAACTAGGAGCGCAGCCAGCAGGCTTCAGTCCAGTAGTTAGGAGAGTTACTTTCCCCCCATCTTTCTGATTCAAGACTTTCCCAGAGAAAGCACAAGGAATAATGGGGGGTACTACGCTAGGAATTGAAGACAAAGCGTCTGCTTGAATGTTCAGTCCGATTGTAGCGCAGTGAGAGTTTTCTAGTCACCGGTACATTTAGAAAATAATTTGTAATCCCTGTTGTTTCACCAGCAGCCTGTCGCTGTTCTTATCTCTAGACCTTCTCCTTTTCCCGTAACCTTTGTGTCCTGCGAGTTGTGTTGCGTGGAAGGTGCTGGAAGGAGGTGAAGAAGGCTCTGTAACCGAGATGGGATGCGCCCGAGTGGAAACAGGAGTATCACCAGGAGTGCGTGGAAACCCTGCGTGGGAAGTACGGTCTTGTGTTCAACACGTATTGCAGTCAGCCGGTGTCACTGCCAACACTGAATGCTTTTTTGGTTTCATGTTACTGTGTAGACATTCCCTTAAATCTTTTGCACTCTAAATTAGTTTGTTGATACAGAGTAAGTTTGTTTACTCTCAGTAGAGCCCTTTTCTTGGTGATCAGCGGGGCTGCCATGCAGCCAGGGTTGAAGGAGGATCGCTGGCTGCTTAGGCCGCGGGCACAGGACACCTCGGCTCCATCCTCATTTTGGTTGTGATTTGCTATGGGCATTGTGCAGGCATTTTACATGAACTGGCCTCAATTTATTCATCTTGAGCGTAAACGCGATAATGTACCGAAAAGTGGTTTTCTTATTACTTTAGCTGTTGTAGTATTTGAGATACTGCATAATAATCCAAGTTATAATCCAAGTACTTTGATCAAAAGATGACTGAAGTCAGCAAAAAAATCGATAACTCTGCAAAATCCATTAGCTTCAGATAAGTTATTGTTAAAAGAGCACGGGGTATGTAGAATGTTAAATCTCACCAATGGAGAATGCTGCCTCACCATACACAACACAACCAGCACCACAGAAGAAGCGCGAAAGAACATGAAAGAGGTCTCGGAACAGACCGGAGACCTTTTCCAGGCAATGCAGCCGAAGGATGGCTTTAATGGCTGGAGCCCTGGATCTTGGTTCACCTCTCTCCTGAATCCAGCCAATTCCTCACCCAACGGACAGTCCATCCATCAGATCCGTAACTCTCCAATTTAGAGAGAAGGAGGTTGTGGGGGACCCTGTCTAAGGCCTTGCAGAAGTCCAGATAGATGACACCCATAGCTCTTCCCTTGTTCACTGATGTAGTCACTCCATCACAGAAGGCCACTACGTTGGTCAGGCAGCGTATACCCACCATGTGCCTTCTCGAGGTTTCCTTTTGCACGTCAAATAATTTAGGACAATATTTTTTCTGCTTTATTGATTGACTTTGCTCTTTGAGGACCCTGACGCAAAGTATTCCCTTAAATTTCACGTGAAGAAGAAACGGAAAAGTAAAGGCTTCATCTTTCCCGTAAAACGAAAGAGACTCGTTAGCCCTGCGGTCCCCCAAGGCACCAAACTGGGCTCCAGCCTGGAAGCTGCCTACAGGAGGGCGTCTTACACTTGTCTCGAGACTGAAATCACTCTTCAGCCTCACGAGTTGTTGCTAACAGACCCGAGGATCTCAGAAATCCCTTGGCTGTGGTTTCCTGTTGGTCTGGGGCACTGTGAGCCCCTCGCTGCCCTGTGACAGTGCCCAGAAAACAGGGCAGAGCTGTGGGCTCAGCCCCGTGTGGGACTGTGTCCCAGCCCTTGGACGGAGCTGCCCGACGGGACGTGCTCCCCTCCCCGGGAGGGCAGCCCCCCGGCTGTGCTCCAGCGGCTCTCCACGAGCACCCCGAGAGCCATCCCCACACAGCCACGGCCCGGCCGTGAGGTCACAAGTGGGGCTGTGAGGTCACAGAGCCCCATGGTGCCGCACCGGCCATAAGCACCGACCGCTCAGCCCCCGGCCCCGACTGCAGCAGCAGCAGCAGCAGCAGCAGCAGCAGCAGCAGCGTGGTGCGAACACAGGGGACCATGGCCCCCGTCCGCCGCTTCCTCCTTGTCCTCCTCCTCCTGGTGGCCCTGCATGCCAGGGCTGCTGGGGCCGCTCCGTGGCGAGCGCGGGGAGCAGGTATGTGGTGCAGCCTTTCACGGGCCAGCGGGCTCTTCTCCCCAAGAAGCGTGGATGGTGGGTTTTCCCTCCAGCGCTTTAGCGAGGGCTTCCTCTGTGTGCGACAGCTCTCCCGGTAAGAAAGCCCCAAGGGGCCCTATGTTGGTCCATCCGCTCCTCGAGGGCTGTTGCACATGGCCTGGAAGGAGTTTGGAGAGCTGCAAGGAGCCAGCCAAGGGGTCACCGGGCCCCTCTGCAGCTTTGGCAATCTCCACCTACCTCTGGCTCCCACGTTGTTACCTGACCCATTCCAGTGCCTGCAGGTCACTAAGGCAGAAGTGGGTCCCAACACGCAATGGAAACGTTTCCCATTTGTGCTTGCTTCTAGATGAGGGTGGTGGCAATGGTTATCCAGCTTCTCGGTTGGATGTTGGTTTGGAGCCCTTGGGGCATCCTGGAAGTAAGTTCTCAATGTCCTTTTTCTTGAAACAAAAAAGATTTAAAATGAAGAAAAAACAAACGACATGACATTGGCAAGAGCTTATTCACGTGCAATTTTCCTTAAGATCCTCTCACGGCTGATGGCTTCCCGACTTCTTGGCCTGTTCCCGTCCTCGAGCCCGAGAGCAATCCCACAGGTAAGTCAGTGGGAGGAAGGAGCATTTACCTTTTAACTTTCTTTCCGTGTGAAATGCAAGTTGCTCTTCCTTTGGCTGATGCGCAGATATGGAGAAGAGCAGAGAGGGAACAGGTCGGGCTCAGTGACGTGCCTCGGGGCGCTTTGCCTTGCAAAGCTGTCTTTGCTGGCCCCTCGGAGCCTGAGCTGCTCCCGGTGCTGGCTGCCAAGCCAGCGGGCTCGTTGGGGTTGAGTTTAGAGCTGGTGTGAGCTCCGGGGAGTCCTTTCTCCCGGCAGCTCCGCGCGTGCTTCGTTTCGTCCCAGCATGGTGCCACTGCAGGCAGGCGGTAACTCTTTGCACCATGCTCCTGGGCGGAAGGGAGAGACGAGTGCCGTGGCGTAATCCCGTCTTTGGATTGCACTCACTGCCACTCCGAGCTGAAGAAGTATCTTGAGCCGTGTCACGGGAGCTGTTCCGTCCTGCGCTTCTTTGCAGACGTGCCTGCAGGCGAAGGTGGTCCAGCTTCCCGGCTGGGTTCCAGGGCCGAGCCTCTGGGAGATGGCGTGGCTACGTCCTGGCTTTTTCCTCCCTTTGAGAGCTGCCAGCCGGGCGCCTCTGCGTGTGTGCCCGCTCCTTGCGTGATGCCCTTACCGCTTCTGCGATTCAGTTCTGCCGATGTGCATCACAATAGGTGACAGAAGCTTCTCTGGTGTTTAGTTACAGATGGGCCCGTCGGGAGGACTCTTCCAGCTCCTCAGCCGGATCCTGTGTTACAGCCCGGCTGGCGTCGCAGGGGTGAGTAGTCGGTCTTTACTGACCTCACAGGCTGTGCACTGGTTTTCCGTATTTTATTCCTGTGAAATTGAGCCAAACACTTTCTGTTAAGGTCCTCCAAGAGCACAGTACCACGCTGAAGGAGGAAAAAAGTCCCCGGAGCCATCTGAAGTCCTATTGCAAATGCTGTTGGACGTGGAGAGAGGACACGGTGGGTATATTTCACTCTGCCTTAGCCGTGAGACTCGGCAACCGCAGGTTTTAGATCCACGTCTGGACACGCTGTAGCCTGCGCAGCAGGAAGGGATCGATCAGAGCCTCACAGCAGCGACGCTGGGGTTCGTGCCTTGCAGGCACTGGCGAGCCACAGAGACGGTGCAGGGCCTCTGCTGCCAGTTGTGGTTCACGCCGAGTGCCAGGGGCAGCTGCCGCCCAGTTTCACCAGTACGGCTCAGAGCTGGTTTGTGCAGACGTCAGTAGGCAGATTTGAGGGCCTGGCGTGTGCTGAACTTGTGTTCACCTCACGCGCAGCACTGCTTGCCCACTGGGCCAGTTCCAGGCGGGAGCGAGGTCCCAGGCAGCGCTGGCTGCCCTCTCCTAGTGCTGGCAGGCGGGCGGAGATGCTGATTCGGCAGGCTTTTTGGCTTGTGCTCGACTTCCCGTCTGCAGACCGAGAGCTGGGATGGGACGAATGTGACTGTTGCTGGTGCTTACAGGGAAGGGCACGAGGGCCTTGCGGAGGAGCCCTTCTCAGCAGGGCTGTTTCCCCGGCTGGCCTGGCTGCAGCTTCTTCCCCTCCTCTTTGAGGGGAGGCATTTAGCATCACCTTGCAGTTGGCCAAAAATGCACTGCGTGCATTGCAAACCAGAAGGTCGCGTGCAGTTTCCTGGTCTCCCAGCAGGTCAGGCGAGGCTGTTGTTTGGAGTGGTGACCAGGCGCAGCCCCAAAAGCCCAGGCGTTTTTTCTAAACCTTACCAAGTCTTTGGGAAGTATTGCCTCCTGAAGATGCCATCTCCCTGATGGGGAACGGTTCGATCTGATCCAACTGTCCCGCTTGCTTTCTCAAGAGATGGACCAAGAGGCTGTGCAGACAGAGGCGTTTCCGGAAGGAAGCAGTGGCTCACTGCCAGTCTCTGCCGAAGAAACGGAGGCGATGCAAGCCACCGGCACGGCAGGTAAGTGCTGTCCTGTGGTCAGGCGGTGTCACCCAGCAGGATCAGTGTGTGTCAGCAGGCTCTTCCCCCAGTGCCCGCTCTTGCATGTCATGTCAGCAGCCAAAGCTGAAAGTGTTTTGGGTTCGAGGCATCTGGACCACGTTCCGCAGATGAGGGGAAATGTGACTCTGGCACGAATGCACCTCCCGCTGTAGCTGCATCCCAGAGCTCGCCCTGAGTCCCTCGAGGCCCAAGGCACAAGAGCAGCACAGAGCGGGATCCCTCCCGTCAGCTGAGGTCCAGAGCCATGCCCTGACTCCCCGATCCAGCAGGGGCTTAGAGGGAACCTCCCCGTCCTCCTGCATCCTCTGTGCCTGAGCCATGCTGAGGCTTCTCCTGTCCTCTCTCCTTTTGGCAGCGATGTCAAACTCCAGAGAAGACCAGCAAGGCAACGTGCATGATTTTTTTCGAGTGGACTCAGGTACTGAGCAGTCTTGCTGGGGTCCCTAAGTGGGAGACACGTCCCAAAACCTGGGAGCACCTGCAAGCGGTGCCCGTGCTGCAGAAAAGGCAGAAGGGGAGAGCAAGGCTCAGGTGTCTCCTGAGAGGGCCCCACTCCGTCCCCTCGGGGGACGCACAGGACGGACTAACGTCCCGAATTGCTCCTCCAGATGCAACTGCTCCTCCGGTCGGCGAGACAAGCACAAGGGACTACTATCCCCAGAGGCCCCCAAGTGGTTTCTGTCCCCAAGATGTGCGAAGGCGCTGTATGATAGGCACAGCAGCAACCGTGATTTCCCTGCCACTTACGATACTGTTGTGCTGTGCCGTCATCCATTACCGGAGGAAGAGAAAACAGTGAGTCTTTGATTTCCCCCCCACTGCTTCCTTCGATGGCTGCTCGTAGCCACGAAGCATTTCTAGTCAGGCTGCTGTGGAGTGGCGAGTTAGTGGCTGGCCAGAAAACTCTGCTGAGGTTTCTGCTGCTGTCAGATGCTTTGATTGGCCTCTTAATTCCTGGGCCTGCTTCTCGGGAGCCCGCTCTGACTGGAGCCAGCGTTAGCTCAAACTCGCCCTGCCTGGACAAGTGACGGGCACAGGCAAAGCCAGGTCAGGACGAGGAAGAGCGGGGAATGAGGTTGCCCGGAAAGCCAGACGCGCACTAGCGCCCGCTCCTGAGCAGTGAGCCTGCCCGCAGGAGTCCCCCTGCTCGGCGCTGCCAGGGGGTGCAGGGTGCCCCTGGCCACGGTGTGCCAGCAGCTCAGCCCGTGGTGGTGAGCCTTGCCAGCGCCGGGCCGTGCTGGGAGGAGAGTCCCTGTCCCCCACCTGCAGCCGAGGGCCTCAGCAGCCTCCTCTCTCCACAGGCGCCTCTCTGCAGCCGAGGGAGCCCAGCGGGAAACCGGCGGCTACCCCTCGCGCCCGGACAGCCGGACCAGCCGCCCCCGCACCCCTGAGAGCGGCACCCAACGCCAGGAGCTGCCGTTCCCGTCTGGAAAACCGGCGCGCCCACCCTCCCCACGGCCCCCACGCCCCCCGAGCCCGTCCCCGGCCGCCCTGCAGCACTGGAACCAGTCCAGTCGCCCCCAGGCCCAGCCAAATCAGCCCCCGCCACCCCCCAGCCTGCCCCCACCTGCCCTGCAGCGCTGGAACCAGCCCAGTCCCCCCCAGGCGCGGCCCCAACCGAAACGGCTCCCGCGCCCCCCGAGCCCCCTGGACAGGCCCTCCGGCAAGGGCTAAAGGTGGCCCCGCCGGGGCAGGGGTTGGGGGTGCGCCGACAGAACCCCCACCGGGGGGTCAGCCGTTTCTCCAAATAAAGAGGGACAGAGCTGCGGCACAAGCGTCCGGGTGGTACCTACAGCACACCCCGAGGGGCACCAGCGCTGGCTCAGCTCCGCGCCCGGGCGCAGCCGGGGGTGCCCACGGTGTCGGCCCGCAGCAGCCGGGCACGGGGCTCCTCCGACCAGCGGCGGGGCCCCGCGGGGCTGGGGGAGCCCACGGCCATGGCCAGCAACAGGCAGCGACACCAACCTGACGGACACACGGTGCGGGCGGCAGTGACGGGAGCCCGACCCGGCCCGGCTCCTCCGAGAAGGCTGCCCGAGATGATTTTTCTCTCTTGGAGGAAGCTGTCTCCTCCGGGACCCACTCGAGACTCCTCCCGGCACCTCCCGGAGCCTTTTGACCTTCTCTTATAGGGACCAGAGATCCCGGGTAGGAGCCTGCCCGGCCCGCAGCGTAGAGCGCGGCTGGTCCCGGCGCAGGGCGGGGTCTCCTGAGGCGGGAAACGCCGGGGCAGCGGAGGGACCGGCTGGGCGCCGACAGCTCTCGCGAGAGACGCCGGGGAGGCCTGGGCGTTGCCAGGGCAACGGCGCGAGGTTTAACCGCGGTGTAACGGGACCGAGAGGCCGGTCGCTGAGAGGGAGCCGCTCCGGGGCCGGCCCGGCCCGCGGCCTGAGCGGCGGGTCTCGGCGGGCCACCCCCGCACCGATAAAAAGCCTGGGCAGCGCTACCGGCCAGAGCGGGCAACCGGCGTGGCGCGGCGGTTCTGTGGAAAGGACTGCAGCGGGATCCTCTGGCCATGGACCTCCTCACATGGGATACCCAGGAAAAGAGGGAAGCCACCAGGAGCATCTCCAGGGACACAAGCCTGACAAGCAAATGTACTGGAGGCCAAACAAAGGTCCTCGCTAATTAATGGGCCCTTGATGGGCCCTAACCGATGGGCCATCACCAGTTGAGGTGCTGCAAAGTATCTCCCCATCTGGGTGCTGAGCCTCCTCTCAAGAGGCTCCCTGAGTGAGGCTTTTACTGCCTTGGGAGTAGCAAAGTGGTGGCCACCCCACTGCTTGAACAGCCTGTTGAAAGGCTGCCTGAAGCACTCCTAAGAGTCCAGCTGTGCTGCTAAGGCTGTGGCCACCGTTTGGAGGACACCGAAGCAAACCACACTTTTACAACCAAGGCCGCTCCTTAGTACAGATAAGGCAGTTTTGGGGGGTACAACAGTAAGCACATGGCGTTTTAGACCAAACGTTAGTTCTGTCGTTAGTTCTGAGGCCTTGGCTTAGATCGCAGCTGCTATTGCCAGCAAGGTGTAGAAGTGTTGAGAGGGAGAGGATTTTAACGCTTCTCCCCGGGAAGCGCGGATGGTGGGTTTTCCCTCCAGCGCTTTAGCGAGGGCTTCCTCTGTGTGCGACAGCTCTCCCGGTAAGAAAGCCCCGAGGGGCCGTATGTTGGTCCATCCGCTCCTCGAGGGCTGTTGCACATGGCCTGGAAGGAGTTTGGAGAGCTGCAGGGAGCCAGCCAAGGGGTCACCAGGCCCCTCTGCTGCTCACAAAATTGGTGCTGTAGATCGCAGGGAGAGCACACAGGGCAATTATCACACGCTTGCCTTGTTCTTACGTGCCACCCTGGGCCTCACCCACAGGCAAGGGACCCTAGGCTAGACCGACCTTCGGTTTGACGCACCCCTCCTGTTGAGAGAACAGCAGGACTGGAGTCTGTCTTTCCCCCCATTTGTCACAGGCTCGTTGATAGCATGCAGGTGACCTGACTTCAGACACCTGAGCTACTGCCACCTGCTCCAGCCCCCTCACCGTCTTTGTGGCCCTGCTCTGGACCCGCTCAAGCAGGTCCGTGTCTTTCTTATGCTGTTTACCACTGTACACTCCACGGGATAAAAACCAGGGGAGAACCCCGGCTAAAGTCAATGCAACAGAAAAGACCCGGCCTGCCTCTGTGCAAAGGACGAAAGCAGAAAGGGGAAAGTGGGGAGCACCCTCAGTCACCACTGAGCATGAGAGGTGACGGAAGACGTGGTTAGACAAAGGGCTCTCTGCGAGTCCGTTAAATGGGCTGCCAACTCCCGTTTTACGGCAATTGGTCGGGTTTCCCTCATGAATTCCTCAGGATTGTCCTCCGGTGTCCGTGAAGATGGAGTGATACCGTAGGACATGGGAGCCAGCGGATCTTAGGGCTGTGAGCCCGGGCAGATGCCCGAATCCATCAGCGCTGAACCTAGACTGCCAATATGCAGGAAACCGGGGTCAGAGCTTGATCCTTGGGGCCGCTGCCCCCGCTGCTCAGGCTCCCAGTCCTGAGCTGATGGCGGCAGTTAGGGATGGCTGCTTTACAACATTCCCCATTGGCACAGGAGCCCAAATATCAAAGGTAGGTAAGGACACTTAACAAAGGACAGCCTCCACTTAGCAAGCAAATAGTTTCTCTTGTAGGTGGTAATGGCAAATCACCTCCCACCCACGCTGGTCGGGGCTAAATTAACTCTATCTAATGGTCGGACAGTCCGGCCTTACTTCTAGGTCCCCGAAATAGGTTAGGTATGGATGCGTTGAAGGGTCAGTCCTGGGTGGACTCGTGGGGAAAGTGGGAAATAGGGGCACCACGTGCTCTGCCCCACAGTTTACCTGGCATCAACGCACCCCTGACTGTGAACCTCTTGCAAACAGGTCATTAGCACGAGGTCCAGGTCCTGCCCCTTTATCCCACAATACCACTCACCTTCTGATGCCATCCAGGCTGTTCCTGAACTGATAAAAGAGCGGGGAAGGGGAGGAACGGGGAAGCATGGTCAAGTCTCCTTCCCGCTACAATTCTCCTGCATGGCCAGCAGAGAAACCTCATGGCAAGCGGTGACTGGTGGTAGATGACAGAGCCCTGAACACCGCTACTGAACTGCTCACTGCGGCTGCTCCCGGTCTGATGGATACAGTCCGTTGCCTCCGCGAACAAGCCTTGCCGTGCATGGCAACAGTAGATGGGAAGGGTATGTTTTTTAGGCTCCCCATGACAGGGACAGACAGGGAGAGATTTGCTTTCACCTGGCAGGGACTGCCATTTACATTGACTGGCTTACCACAGGGTTTTAAACATGGTCCCACCATTGCTCATGCTCCACTGGCTATAGAGCTACAACCATTAACATTACCATGACAAAAGGTGTGAAACCCGGAGTCGCTGCAGCGAGGCTCTGATCGACCCCTTCCTGCTGTGCAGGCTACAGCGCGTCCAGACGTGCATCTAAAACCTCCGGAGTCTCACGGCTAAGGCAGAGGGAAATACAGGATCATAGAATCTTAGAACGGTTTGGGTTGGAAGGGACCTTTAAAGGCCATGTAGTCCAACCCCCCTGCCGTGGGCAGGGCCATCTTCAACTAGATCAGGTTGCTCAGAGCCCCGTCCAACCTGACCTTGAATGTTCCCAGGGATGGGGCATCTACCACCTCTCTGGGCAACCTGTGCCAGGGTTTCACCACCTCATTGTAAAAAATTTCTTCCTTATATCTAGTCTGAATCTACCCTCTTTTAGTTTAAAACCATTCCCCCTTGTCCTGTCACTATAGGCCCTGCTAAAAAGTCTGTCCCCATCTTTCTTATAAGCCCCCTTGAAGTACTGAAAGGCCGCAATAAGGTCTCCCCGGAGCCTTCTCTCCTCCAGGCTGAACAACCCCAACTCTCTCAGCCTTTCTTCACAGGAGAGGTTTTCCATCCCCCTGATCGTTTTCGTGGCCTCCTCTGGCCCTGCTCCAACAGGTCTGTGTCTTTCTTGTGCTGAGGGCTCCAGAGCTGGACGCAGCACTGCAGGGCGGGTCTCACCAGAGCAGAGCGGAGGGGCAGAATCCCCTCCCTCGACCTGCTGGCCACGCTGCTTTTGATGCAGCCCAGGATACGGTTGGCCTTCTGGGCTGTGAGCGCACATTGCCGGCTCATGTCCAGCTTTTCATCCACCAGTACCCCAAGTCACCCTTGACACACACAAGTCTCTGGGGCCGGATGGGATCCACCCGAGGGTACTGAGGGAGCTGGCGGAGCAGCTTGCCAAGCCACTCTCCATCATTTACCAGCAGTCCTGGTTAACAGGGGAGGTCCCGGACAACTGGAGGCTTGCCAATGTGACGCCCATCTACAAGAAGGGCCGGAAGGAGGATCCGGGCAACTACAGGCCGTTCAGTCTGACCTCAGTGCTGGGGAAGATTATGGAGCGGTTCATCTTGAGGGCACTCACAAGCCATGTCGGGGACAACCAGGGGATCAGGCCCAGCCAGCACGGGTTCATGGAAGGCAGGTCCTGCTTGACCAACCTGATCTCCTTCTATGACCAGGTGACCCGCCTGGTGGAGGAGGGAAAGGCTGTGGATGTGGTCTGCCTGGACTTCAGTAAAGCCTTTGACACTGTCTCCCACAGCATTCTCCTAGAGAAGCTGGCGGCTCGTGGCCTAGACAGGTGCACTCTTCGCTGGGTAAAAAACTGGCTGGATGGCCGGGCCCAGGGAGTTGTGGTCAACGCAGTTAAATCCAGTTGGCGGCCGGTCACGAGCGGTGTTCCCCAGGGCTCAGTTTTGGGGCCGGTCCTGTTCAATATCTTTATCAACGATCTGGACGAGGGGATCAAGTGCTCCCTCCGTAAGTTTGCAGATGACACCAAGTTGGGCGGGAGTGTTGATCTGCTGGAGGGTAGGAAGGCTCTGCAGAGGGACCTGGACAGGCTGGATCGATGGGCTGAGGCCAATGTATGAGCTTCAACAAGGCCAAGTGCCGGGTCCTGCACTTCGGCCACAACAACCCCAGGCAACGCTACAGGCTTGGGGAAGAGTGGCTGGAAAGCTGCCCAGAGGAAAAGGACCTGGGGGTGCTGGTTGACAGCCGGCTGAACATGAGCCGGCAGTGTGCCCAGGTGGCCAAGAAGGCCAACGGCATCCTGGCCTGTATCAGAACTAGTGTGGCCAGCAGGAGCAGGGAGGTGATCGTGCCCCTGTACTCGGCACTGGTGAGGCCGCACCTCGAATACTGTGTTCAGTTCTGGGCCCCTCACCACAAGAAGGACATTGAGGTGCTGGAGCGTGTCCAGAGAAGGGCAACGAAGCTGGTGAAGGGCCTGGAGCACAAGTCTGATGGGGAGTGGCTGAGGGAACTGGGACTCTTTGGTCTGGAGAAGGGGAGGCTGAGGGGAGACCTCATCGCGCTCTACAACGACCTGAAAGGAGGTTGTAGCGAGGTGGGGGTTGGTCTCTTCTGCCAAGTAACAGCGATAGGACGAGAGGAAACGGCCTCAAGCTGCGCCAAGGGAGGTTTAGACTGGACATTTGGAGAAATTTCTTTACTGAAAGAGTGGTCAGGCCTTGGAACAGGCTGCCCAGGGCAGTGCTTGAGTCACCATCCCTGGAAGTATTTAAAGACGTGTAGATGAGGCGCTTAGGGACATGGTGTAGTGGGCATGGTGGTGTTGGGTTGACGGTTTGTCGTGGTTTAACCTGGCAGGCAGCCAAATACCACGCAGCCGCTCACTCACTCCCCCCACCCCCAGCGGGACGGGGAGAGAATCGGAAGGGTAAGAGTGAGAAAAACTCGTGGGTTGAGATAAAGACAGTTTAATAGAACAGGGAAAAAAGAAGGGAAAATAATAATGATAATGATAATGATAAAATATACAAAATGAGTGATGCACAATGCAATTGCTCACCACCCGCGCTGACCGATAACCAAGTAGCGATCGGTACTTCCTGGATCACGCCTACCGTTCATATACTGAGCATGACGTCACATGGTATGGAATACCCCATTAGCCAGCTGGGCTGGCTGTCCTGATTATGTTCCCTCCCATCTTGTGTACCTAGCTCAGTCAGTAGGCACGGGAGCTGTCCTTGGACTAGGAGGGCACTTAGCAACAACTGAAAACATCAGTGTGTTATCAACATTCTTCTCATACTAAATCCAAAACACAGCACTAGGAAGAAATTTAACCCTATCCCAGCCGAAACCAGGACACGGTTGGACTCAATGATCTTAGAGGTCTTTTCCAACCTTAATGATTCTATGACTCCATGACTCTAAGTCCTTCTCGGCAGGGCTGCTCTCAATCCCTTCATCCCCCAGCCTGTGCTGATACTGGGGGTTGCCCCGACCCAGGTGCAGGACCTTGCACTTGGCCTTGTTGAACCTCATGAGGTTCACATGGGCCCACTTCTCAAGCTTGTCCAGGTCCCTCTGGATGCCATCTCGTCCCTCAGGCGTGTTGACCGCACCACTCAGCTTGGTGTCATCTGCAGACTGGCTGAGGGTGCACTCGATCCCACTGTCTGTGTCATCAACGAAGATATTAAACAGTACCGGTCCCAATACGGACCCCTGCGGGACACCACTCGTCACTGATCTCCATCTGGACATGGAGCCGTTGACCTCTGAGCCCTCTGGATGCGTCCATCCAACCAATTCTTCATCCACCGGACAGTCCATCCCTCAGATCCATATCTCTCCAATTTAGAGAGAAGGAGGTTGTGGGGGACCCTGTCTAAGGCCTTGCAGAAGTCCAGATAGATGACACCCATAGCTCTTCCCTTGTTCACTGATGTAGTCACTCCATCACAGAAGGCCACTACGTTGGTCAGGCAGCGTATACCCACCGTGTGCCTTCTCGAGGTTTCCTTTTGCACGTCAAATAATTTAATTTTTCTGTTTCATTGATTGACTTTAATTTTGAGGACCCTGACACAAAGTATTCCCTTAAATTTCACATGAAGAAGAAATGGAAAAGTAAAGGCTTCATCCTTCCCGTAAAACGAAAGAGACTCGTTAGCCCTGCGGTCCCCCAAGGCGCCAAACTGGGCTCCAGCCTGGAAGCTGCCTACAGGAGGGGATCTTGCACTTGTCTCGAGACTGAAATCACTCTTCAGCCTCACGAGTTGTTGCTAACAGACCCGAGGATCTCAGAAATCCCTTGGCTGTGGTTTCCTGTTGGTCTGGGGCACTGTGAGCCCCTCGCTGCCCTGTGACAGTGCCCAGAAACAGGGCAGAGCTGTGGGCTCAGCCCCGTGTGGGACTGTGTCCCAGCCCTTGGACGGAGCTGCCCGACGGGACGTGCTCCCCTCCCCGGGAGGGCAGCCCCCCGGCTGTGCTCCAGCGGCTCTCCACGAGCACCCCGTGAGCCGTCCCCTCACATCCGCGGCCCGGCCGTGAGGTCACAAGTGGGGCTGTGAGGTCACAGAGCCCCGTGGTGCCGAACCGGCCATAAGCACCGACCGCTCAGCCCCCGGCCCCGACTGCAGCAGCAGCAGCAGCAGCAGCAGCAGCAGCAGCGGCGGCGGCAGCGGTGGCAGCGGCAGCGGCGGCAGCGACAGCGGCAGCCGCAGCAGCAGCAGCAGCAGCAGCAGCAGCAGCAGCAGTAGCAGCGTGGTGCGAACGCAGGGGACCATGGCCCCCGTCCGCCGCTTCCTCCTCGTCCTCCTCCTCCTGGTGGCCCTGCATGCCAGGGCTGCTGGGGCCGCTCCGTGGCGAGCGCGGGGAGCAGGTATGTGGTGCAGCCTTTCACGGGCCAGCGGGCTCTTCTCCCCAAGAAGCGTGGATGGTGGGTTTTCCCTCCAGCGCTTTAGCGAGGGCTTCCTCTGTGTGCGACAGCTCTCCCGGTAAGAAAGCCGCAAGGGGCCCTATGTTGGTCCATCCGCTCCTCGAGGGCTGTTGCACATGGCCTGGAAGGAGTTTGGAGAGCTGCAAGGAGCCAGCCAAGGGGTCACCGGGCCCCTCTGCAGCTTTGGCAATCTCCACCTACCTCTGGCTCCCACGTTGTTACCTGACCCATTCCAGTGCCTGCAGGTCACTAAGGCAGAAGTGGGTCCCAACACGCAATGGAAACGTTTCCCATCTGTGCTTGCTTCTAGGTGAGGGTGGTGGAGATGGTTATCCAGCTTCTTGGCTGGATGCTGGTTTGGAGCCCTTGGGGCATCCTGGAGGTAAGTTCTCAATGTCCTTTTTCTTGAAACAAAAAAGATTTAAAATGAAGAAGAAACAATCGACATGACATTGGCAAGAGCTTATTCACGTGCAATTTTCCTTAAGATCCTCTCACGGTTGATGGCTTCCCGACTTCTTGGCCTGTTCCTGTCCTCGAGCCTGAGAGCAATCCCGCAGGTAAGTCAGTGGGAGGAAGAAGCATTTACCTTTTAACCTTCTTTCCGTGTGAAACACAAGTTGCTCCTTCTGTGGCCGATGCGCAGATATGGAGAAGAGCAGAGAGGGAACAGGTCGGGCTCAGTGACGTGCCTCGGGGCGCTTTGCCTTGCGAAGCTGTCTTTGCCGGCCCCTCGGAGCCTGAGCTGCTCCCGGTGCTGGCTGCCAAGCCAGCGGGCTCGTTGGGGTTGAGTTTAGAGCTGGTGTGAGCTCCGGGGAGTCCTTTCTCCTGGCAGCTCCGCGCATGCTTCGTTTCGTCCCAGCATGGTGCCACTGCAGGCAGGCGGTAACTCTTTGCACCATGCTCCTGGGCGGAAGGGAGAGACGAGTGCCGTGGCGTAATCCCGTCTTTGGATTGCACTCACTGCCACTCCGAGCTGAAGAAGTATCCTGAGCCATGTCACGGGAGCTGTTCCGTCCTGCGCTTCTTTGCAGACGTGCCTGCAGGCGAAGGTGGTCCAGCTTCCCAGATGGGTTCCAGGGCCGAGCCTCCAGGAGATGGCGTGGGTACGTCCTGGCTTTTTCCTCCCTTTGAGAGCTGCCAGCCGGGCGCCTCTGCGTGTGTGCCCGCTCCTTGCGTGATGCCCGTACCGCTTCTGCGATTCAGTTCTGCCGATGTGGATCACAATAGGTGACAGAAGCTTCTCTGGTGTTTAGTTACAGATGGGCCCGTCAGGAGGACTCTTCCAGCTCCTCAGCCGGATCCTGCGTTACAGCCCGGCTGGCGTCGCAGGGGTGAGTAGTCTGTCTTTACTGACCTCACAGGCTGTGCACTGGTTTTCCGTATTTTATTCATGTGAAATTGAGCCAAACACTTTCTGTTAAGGTCCTCCAAGAGCACAGTACCACGCTGAAGGAGGAAAAAAGTCCCCGGAGCCATCTGAAGTCCTAAGGCAAATACTGGAGGAACTGGAGAGAGGACACGGTGGGTATATTTCACTCTGCCTTAGCCGTGAGACTCGGCAACCGCAGGTTTTAGATCCACGTCTGGACACACTGTAGCCTGCGCAGCGGGAAGGGATCGATCAGAGCCTCGCAGCAGCGACGCTGGGGTTCGTGCCTTGCAGGCACTGGCGAGCCACAGAGACGGTGCAGGGCCTCCGCTGCCAGTTGTGGTTCACGCCGAGTGCCAGGGGCAGCTGCCGCCCAGTTTCACCAGTACGGCTCAGAGCTGGTTTGTGCAGACGTCGGTAGGCAGATTTGAGGGCCTGGCGTGTGCTGAACTTGTGTTCACCTCACGCGCAGCACTGCTTGCCCACTGGGCCAGTTCCAGGCGGGAGCGAGGTCCCAGGCAGCGCTGGCTGCCCTCTCCTAGTGCTGGCAGGCGGGCGGAGATGCTGATTCGGCAGGCTTTTTGGCTTGTGCTCGATTTCCCGTCTGCAGACCGAGAGCTGGGATGGGACGAATGTGACTGTTGCTGGTGCTTACAGGGAAGGGCACGAGGGCCTTGCGGAGGAGCCCTTCTCAGCAGGGCTGTTTCCCCGGCTGGCCTGGCTGCAGCTTCTTCCCCTCCTCTTTGAGGGGAGGCATTTAGCATCACCTTGCAGTTGGCCAAAAATGCACTGCGTGCATTGCAAACCAGAAGGTCGCGTGCAGTTTCCTGGTCTCCCAGCAGGTCAGGCGAGGCTGTTGTTTGGAGTGGTGACCAGGCGCAGCCCCAAAAGCCCAGGCGTTTTTTCTAAACCTTACCAAGTCTTTGGGAAGTATTGCCTCCTGAAGATGCCGTCTCCCTGATGGGGAACGGTTCGATCTGATCCAACTGTCCCGCTTGCTTTCTCAAGAGATGGACCAAGAGGCTGTGCAGACAGAGGCGTTTCCGGAAGGAAGCAGTGGCTCACTGCCAGTCTCTGCCGAAGAAACGGAGGCGATGCAAGCCACCGGCACGGCAGGTAAGTGCTGTCCCGTGGTCAGGCGGTGTCACCCAGCAGGATCAGTGTGTGTCAGCAGGCTCTTCCCCCAGTGCCCGCTCTTGCATGTCGTGTCAGCAGCCAAAGCTGAAAGTGTTTTGGGTTCGAGGCATCTGGACCACGTTCCGCAGATGAGGGGAAATGCGACTCTGGCACGAATGCACCTCCCGCTGTAGCTGCATCCCAGAGCTCGCCCTGAGTCCCTCGAGGCCCAAGGCACAAGAGCAGCACAGAGCGGGATCCCTCCCGTCAGCTGAGGTCCAGAGCCATGCCCTGACTCCCCGATCCAGCAGGGGCTTAGAGGGAACCTCCCCGTCCTCCTGCATCCTCTGTGCCTGAGCCGTGCTGAGGCTTCTCCTGTCCTCTCTCCTTTTGGCAGCGATGTCAAAGTCCGGAGAAGACCACGGCAACATGCATGATTTTTTTCGAGCGGGCGCAGGTACTGAGCAGTCTTGCTGGGGTCCCTAAGTGGGAGACACGTCCCGAAACCTGGGAGCACCTGCAAGCGGTGCCCGTGCTGCAGAAAAGGCAGAAGGGGAGAGCAAGGCTCAGGTGTCTCCTGAGAGGGCCCCACTCCGTCCCCTCGGGGTGTGGGAGCTGGCCGGGGGGGAGGGAGAGTTGGGGGTGGCACTCCCTGCCGCAGGGGTGGTTTTTGTCCATGTCCCTCGAGGGAGCGACAGGTCCAGCAGCTGCGCTCCCCGCCGTGCTCCCCTTCTGGCTGCCTGACTTTTGTTCGGTGGGACAAGCTGTCCCAAAGGGTGGGAGCGTGCCTGCAGGCACCAGCGCTGCGGGGAAACAGAGAACTTCCTGGCCATGTCAGACGTGCTGCAAGCTTACCAGAGGTGCACAGGACGGACTAACGTCCCGAATTGCTCCTCCAGATGCAATTGCTCCTCCAGTTGGCGAGACAACCACAAGGGACTACGATCCCCAGTGGCCCGCAAGTGGTTTTGGTCCCCAAGATGAGCGAAAGAGCTGGGTGATAGGCACAGAAGCAGCCGTGATTTCCCTGCCACTTACGATACTGTCGTGCTGTGTCGTCATCCATCGGTGGAGGAATACAAAACAGTGAGTCTTTGATTGCCCCCCCACTGCTTCCTTCGATGGCTGCTCGTAGCCACGAAGCATTTCTAGTCAGGCTGCTGTGGAGTGGCGAGTTAGTGGCTGGCCAGAAAACTCTGCTGAGGTTTCTGCTGCTGTCAGATGCTTTGATTGGCCTCTTAATTCCTGGGCCTGCTTCTCGGGAGCCCGCTCTGACTGGAGCCAGCGTTGACCCTGCCTGGACAAGTGACGGGCACAGGCAAAGCCAGGTCAGGACGAGGAAGAGCGGGGAATGAGGTTGCCCGGAAAGCCAGACGCGCACTAGCGCCCGCTCCTGAGCAGTGAGCCTGCCCGCAGGAGTCCCCCTGCTCGGCGCTGCCAGGGGGTGCAGGGTGCCCCTGGCCACGGTGTGCCAGCAGCTCAGCCCGTGGTGGTGAGCCTTGCCAGCGCCGGGCCGTGCTGGGAGGAGAGTCCCTGTCCCCCACCTGCAGCCGAGGGCCTCAGCAGCCTCCTCTCTCCACAGGTGCCTCTCTGCAGCCGAGGGAGCCCAGCGGGAAACCGGCGGCTACCCCTCGCGCCCGGACAGCCGGACCAGCCGCCCCGGCACCCCTGAGAGCGGCACCCAACGCCAGGAGCTGCCGTTCCCATCTGAAAAAACCGGCGCGCCCACCCTCCCCACGGCCCCTGCACGCTCCGAGCCCGTCCCCGGCCGCCCTGCAGCACTGGAACCAGTCCAGTCGCCCCCAGGCCCAGCCAAATCAGCCCCCGCCACCCCCCAGCCTGCCCCCACCTGCCCTGCAGTGCTGGCACCAGCCCAGTCCCCCCCAGGCACAGCCCCAACCAAAACGGCCCCGCGCCCCCCAAGACTGCTGGCCAGGCCCTCCGGCAAGGGCTGGAGGTGGCCCCGCTGGGGTAGGTGTTGGGGGTGCGCCGACAGAACCCCCACCGAGAGCTTCGGGGTCAGCCGTTTCTCCAAATAAAGAGGGACAGAGCTGTGGCACAAGCGTCCGGGTGGTACCTACAGCACACCCCGAGGGGCACCAGCGCTGGCTCAGCTCCGCACCCGGGCGCAGCCGGGGGTGCCCACGGCCATGGCCAGCAACAGGCAGCGACACCAACCTGACGGACACACGGTGCGGGCGGCAGTGACGGGAGCCCGACCTGGCCCGTCGCACGGACTGGTGAGGGAACGTTTACTGCAGCGGGATCCTCTGGCCATGGACCTCCTCACATGGGATACCCAGGAAAAGAGGGAAGCCACCAGGAGCATCTCCAGGGTCACAAGCCTGACAAGCAAATGTACTGGAGGCCAAACAAAGGTCCTCGCTAATTAATGGGCCCTTGATGGGCCCTAACTGATGGGCCATCACCAACTGAGGTGCTGCAAAGTATCTCCCCATCTGGGTGCTGAGCCTCCTCTCAAGAGGCTCCCTGAGCGAGGCTTTTACTGCCTTGGGAGTAGCAAAGTGGTGGCCACCCCACTGCTTGAACAGCCTGTTGAAAGGCTGGCTGAAGCACTCCTAAGAGTCCAGCTGTGTTCCGTTCACTACAAATACGACGTGGCGTGTTACTCCTTGTGAGAGCTGTTGTCCTCCAGCGAAGAGACGGGGCATACCTGCCCCTTCAAATTAAAACAAAAGCCTCCTAACTACGAGATGTGGCATCTGCCCAGTTTCCACAGGGAACGTAGGATCACTCCTCCTTACCTTCCTGCACAGGGGGCAGTGGAAAAACCCGTTGATGTGGTGACAGTTTTGCTGTAGCAGGATCTCCTCCAGGCACTGCTTACAGAAGCTGTCAGCAAATCCGTAAATTTTCACTAATGCTAGTGTTCGCATTATTGCTGCAGTGAGGGGCGGGGCTGCATTTTCAAAATTATCTTGCTTGATGTCATTTGACTTCTCAAATTGTTGCAGTACTTCTTTGCAGAAGTGCTGATCAGGACTCTCATCTGAAAAAGCAAAGGCAGGACATTCTGATTGACGTGTCTCGGTATGTCAATGGTACTTGAAAGCATCTCCTCGCATGCAGTAGGGAGATAATCCTTGATACTAATTCTCTGATGAGCTCTTCAGAATACTGTTGATGGAAATTTTATGCTTTGGTGGGTCCTGATACGAGGCTTTTCCTTCTAGCACTTTTTCTATCTTTTCCTTGAATTTTTTGTCCTCCTGTAGAAATTGTACAGAATTTTCGTGCTGTTCCAGGAGGGTTTCCATTTGCTGATAAAGCTGTCCCGAAGCTTCGGCCTCGTTTGCAATTACCTGCAGTTTCTCCAGTTTTGTCGAGTAGTCATGGTGTAGCTTGGCTTGCAGTTCAGCCATTCGGTAGCATATGTCCTTCAGCAAACCCGTTCCAACTGCGTCAATCATTACCTTGGTGTCTGTAGCACCAGCTGTTAGCTCATTGATCAGCTTTTCAGTTTCCTGTGTGAAATAAATTAATGAAAAGTTATGTACTGCATCATAACCACGTCTCCAGTAGTGTTCAGAATACGTAAATGCACTTTTAACTTTCAAAAAGTATGATATGTAGATATACATTATAGGCTCTTACTCTTTACAATTTTGGCAGCCGTTAGTGCTTGAAGCCAATTGAAAATAGAAATAATCGTAAATGCATTTTGAAACGTTTTGCTATTTTGTCTCTGGGTTAGCAAGCTACCTGAACTGCAGGGTGCTTTGCAAAATGGATCTCTTAAAACGTCTTTTCTGGGGAATGTGGTTTGTTTTCTTTAGGAAGCTTTGGCAACCGTGCACTGTGCTCAAGCCTTTGTGGAGGTAGCACCAAGGCGAGCAGAGGAGGGGACTAGCAGTCAGCTCACTGAGAGAAACTGTATAAATTGTGTGGGTTTGCACGGTTTTTTCAGGCGAGATATAGCCTATCTGCTCTTCCTGTACTGAGAATGAAAAGGCTACTGGTAGTTCCGTAACCCTTTCACTGGGGGAGCTGGGAGTAAAGCTCGGCTGCAGCTTTGCCAAGGTTAGTGCGTCAGCGGAGTCACATGAGAGACAGCAGCACTTCTGGGAAAATGGGATCCTCGCGGATCAGCGAGGCGGGAGCGCAGCAGAGTGTTAACTGCACTGACCAGGACATGAGCGTCTCCGGGTGATCTCTGCATGTCTACTTTGAGACTCAGGAACTATTCGAACACAAGAAACCTCTGGATGGAGATAAAAGAGTAGTGAGGTGCCAGCTTTTTCCACCAGCTCTTAAGTGCCCCCTTGCAAGCCCACTTACCTAGTAAAGACATTGGTCGTAAGGTATTCTACAGGCATACTTGTGCTCTGTACACGTGTTACGACAAGTATTTGGGATGGCAGATTGCACGTGCTGCACGTTCTTTGCAGAGAACAGCAGTTAAAATCTGCAAGCCCACATCCAGTAACATATCTTAGTATGTTTCTTCATCTACTTAATGAACATTAACAAATTTTGAAGATGTGAGAAAAGCTTTGGTATTCAAAACTCACGTTATACCTTGGTGAACAAAAGACAAAGAGCCAGTTTGGCCAGGGCTACAATACAATCTAAGTAAGGATTAAAATACGTTCATATTCTCTTCCTGCTAAGCCATTTTATCTTCCTAAGGCCCTCTTGAAAATCTACAAATTGACTGCCTACTATTGGAATCAAAATGCAGCTCGCTAATCTTCTATCAAACATCCAGGGTTCATGTGATTTGTTAGTATCATCTCAAATGAGTCACTTGTACCTTCCTAGCTTCTTCAGATTTCTTATGAACTAAGTGTAATTTTTTTATAAATGCTTTTTTCCTTGCATTGTAAGCTTCTGGTATTTTTGCAACATTGTGGTCCTCCTGTTTTCCAAAGAGTTTACAGATTGCACATATTGGCTCATCGTCAGTCAGACACACCTGAGGGAGAAAAAATACACAAGGAGAGTTAGTATCTATGTATAAGCAAAATAATCCAAGTAATTTGTTGGTCTGTCTGTTGTTAGACACCGTTAGAAGTGCCAAAACTGAGTATTGCTGGGGAAGCTGCAGTGTGTGTCTTCCAAACCAAAATTGCTCTTATGCTGTGTTTGTTCTGTTGGCATTTGCAGTACATGACACAAATTTTGCCAAACCACGTGCCTTTTAGCTGCTGAGAAAAAAAGAAGTGGACTCCCTTTCCTGTATGTCATGTGAATTTTGACATCAGATGGTATAGGGAAGTTTGACATTCAATAAACCATGTTATTGGACCTTACAGCACACACAGGATTATGTATTTTGCATCTTGGTGATACGTAGTGCTAGATACCCCACTGGTGATGGGGGAGAGTGGAAACTGATGCACAACTGCAGGTGAAGATACGGTCCTTACCCAGAACACTTATGAATGATGGAGGTAAGTGATATCTGCAGGAAGGATAAATACATCTTTTTTCCGATATTTGTAATTTTGTTTCCATGTTAGAACGGTCACACACGCATACACTAGCACACACAAACCGAGATGATTTACAGAATGGAGAGAACTCTGATTTACGGCTTAGTTCAGGAGATGCTTTTCGTGCCTGAATGATGAAGGCACGCATCTGCGTGGGACGCAATGAGCAATGGCTTCACTAGTGGAACAGGAGGAGATACTGAAATGGCATTGTAAGACTGAAGAGCAGACCAGAAGGCAGACGTAGTTTTGCCTACAAAAAATTCGGAGGGTGTGAATGAGGGGCTTGAGTGAGGTGCAGTGAAATGGGGAGCCAGTGGGACAATTCAAAGAGGAGATGCAGTTTTCAAAGACAAATGGGCAATATGCATCCACAATGTGTCTAAAAAGTGATGACTAGTCACCATCTGTGGCACTGGGTCTTCCCGTCCATAGAACGAACGAAGGGGTTTTTTGTGTCTTTGAGCTATTTATGATTATTTACGGTGTCACTTTCTCTAGTAAGTGCTGGTGTAGGAATGGCAGTAGAATGATTGAACTCCTTGAGGAATGGGAGCTTGGACCTCTCAGAGGATTGGTTTCAGTGGGACTACTCATGTGCTTACCTCTAGCCGTGCTTCTGTGCCTTTTGCAGCTAGCTTCATCAGTGGATTCTTGGGAAATGGGGTATTCAGTATGAATAAGGGAGGGACACTGGTCCTTTTTAGTCGTTTTAGCACAGTACTTAGAAAAGGCAAAGAAGATACTTATCTTACACCACTTGGTCAGGTTCAGTAAGGATAGTTTTAGTTCTGCCGTTAGTCTAAAAGGCTGAGCATGACTTTTAAAAAGGTTACAGTTCTTTTGAAGTTTATGAAGCTGCTTGCTAGTGGCTGCAGAAAATCCCCTATTAGTGGGATGGACAAAAGTATTCTGGGTAAGAAATCCTTACCAATATTCAGTATTATCTCATTTTTATTTTAATTTTGGAATAAATTTCTGTATCTTAATATTATATAATTTGTTATTATAAGAACTTTGCTATATGTAAGGACTTTGTGAAGTATTGATCATCCACTAGGATTTCCAAAAAATACATTTTGGACTTAGCAGGGACTTAGCACTTACAGGATAGAAAGTGTGCAGATTACTAAAATGAAAAGGGATAGATAAAAATTCATACCAAATTCATGTTTTCTCCATGTTCTTCACAGATTTGGGTCAACTGTCTTTTCTCCTGAGTACACATTTTTTCAAGCTCATATTTAAATTTCTCCAGTATACTTTCAACTAAACTATTTCGTAGCAGGCCGACAATTCCTCTGCCCCTCAAATAAATGACCTACAAAGGAAAAAAATAGTAAAATAGTTTGAGTGGTACAGGAACGCTTTGTTTCTCTGATAATGCGGTGTAATGTAGAAAAAATATGTCATTTTTATTTAGTTGATATTTACATTGATAAGATTTGAACCGTGGTGAAATAGTGCAGAAGTACCTAGGCAGCCAGTTCACTCAAACGTGTATTTTGTAACTTGAAGGCTCGTGAGCATCACTCGCCCATACTTTGCCTCTGAGTGTAGGAAGTTTATTCTAAACAAACGGGAATTGCATTGTTTAGTCTGAAATCAGAATTTAGCAAATCAAGTAGAGAGACCTTATAGTTTCTGTAACAGGTAAAAAGTGTATTTTTTTTTAAATATTCAGAGGCATGTCATGAAGGCATTACGAGAATCCAGTCCTGAACCTTTTACTCCCTGAAGTCAGTAAATTTACTTGCATGCTAGACAGGGAATATAGATGTCTTCAGTTTTCACTGAATTAAGGTTTTGCCTCCATAAAGACTATGAGAAGGTTTTAAAATGCTACGTATTAGCATTTGGTGGCAGAATCTATCCCTTGGAAAAGCCTTCACAGTGGACTTGACATTTCCAGAAGTCTGTAAAATATGGATATTAAAATAAGTATGTTCCAAATGTCAAGAAAATCTGCTGATTCACTTACGTAATAAACCTGCAACCTGTCCAAATGGGAAACAATGGTAAGCAAATATCTTGTTTAGTCAGAGTCCTAGAAAATACCTAATTTAAAGAAGAGAGCGTTTAGCACTTGCACATTTTTCCTCCTCCAGGAATCCAAGGATTGTGAGGCCAGGTTGCAGTGCAGCAGCAGTGTGTTCAGGGACCAGAAATGCAGATGCCACACTACTAAAAACATGGGAGTGATTGCAAATAACCTCTTCCGTTCACTACAAATACGACGTGGCGTGTACTCCTTGTGAGAGCTGTTGTCCTCCAGCGAAGAGACGGGGCATACCTGCCCCTTCAAATTAAAACAAAAGCCTCCTAACTACGAGATGTGGCATCTGCCCAGCTTCCACAGGGAACGTAGGATCACTCCTCCTTACCTTCCTGCACAGGGGGCAGTGGAAAAACCCGTTGATGTGGTGACAGTTTTGCTGTAGCAGGATCTCCTCCAGGCACTGCTTACAGAAGTTGTGTGCGCCGGACAGGACCAGGACGGGGGGCGTGAACAGCTCCAGACACACGGGGCATGAGAGTGTCTGTCTCAAGGTTTCCATGGTGGTGGTTCACCACATGAGGAAGACCCTTTCTTGACAGCTGCCAGAGCAGCCCCTCTCCGCTGCCACCGGACTTCTAGAACCGGCCCCAGAATCTGTCATAACCTCTCCGTGGCAGCGGCAGTTCCCTTCTCCGAGATGCTGACAGATCTCCTGCATCTCTGATCCCACTCACCAGGACGTTCTCCTTTCTGCTGGAACACCTCGGTTCAATTGGTCTCGATGGACGTACGCTCTTGGGAGATTAACGCTCAGAGATGTTGAAACAATCCAGCATCTGCTACTCTAATTAGAAGAGTTTTGCATCTCAACACAAGGGAAGTTCCTTGTGGTGGTAAATTGTTTTATTAGAATTGTGTCTTTTGTTTTTGTTCACTCATTTCAATTCACATTTTCATTACCTTGTACTGAAAGCTTCTTCAAAAAGTCAGCCTACGCCTTGTTAGCAATATTCCTTTTGTTATCATTAACATCTTTAAAATGCACTTTTTGGAGAAGGGAATAACTCAACGATGTCGAAAGCTAACATGGCGTCTGTTCGAGGAACATTCAAGTAACTGCTTTCTGCCGGGTACTGAAATATATTCAAGGCTTCCGTGTCCGGTGTTGGAAGCCTCTGACAGGCATAACCCCTTGCTGTCAGTAAGGCTTGTGTATTTATCAGGACAGTAGCATTTGGCTCGCTGCTTTTAGACAGGCATATAGAAACCACAGAAGACATTTCTCATCCACCGTTAACTATATCGTGTATATATTATATATGAGAGTTAATAGACTGATGACTGAAAGAAATCAAGGTAACTGGACAAGCATAATCATAAACAGGTGGATAAGGGCGCATGTGCACACACACACGCTGATCAGACGTTGCCCTTTTGGGATGTTAATACCTGGTTGTCATAGCAATTATGTTCCATCTTTTGTTATCTCCAGCCCAGCCATAGCGATCTGTGGACATGACTGCAACTTTGGTTGGGGCACAGCTGGTCGGTACTGTGCTCTGCTTCCTTGGGATATTCCTACTCCATGGGAATGAAGATTTGGCATTCAGGTCTCAGACGTACAAACATTTTCTTATGTTTAGCAAACCTCTCTCAACTAGCTAGGAACTAGGAGCGCAGCCAGCAGGCTTCAGTCCAGTAGTTAGGAGAGTTACTTTCCCCCCATCTTTCTGATTCAAGACTTTCCCAGAGAAAGCACGAGGAATAATGGGGGGTACTACGCTAGGAATTGAAGACAAAGTGTCTGCTTGAATGTTCAGTCCGATTGTAGCGCAGTGAGAGTTTTCTAGTCACCGGTACATTTAGAAAATAATTTGTAATCCCTGTTGTTTCACCAGCAGCCTGTCGCTGTTCTTATCTCTAGACCTTCTCCTTTTCCCGTAACCTTTGTGTCCTGCGAGTTGTGTTGCGTGGAAGGTGCTGGAAGGAGGTGAAGAAGGCTCTGTAACCGAGATGGGATGCGCCCGAGTGGAAACAGGAGTATCACCAGGAGTGCGTGGAAACCCTGCGTGGGAAGTACGGTCTTGTGTTCAACACATATTGCAGTCAGCCGGTGTCACTGCCAACACTGAATGCTTTTTTGGTTTCATGTTACTGTGTAGACATTCCCTTAAATCTTTTGCACTCTAAATTAGTTTGTTGATACAGAGTAAGTTTGTTTACTCTCAGTAGAGCCCTTTTCTTGGTGATCAGCGGGGCTGCCATGCAGCCAGGGTTGAAGGAGGATCGCTGGCTGCTTAGGCCGCGGGCACAGGACACCTCGGCTCCATCCTCATTTTGGTTGTGATTTGCTATGGGCATTGTGCAGGCATTTTACATGAACTGGCCTCAATTTATTCATCTTGAGCGTAAACGCGATAATGTACCGAAAAGTGGTTTTCTTATTACTTTAGCTGTTGTAGTATTTGAGATACTGCATAATAATCCAAGTTATAATCCAAGTACTTTGATCAAAAGATGACTGAAGTCAGCAAAAAAATCGATAACTCTGCAAAATCCATTAGCTTCAGATAAGTTATTGTTAAAAGAGCACGGGGTATGTAGAATGTTAAATCTCACCAATGGAGAATGCTGCCTCACCATACACAACACAACCAGCACCACAGAAGAAGCGCAAAAGAACATGAAAGAGGTCTCGGAACAGACCGGAGACCTTTTCCAGGCAATGCAGCCGAAGGATGGCTTTAATGGCTGGAGCCCTGGATCTTGGTTCACCTCTCTCCTGAATCCAGCCAATTCCTCACCCAACGGACAGTACATTCATCAGATCCGTAACTCTCCAATTTAGAGAGAAGGAGGTTGTGGGGGACCCTGTCTAAGGCCTTGCAGAAGTCCAGATAGATGACACCCATAGCTCTTCCCTTGTCCACTGATGTAGTCACTCCATCACAGAAGGCCACTACGTTGGTCAGGCAGCGTATACCCACCATGTGCCTTCTCGAGGTTTCCTTTTGCAGGTCAAATAATTTAGGACAATATTTTTTCTGCTTTATTGATTGACTTTGCTCTTTGAGGTCCCTGACACAAAGTATTCCCTTAAATTTCACATGAAGAAGAAATTGAAAAGTAAAGGCTTCATCCTTCCCGTAAAACGAAAGAGACTCGTTAGCCCTGCGGTCCCCCAAGGCGCCAAACTGGGCTCCAGCCTGGGAGCTGCCTACAGGAGGGCGTCTTACACTTGTCTCGAGACTGAAATCACTCTTCAGCCTCACGAGTTGTTGCTAACAGACCCGAGGATCTCAGAAATCCCTTGGCTGTGGTTTCCTGTTGGTCTGGGGCACTGTGAGCCCCTCGCTGCCCTGTGACAGTGCCCAGAAACAGGGCAGAGCTGTGGGCTCAGCCCCGTGTGGGACTGTGTCCCAGCCCTTGGACGGAGCTGCCCGACGGGACGTGCTCCCCTCCCCGGGAGGGCAGCCCCCCGGCTGTGCTCCAGCGGCTCTCCACGAGCACCCCGAGAGCCATCCCCACGCAGCCACGGCCCGGCCGTGAAGTCACAAGTGGGGCTGTGAGGTCACAGAGCCCCATGGTGCCGCACCAGCCATAAGCACCGACCGCTCAGCCCCCAGCCCCGACTGCAGCAGCAGCAGCAGCAGCAGCAGCAGCAGCAGCAGCAGCAGCAGCAGCAGCAGCGTGGTGCGAACGCAGGGGACCATGGCCCCCGTCCGCCGCTTCCTCCTTGTCCTCCTCCTCCTGGTGGCCCTGCATGCCAGGGCTGCCGGGGCCGCTCCGTGGCGAGTGCGGGGAGCAGGTATGTGGTGCAGCCTTTCACGGGCCAGCGGGCTCTTCTCCCCGAGAAGCGTGGATGGTGGGTTTTCCCTCCAGCGCTTTAGCGAGGGCTTCCTCTGTGTGCGACAGCTCTCCCGGTAAGAAAGCCGCAAGGGGCCCTATGTTGGTCCATCCGCTCCTCGAGGGCTGTTGCACATGGCCTGGAAGGAGTTTGGAGAGCTGCAAGGAGCCAGCCAAGGGGTCACCGGGCCCCTCTGCAGCTTTGGCAATCTCCACCTACCTCTGGCTCCCACGTTGTTACCTGACCCATTCCAGTGCCTGCAGGTCACTAAGGCAGAAGTGGGTCCCAACACACAATGGAAACGTTTCCCATCTGTGCTTGCTTCTAGGTGAGGGTGGTGGCAAAGGTTACCCAGCTTCTCGGTTGGATGTTGGTTTGGAGCCCTTGGGGCATCCTGGATGTAAGTTCTCAATGTCCTTTTTCTTGAAACAAAAAAGATTTAAAATGAAGAAAAAACAAACGACATGACATTGGCAAGAGCGTATTCACATGCAATTTTCCTTAAGATCCTCTCACGGTTGATGGCTTCCCGACTTCTTGGCCTGTTCCTGTCCTCGACCCCGAGAGCAATCCCACAGGTAAGTCAGTGGGAGGAGGGAGCATTTACCTTTTAACCTTCTTTCCGTGTGAAATTCAAGTTGCTCTTCCTGTGGCTGATGCGCAGATATGCAGAAGAGCAGAGAGGGAACAGGTCGGGCTCAGTGACGTCCCTCGGGGCGCTTTGCCTTGCGAAGCTGTCTTTGCTGGCCCCTCGGAGCCTGAGCTGCTCCCGGTGCTGGCTGCCAAGCCAGCGGGCTCGTTGGGGTTGAGTTTAGAGCTGGTGTGAGCTCCGGGGAGTCCTTTCTCCCGGCAGCTCCGCGCGTGCTTCGTTTCGTCCCAGCATGGTGCCACTGCAGGCAGGCGGTAACTCTTTGCACCATGCTCCTGGGCGGAAGGGAGAGACGAGTGCCGTGGCGTAATCCCGTCTTTGGATTGCACTCACTGCCACTCCGAGCTGAAGAAGTATCTTGAGCCGTGTCACGGGAGCTGTTCTGTCCTGCGCTTCTTTGCAGACGTGCCCGCAGGCGAAGGTGGTCCAGCTTCCCAGCTCGGTTCCAGGGCCGAGCCTCTGGGAGATGGCATGGCTACGTCCTGGCTTTTTCCTCCCTTTGAGAGCTGCCAGCCGGGCGCCTCTGCGTGTGTGCCCGCTCCTTGCGTGATGCCCGTACCGCTTCTGCGATTCAGTTCTGCCGATGTGGATCACAATAGGTGACAGAAGCTTCTCTGGTGTTTAGTTACAGATGGGCCCGTCGGGAGGACTCTTCCAGCTCCTCAGCCGGATCCTGCGTTACAGCCCGGCTGGCGTCGCAGGGGTGAGTAGTCTGTCTTTACTGACCTCACAGGCTGTGCACTGGTTTTCCGTATTTTATTCCTGTGAAATTGAGCCAAACACTTTCTGTTAAGGTCCTTCAATAGCACAGTACCACGCTGAAGGAGGAAAAAAGTCCCCGGAGACATCTGAAGTCCTATTGCAAATGCTGTTGGACGTGGAGAGAGGACACGGTGGGTATATTTCACTCTGCCTTAGCCGTGAGACTCGGCAACCGCAGGTTTTAGATCCACGTCTGGACACGCTGTAGCCTGCGCAGCGGGAAGGGATCGATCAGAGCCTCGCAGCAGCGACGCTGGGGTTCGTGCCTTGCAGGCACTGGCGAGCCACAGAGACGGTGCAGGGCCTCCGCTGCCAGTTGTGGTTCACGCCGAGTGCCAGGGGCAGCTGCTGCCCAGTTTCACCAGTACGGCTCAGAGCTGGTTTGTGCAGACGTCGGTAGGCAGATTTGAGGGCCTGGCGTGTGCTGAACTTGTGTTCACCTCACGCGCAGCACTGCTTGCCCACTGGGCCAGTTCCAGGCGGGAGCGAGGTCCCAGGCAGCGCTGGCTGCCCTCTCCTAGTGCTGGCAGGCGGGCGGAGATGCTGATTCGGCAGGCTTTTTGGCTTGTGCTCGATTTCCCGTCTGCAGACCGAGAGCTGGGATGGGACGAATGTGACTGTTGCTGGTGCTTACAGGGAAGGGCACGAGGGCCTTGCGGAGGAGCCCTTCTCAGCAGGGCTGTTTCCCCGGCTGGCCTGGCTGCAGCTTCTTCCCCTCCTCTTTGAGGGGAGGCATTTAGCATCACCTTGCAGTTGGCCAAAAATGCACTGCGTGCATTGCAAACCAGAAGGTCCCGTGCAGTTTCCTGGTCTCCCAGCAGGTCAGGCGAGGCTGTTGTTTGGAGTGGTGACCAGGCGCAGCCCCAAAAGCCCAGGCGTTTTTTCTAAACCTTACCAAGTCTTTGGGAAGTATTGCCTCCTGAAGATGCCATCTCCCTGATGGGGAACGGTTCGATCTGATCCAACTGTCCCGCTTGCTTTCTCAAGAGATGGACCAAGAGGCTGTGCAGACAGAGGCGTTTCCGGAAGGAAGCAGTGGCTCACTGCCAGTCTCTGCCGGAGAAACGGAGGCGATGCAAGCCACCGGCACGGCAGGTAAGTGCTGTCCCGTGGTCAGGCGGTGTCACCCAGCAGGATCAGTGTGTGTCAGCAGGCTCTTCCCCCAGTGCCCGCTCTTGCATGTCGTGTCAGCAGCCAAAGCTGAAAGTGTTTTGGGTTCGAGGCATCTGGACCACGTTCCGCAGATGAGGGGAAATGCGACTCTGGCACGAATGCACCTCCCGCTGTAGCTGCATCCCAGAGCTCGCCCTGAGTCCCTCGAGGCCCAAGGCACAAGAGCAGCACAGAGCGGGATCCCTCCCGTCAGCTGAGGTCCAGAGCCATGCCCTGACTCCCCGATCGGGCAGGGGCTTAGAGGGAACCTCCCCGTCCTCCTGCATCCTCTGTGCCTGAGCCGTGCTGAGGCTTCTCCTGTCCTCTCTCCTTTTGGCAGCGATGTCAAACTCCAGAGAAGACCAGCAAGGCAACGTGCATGATTTTTTTCGAGCGGACTCAGGTACTGAGCAGTCTTGCTGGGGTCCCTAAGTGGGAGACACGTCCCAAAACCTGGGAGCACCTGCAAGCGGTGCCCGTGCTGCAAAAAGGCAGAAGGGGAGAGCAAGGCTCAGGTGTCTCCTGAGAGGGCCCCACTCCGTCCCCTCGGGGGATGCACAGGACGGACTAACGTCCCGAATTGCTCCTCCAGATGCAACTGCTCCTCCAGTCGGCGAGACAACCACAAGGGACTACCATCCCCAGAGGCCCCCAAGTGGTTTCTGTCCCCAAGATGTGCGAAGGCGCTGTATGATAGGCACAGCAGCAACCGTGATTTCCCTGCCACTTACGATACTGTTGTGCTGTGCCGTCATCCATTACCGGAGGAAGAGAAAACAGTGAGTCTTTGATTTCCCCCCCACTGCTTCCTTCGATGGCTGCTCGTAGCCACGAAGCATTTCTAGTCAGGCTGCTGTGGAGTGGCGAGTTAGTGGCTGGCCAGAAAACTCTGCTGAGGTTTCTGCTGCTGTCAGATGCTTTGATTGGCCTCTTAATTCCTGGGCCTGCTTCTCGGGAGCCCGCTCTGACTGGAGCCAGCGTTAGCTCAAACTCGCCCTGCCTGGACAAGTGACGGGCACAGGCAAAGCCAGGTCAGGACGAGGAAGAGCGGGGAATGAGGTTGCCCGGAAAGCCAGACGCGCACTAGCGCCCGCTCCTGAGCAGTGAGCCTGCCCGCAGGAGTCCCCCTGCTCGGCGCTGCCAGGGGGTGCAGGGTGCCCCTGGCCACGGTGTGCCAGCAGCTCAGCCCGTGGTGGTGAGCCTTGCCAGCGCCGGGCCGTGCTGGGAGGAGAGTCCCTGTCCCCCACCTGCAGCCGAGGGCCTCAGCAGCCTCCTCTCTCCACAGGCGCCTCTCTGCAGCCGAGGGAGCCCAGCGGGAAACCGGCGGCTACCCCTCGCGCCCGGACAGCCGGACCAGCCGCCCCCGCACCCCTGAGAGCGGCACCCAACGCCAGGAGCTGCCGTTCCCGTCTGGAAAACCAGCGCGCCCACCTTCCCCACGGCCCCCACGCCCCCCGAGCCCGTCCCCGGCCGCCCTGCAGCACTGGAACCAGTCCAGTCGCCCCCAGGCCCAGCCAAATCAGCCCCCGCCACCCCCCAGCCTGCCCCCACCTGCCCTGCAGCGCTGGAACCAGCCCAGTCCCCCCCAGGCGCGGCCCCAACCGAAACGGCTCCCGCGCCCCCCGAGCCCCCTGGACAGGCCCTCCGGCAAGGGCTGATAGGTGGCCCCGCCGGGGCAGGGGTTGGGGGTGCGCCAACAGAACCCCCACCGGGGGGTCAGCCGTTTCTCCAAATAAAGAGGGACAGAGCTGCGGCACAAGCGTCCGGGTGGTACCTACAGCACACCCCGAGGGGCACCAGCCCTGGCTGAGCTCCGCGCCCGGGCGCAGCCCTGGGTGCCCACGGTGTCGGCCCGCAGGAGCCGGGCACGGGGCTCCTCCGACCGCGGCGGGGCCCCGCGGGGCTGGGGGCGCCCACGGCCATGGCCAGCAACAGGCAGCGACACCATCCTGACGGACACACGGTGCGGGCGGCAGTGACAGGAGCCCGACCCGGCCCGGCTCCTCCGAGAAGGCTGCCCGAGATGATTTTTCTCTCTTGGAGGAAGCTGTCTCCTCCGGGACCCACTCGAGACTCCTCCCGGCACCTCCCGGAGCCTTTTGACCTTCTCTTATAGGGACCAGAGATCCCGGGTAGGAGCCTGCCCGGCCCGCAGCGTAGAGCGCGGCTGGTCCCGGCGCAGGGCGGGGTCTCCTGAGGCGGGAAACGCCGGGGCAGCGGAGGGACCGGCTGGGCGCCGACAGCTCTCGCGAGAGACGCCGGGGAGGCCTGGGCGTTGCCAGGGCAACGGCGCGAGGTTTAACCGCGGTGTAACGGGACCGAGAGGTCGGTCGCTGAGAGGGAGCCGCTCCGGGGCCGGCCCGGCCCGCGGCCTGAGCGGCGGGTCTCGGCGGGCCACCCCCGCACCGATAAAAAGCCTGGGCAGCGCTACCGGCCAGAGCGGGCAACCGGCGTGGCGCGGCGGTTCTGTGGAAGGGACTGCAGCGGGATCCTCTGGCCGTGGACCTCCTCACATGGGATACCCAGGAAAAGAGGGAAGCCACCAGGAGCATCTCCAGGGACACAAGCCTGACAAGCAAATGTACTGGAGGCCAAACAAAGGTCCTCGCTAATTAATGGGCCCTTGATGTGACTTGCGGAAAACAGACTCCACAATCTGTGAGATTGTAAAGTAGGTATGTTTATTCAGCGCTGGGCAGCACGGGGGGTAACCCCACCAAAGTCGTGCGCGCCTCAACATGGTACTTGCCAGAAATATATACAGCGAAATGTTGCATATACATAATACGCCTATACATATGCATGACCTATCCCCGCTTTGTATTAAAATAAGCTTGAAGACGTTATTTCCATGAGCCCCTCCTATCTACGCTTGCGCATTGCCTCCTGGTGGTGGTCGTTGGGGGTCGTGGGGATGAAGGTTAGTGGTTCCTCTTCGTCACCGCTAATAACCCCCATCTTTGCGCAGACTCAGTTGTTCCTTGGCCTTTACCCAAATCACAGGGTTGGTTTCAACTGGCTTCGAACAAACTCCTGGTTCTTATCAGGAACTGTTGTTGCGATTCCTCCGCTGAGCCTTACAAAAATTGCAACAAAGTTGCAACTAATGTACTAAGTCATTTCGCCCATAGTTTCAATTCTTTAATCACTCATCCCTTCTCGTTCACCCTTTCATTCCCCCCTTTTCTGAAGAGTTAGTAAATTCTTTTACTATGTTCGGTTTAACATAATGTTTCTTTATCTAGTGTCTTTTCGAAATATTTATTGGACTCCAGTCTACGTCGTAGTTGATTTTTCTTCCATTCACTGTAAGAGTCTCCTGTGTTTTTGAAACACCATAGACTACATCGAACTGTAATACAGAGAGCTATAAACATAACAATGATAATTATTATTATAATAAACAGTTGTCTAAGCCATGTTAAATTCGGTAACCAAGAGGTAAGTTTCTCCCATAGTTCCTGAAGGCCCCAAGATGTATCATCTCTAGTTACTTCATGGAAAAGTTTAGCTTGCTTCCAAATTTGAGATAGGTCCTTTTCCACTTGTCGCTCATGATTGATATATGTACAACATCGCTCTCCTATAACCGTACACAACCCTCCTTGCTGAGCGAACAACATATCCAAACCCAACCTATTTTGGAGAGTTACCTTACTCAGGGAGGAAACCTCTTCCTGGAGGGCTTTGATAGCTTCAGCGGTGCTATTACTTAAAATTTCTAGAGCGGCCGATATATTTACTAAAGCCTTCTCTAATTCACTTACTCCTAACCAGGGGAGAAACCACCTAGCAAAACTATGGAATCCAGTATTTCTTTCTATTAATGGATTAGCATTCCGTTTTCCTCTAAATTGTTTCATATAGGTTCGTAACAGTCCATTTGATCCCACCCAGTCTGTAAGGTTTCGTTTAGTTTCAATATCTGGTATTATAGTTCCCATAGCACATTTACCTGCCCATCCCAGAGGCAATACTTTATATCCCTTGGATCCACAAATCCAGTACCACCCTCGTCCAACTGGGGTGGGCCAGCCTTTGGGAATAGTATTACTTCTTCGTCTAGTTTGTTTGCTAGCCCACATATTTGCACTTCCATAACTAATATACGAGGTGCAATTGGGATAATCTCCTACAAATTTCAAATTTTCACACCCTTTACTCGTGCGATTTCCCCCTATATTGCTCTCCATTCCTGTAATATTCTCTATTCGGCACCTCTGAACACAAGGCACTCCTTGGGTATCGTTCCACAATGAGCTTAAATCAATCATCCAATTTAGATTCTCTTGTCCAACGTCTATGTATTCTTTAAGGGACATGTTCTGAAATGCCTTGGTTATTCTAGAATCATTTGAGAAAATTGTGGCAATTACTGGATGACCACTACCTAGACTCTTTGGCAGGTGTGAACACATCCAGCAATTAGTCCAATTCATAACTCCAGCGATTTTATTATGGAGCTGTAAAAAGGTATTACTTTCCCACGTATAAACTGTTCTTGCCCATAGTCCTATTATACCTACGATGAATACCCATGAATACCCATTTTTCGTTGAAGGCGTAATTTTAGGGGCCCAGCTGGTGTTGATTTCCATAGTGACCGAGGAGCCTTTTTCACTCTGGTATGATGGATCCAGGCGCTCTGTTCTTCAATCTTGATTGCCGTGAAGGAGGTAAGGAGTACCTGGAATGGTCCTTCCCACTGTGGCTCCAAAGTCTTTTCTGTAAGAGACTTTATATACACATAGTCCCCAGGTTGTATGTTATGTACAGGCCCATCCAAACCCCTACTTCGAGTCCCAACCACATGCTTCTCAATTTTACTGAGTTGTTTGCCTAATGCCACCATATAGGAGGTCATGATTTCATCCCCAACTTGTGTAGACATCCCTTTCTGTATTCTATAGGGTCGTCCATACAAGATTTCAAAAGGGCTCAGTCCTTCTCTTGCTCTTGGCCTAGTTCGTATGCGCAAAAGAGCCAAAGGAAGAGACTGAGGCCAGGCCAAGTTAGTTTCCTGTCCCAATTTCACGATCTGCTGTTTGATTAAGTGGTTCATTTTTTCTACTTGGCCACTTGACTGAGGGCGATATGGGGTATGAAGCTGCCAATCTATGCCCAAATGGCGGCTAATTTGTTGTACTACTTTTGAGATGAAATGTGGTCCTCTGTCAGAAGATATGGTTGCTGGAACCCCAAAACGTGGTATTATTTCTTGTATTAATGTTCTAGTTACCTCCCGAGCCTTGGCTGTTCTGGTAGGGAATGCCTCTGGCCAATCTGAAAAGGTGTCAGTCAACACCAATAAATATCGATACCCCCCTTTTCTTGGGAGTTCTGAAAAGTCGATCTGCCATTGTTGTCCAGGCCCATTGCCTTTCCCAATTTGGCCCATTTCTGGTTTGGGGGTATTCTTGGGATTAATCTGGAGGCAAAGATCGCACTGTTGAGTTACTTGTCTCACAGTGGTGTATAGATTTCTGGCTACGATCTCTCTAATTAGATGTTTATATAAGGCTTCTGCCCCCCAATGTCTCTTCTTATGTTCCTCCCTTATCAGAGACCATGTTAGATAGGAGGGAATGATTAGTTTCCCTTGTGGGGTGAGAGCCCACCCCTCTTTATTATATGTCCCTTCTAAATCTGTAATAAGCTTTTGATCTTCTTTTGTATATTCTGGCTTACCTTCTAGGGAGATTCGCCCGTCAGGGACTAAAGCTCCTTCTGTTTTTACCTTTGCTTTGGCTGCCTGTTTTGCCTCTCTGTCCGCCAGCTCATTTCCTCTTTCCAACTCCGAATTCACTTTCTGGTGCGCTTTAATGTGCATGATCGCCACTTTCTCAGGGAGTTGGACTGCCTCCAACAGTTTCAGGATCTCCTCTGCATGTTTGATGTTTTTACCCTGTGTGTTCAGTAATCCTCTCTCCTTCCAGATTGCTCCATGCGCATGTACAACTCCAAAGGCATACTTCGAGTCTGTATAGATATTCACAGCTTTGCCTCGGGCCAATTCCAAGGCGCGAGTTAGAGCAATTATTTCTGCCTTTTGTGCAGAGGTATTCATGGGCAAAGGCCTTGACTCTATTACTTCCTGACTGGTGGTAATGGCATATCCGGCATGTCTTTTACCACTTAGGACATAGCTGCTTCCATCCGTGAACCAATTTTCCGTGTTTTCCATAGGACTGTCTCTCAGGTCCGAACGGCTCGAATATGTTGCTTCCATGGTTTCCAGACAGTCATGATGCACTGGTTCTCCTGTGTTTTTACTGAGGAAAGAGGCTGGATTGACAATGTTAGTGACTACAATCTCCACATCATCTTGTTCTACCATTATAGCCTGGTATTTCAAGAATCTTTGTGGGGAAAGCCAGTGTCCACCTTTTGCTTCTAGTACTGCAGATACTGTATGGGACACCAACACAGTCATTTTCTGGCCCAGGGTGAATTTTCGGGCTTCCTGGATGTTTAGTACTACGGCCGCGATTGCTCGCAAGCATCCCGGCCAACCCTTTGCAGTTGCATCCAATTGTTTGGAAAGGTAGGCAACTGCTCGTCGATACGGGCCCAGATCTTGAGCTAATATGCCTAGGGCAATCCCTTGCTTCTCGTGGGAAAAAAGGAAAAATGGCTTACTTGCATCTGGGAGTCCCAAGGCTGGGGCCGACATCAGGGCCTTTTTTAGCAGCTCAAAGGCCCGTATGGTCTCTTTGTTCCATTTAAGGGGTTTCTGCTCAGTGGTCGTTAGTGCATACAGGGGTTTAACAAGCAGTCCATAGTTGTAGATCCACAGTCGGCACCACCCAGTCATCCCCAGGAAAGTTCGTAACTCCTTCACCGTTTGCGGTCTCGGAGTTTGGCATATTATTTCTTTTCGGGCCTGTCCCAAAGTCCTTTGTCCAGCACTGATTTCATAGCCCAAATAAATCACCTTGCGCTGTATTACTTGGGCTTTCTTCTTAGACACCCGGTACCCTTGGAGCCCCAAGAAATTTAATAGACTCACCGTCCAGGTGATACAATCATTCTCTGTTTCGGTGGCAATCAGGATATCATCCACGTATTGTAGCAGTTTTCCCTTTTCAGACGGGATTTCCCATGATTCCAAGTCCTTTGCAAGCTGATTGCCAAAAATCGTAGGGCTATTTTTGAATCCTTGTGGCAACACCGTCCAGGTGAGTTGAGTCTTGCGACCGGTTTTGGGGTTTTCCCATTCGAATGCAAATATTTTCTGGCTGGCTTTATGGAGAGGGAGGCAAAAGAAGGCATCCTTCAGGTCTAAAACAGTAAACCAAGTTAGCTCAGGCGTTAATACAGTTAACAGAGTATATGGATTAGCCACTACTGGGTAGAGATCCTCAGTTATCTTATTTATAGCCCGTAGGTCCTGGACCACCCGATATGACCCGTCGGGTTTACGGACAGGTAGTATGGGAGTGTTAAAGTCAGATTCGCATTCCTTTAATAATCCCAGTTGCAAAAATTTTTCTATTATTGGCTGAATTCCCTCCCTGTCCTCCTTCCTTAGGGGATATTGTTTGATTCTTACCAGCTGTCGTCCGTCTTTGAGCTTAACCTCAACAGGTGAAGCATTCTTTGCTTTCCCGGGCACATCGGTGGCCCATACCCCGGGATATACCTGGTTCATGATTTCTTCGCTGATTTTTCCTTCTGTAGGAACACTAGTTAGGGATAAACTCATTATTTGGATATACTGCTGGTCATTTACCTCCAGAGTAATTTCTCCCTTTTCAAATTTAATTATTGCACCCAATTGTTCCAATAAATCCCTCCCCAAAAGTGCTTTTGGGGAGTTAGGCATGTACAGAAATTTGTGGATGCCCCATTGTTTTCCCAGTTTATAACTCAGAGGTTCACAAAAATATGCCTTTTCACTTTGGCCAGTTGCCCCTTTTACCATGATATAGTCACTTCCCAGGGGCATCAAGGCTTGATTCAAAACCGAATACGTTGCCCCTGTGTCAACCAGAAATTCTACTTTCTTTTGCTCCTTCCCTAGCTGCATTATAACCAGTGGATCCGCTAGGGTAGATTCCCCCGGTTCCCATCAGTCCTTTTTCACATGAGCCACTATCCTCCTCTTCTGATTATTCCACTCCTTTTCCTTCCTTTTCCATTTCTCCGGACATTCATTCTTCCAATGACCAATTCTTTTGCAAAATGCACACTGATCTTTGCCTAGCCGCCTAGGTATCCTTTCTTCCTCTTCCCTAACAGCCGCTATTATTCTCCTCTGCCCTTGCCTATAACCCTCCTCTCTATTGCTAAACACTCTCCACGCTTCATCCAACAATACTTCCAAATTCCTGCTTTCTGTAGTGCGTAACTTCTGGAGCTTACGTCTAATGTCCCCGGTGGACTGACCTAGAAACAAAGAAACTAGCTGTTGTATCCCTACTTCAGACCCAGGGTCCAGTGGCGTATTATGGCGCATTGCATCCCTCAATCGATCCAGGAATTCGGATGGGGACTCAGAGGGACCCTGTTTCACTGCATACAAAACTGACCAATTTATAGTTTTGGGGATGGCCCTTTCTATTCCTCTTGAGATCCACTCTTGATAGCCTTGTAGTTTTTCTATATCTGCTGATCTATTTGGGTCCCATTTTGGATCCTGGAGGGGGAAAAATTCCTTTACATCCTCTCTTGTGATTTTGTAGTGATCCTCAGCCAAATCTCCTGCTGTTTTTAAAATCAACTGCTTCTCTGTTTCTGTCATATATTCTAATAGCAGTTGTATGTCCCTCCAATCAGGGTTGTGCTGTTTTATTATAAACTGAAAATGCTTGGTTACCCCTATCGGATCACTCCTATAATCCTTTGCAACTTTTTTCCATTCTCCTAAGTCAGTAGTGGAAAAAGGTACCTTGATTAGCATTGTCCCACCCTCGGGTCCTACTGCTTCTCGCAGGGGTGCCTGCAAGGCTGTCGGGACAGATTTCTTTCTGGTGCGGGAAGATACTGGGCTATCTGGGGGAGTGGAAGTTTCGTCCGAGTCCGCACCTCGTTCCTGTGGTCGAGGGGGAGGCTTAAACAGGTCAGTTAAGTCTGGCTCCGGTGCCTGATGGATTTTATTTACTTTAATACACCGATGCCCAATACTGCACGCCGAACAGCATCGTCTCAATTTACTTTCAGATTTTTTGTTATTTTCTCGCTCAAGTGCAAGTACCATAGGGTCCTGCGGCAGCACCATCCCGCAGTCCCTTTGCCACTCCGGATGATTTCGGAGGGTGAAAAACATATCTGCGTATGAAACTTCATCCCACTTCCCTTCCCTTCTTAAAAACAGCATCAATTGTAAGAGAGTATTGTAATCTATAGATCCATTGAATGGCCATTTAGCCTCACTTTCCAATTTATACAACGGCCACCATTGGTTACAATACTTAATGAGAGTCTTTTTACTTTCTGTCCCTCCAGTTCCAACAATATCCTTCCAATGGGCAAGCACACAGCCTAAGGGGCTTTTCTTCAAGATTTCCCTTTGAGTGTTACCCATTTCGTAACTCCCTCCTTATCCAATTCCCTCCTTCGTTTAAATATTCCCAGGGTTTGAGTCCAAACCACCGAAGAAGCGATCCCCTCTGTCTTGCTCCTTCATTAACATATAGAGACATTTACAATCTTTCAATCTTTCCATACATTACGCACACATAAAGACAAAGACATAATTGCCAGCCGCTCTCCTCGCGAAGGTCACAAAACAAAACTCTGCACTCACTCCGCAGCTGCGCTGCGTCCCAAACACACAAATGGTTCTAACATAAAATACCCGGGCGTTTCATAGATAAAGTATACAATTCATATTCTGGCTGTTATCCCTCTGGCAGCTGCAAATATAAAAATAGCCCAACCGCAATTGCGGGGAGGTTCGCTTACCCTTCTCCTGCTTCTTATATACCAGTCATTAGCAGGTCCGTCCTGGTTCCCAACACTGGGATGCAGCGAAAACCTCGGATCCACTCGATCTACTCCTAAGATCGCTAGCGGCCGCTCTATCGGTCAGCGGATCCCCCTATTACCGTGCAGGGTACCCTCCTACCATACGGGGACTATGCTGCACGCCAGACGTCTCTGCGCGATTTACCAGCAGCCCCGGCCACGCGTACGACTTACAGGCCCCTCTCCTAAAACATACCTTTTCCTTTCCGCGGGCTCAGGAGGTTCTTATCTACTCCCAGGGTGAGCGGCTGGTAGTGGAGTCCCCTCCGAGGAAAGTGCTCGGGGCGCGCCCAGGGGCGTCCGCTTCTCAGCCGATCCCGCAGTGAAGCAAAGAAATCTCCTGGCTGGCTCGCCAAAACTGACTTGCGGAAAACAGACTCCACAATCTGTGAGATTGTAAAGTAGGTATGTTTATTCAGCGCTGGGCAGCACGGGGGGTAACCCCACCAAAGTCGTGCGCGCCTCAACATGGTACTTGCCAGAAATATATACAGCGAAATGTTGCATATACATAATACGCCTATACATATGCATGACCTATCCCCGCTTTGTATTAAAATAAGCTTGAAGACGTTATTTCCATGAGCCCCTCCTATCTACGCTTGCGCATTGCCTCCTGGTGGTGGTCGTTGGGGGTCGTGGGGATGAAGGTTAGTGGTTCCTCTTCGTCACCGCTAATAACCCCCATCTTTGCGCAGACTCAGTTGTTCCTTGGCCTTTACCCAAATCACAGGGTTGGTTTCAACTGGCTTCGAACAAACTCCTGGTTCTTATCAGGAACTGTTGTTGCGATTCCTCCGCTGAGCCTTACAAAAATTGCAACAAAGTTGCAACTAATGTACTAAGTCATTTCGCCCATAGTTTCAATTCTTTAATCACTCATCCCTTCTCGTTCACCCTTTCAGATGGGCCCTAACTGATGGGCCATCACCAACTGAGGTGCTGCAAAGTATCTCCCCATCTGGGTGCTGAGCCTCCTCTCAAGAGGCTCCCTGAGCGAGGCTTTTACTGCCTTGGGAGTAGCAAAGTGGTGGCCACCCCACTGCTTGAACAGCCTGTTGAAAGGCTGCCTGAAGCACTCCTAAGAGTCCAGCTGTGCTGCTAAGGCTGTGGCCGCCGTTCGGAGGACACCGAAGCAAACCACACTTTTACAACCAAGGCCGCTCCTTAGTGCAGATAAGGCAGTTTTGGGGGGTACAACAGTAAGCACATGGCGTTTTAGACCAAACGTTAGTTCTGTCGTTAGTTCTGAGGCCTTGGCTTAGATCGCAGCTGCTATTGCCAGCAAGGTGTAGAAGTGTTGAGAGGGAGAGGATTTTAACGCTTCTCCCTGGGAAGTGCGGATGGTGGGTTTTCCCTCCAGCGCTTTAGCGAGGGCTTCCTCTGTGTGCGACAGCTCTCCCGGTAAGAAAGCCCCGAGGGGCCCTATGTTGGTCCATCCGCTCCTCGAGGGCTGTTGCACATGGCCTGGAAGGAGTTTGGAGAGCTGCAAGGAGCCAGCCAAGGGGTCACCGGGCCCCTCTGCTGCTCACAAAATTGGTGCTGTAGATCGCAGGGAGAGCACACAGGGCAATTATCACACGCTTGCCTTGTTCTTACGTGCCACCCTGGGCCTCACCCACAGGCAAGGGACCCTAGGCTAGACCGACCTTCGGTTTGACGCAACCCTCCTGTTGAGAGAACAGCAGGACTGGAGTCTGTCTTTCCCCCCATTTGTCACAGGCTCGTTGATAGCATGCAGGTGACCTGACTTCAGACACCTGAGCTACTGCCACCTGCTCCAGCCCCCTCACCGTCTTTGTGGCCCTGCTCTGGACCCGCTCAAGCAGGTCCGTGTCTTTCTTATGCTGTTTACCACTGTACACTCCACGGGATAAAAACCAGGGGAGAACCCCGGCTAAAGGCAATGTAACAGAAAAGACCCGGCCTGCCTCTGTGCAAAGGACGAAAGCAGAAAGGGGAAAGTGGGGAGCACCCTCAGTCACCACTGAGCATGAGAGGTGACGGAAGACGTGGTTAGACAAAGGGCTCTCTGCGAGTCCGTTAAATGGGCTGCCAACTCCCGTTTTACGGCAATTGGTCGGGTTTCCCTCATGAATTCCTCAGGATTGTCCTCCGGGGTCCGTGAAGATGGAGTGATACCGTAGGACATGGGAGCCAGCGGATCTTAGGGCTGTGAGCCCGGGCAGATGCCCGAATCCATCAGCGCTGAACCTAGACTGCCAATATGCAGGAAACCGGGGTCAGAGCTTGATCCTCGGGGCCGCTGCCCCCGCTGCTCAGGCTCCCAGTCCTGAGCTGATGGCGGCAGTTAGGGATGGCTGCTTTACAACATTCCCCATTGGCACAGGAGCCCAAATATCAAAGGTAGGTAAGGACACTTAACAAAGGACAGCCTCCACTTAGCAAGCAAATAGTTTCTCTTGTAGGTGGTAATGGCAAATCACCTCCCACCCACGCTGGTCGGGGCTAAATTAACTCTATCTAATGGTCGGACAGTCCGGCCTTACTTCTAGGTCCCCGAAATAGGTTAGGTATGGATGCGTTGAAGGGTCAGTCCTGGGTGGACTCGTGGGGAAAGTGGGAAATAGGGGCACCACGTGCTCTGCCCCACAGTTTACCTGGCATCAACGCACCCCTGACTGTGAACCTCTTGCAAACAGGTCATTAGCACGAGGTCCAGGTCCTGCCCCTTTATCCCACAATACCACTCACCTTCTGATGCCATCCAGGCTGTTCCTGAATTGATAAAAGAGCGGGGAAGGGGAGGAACGGGGAAGCATGGTCAAGTCTCCTTCCCGCTACAATTCTCCTGCATGGCCAGCAGAGAAACCTCATGGCAAGCGGTGACTGGTGGTAGATGACAGAGCCCTGAACACCGCTACTGAACTGCTCACTGCGGCTGCTCCCGGTCTGATGGATACAGTCTGCTGCCTCCGCGAACAAGCCTTGCCGTGCATGACAACAGTAGATGGGAAGGGTATGTTTTTTAGGCTCCCCATGACAGGGACAGACAGGGAGAGATTTGCTTTCACCTGGCAGGGACTGCCATTTACATTGACTGGCTTACCACAGGGTTTTAAACATGGTCCCACCATTGCTCATGCTCCACTGGCTATAGAGCTACAACCATTAACATTACCATGACAAAAGGTGTGAAACCCGGAGTCGCTGCAGCGAGGCTCTGATCGACCCCTTCCTGCTGTGCAGGCTACAGCGCGTCCAGACGTGCATCTAAAACCTCCGGAGTCTCACGGCTAAGGCAGAGGGAAATACAGGATCATAGAATCTTAGAACGGTTTGGGTTGGAAGGGACCTTTAAAGGCCATGTAGTCCAACCCCCCTGCCGTGGGCAGGGCCATCTTCAACTAGATCAGGTTGCTCAGAGCCCCGTCCAACCTGACCTTGAATGTTCCCAGGGATGGGTCATCTACCACCTCTCTGGGCAACCTGTGCCAGGGTTTCACCACCTCATTGTAAAAAATTTCTTCCTTATATCTAGTCTGAATCTACCCTCTTTTAGTTTAAAACCATTCCCCCTTGTCCTGTCACTATAGGCCCTGCTAAAAAGTCTGTCCCCATCTTTCTTATAAGCCCCCTTGAAGTACTGAAAGGCCGCAATAAGGTCTCCCCGGAGCCTTCTCTCCTCCAGGCTGAACAACCCCAACTCTCTCAGCCTTTCTTCACAGGAGAGGTTTTCCATCCCCCTGATCGTTTTCGTGGCCTCCTCTGGACCTGCTCCAACAGGTCCATGTCTTTCTTGTGCTGAGGGCTCCAGAGCTGGACGCAGCACTGCAGGGCGGGTCTCACCAGAGCAGAGCGGAGGGGCAGAATCACCTCCCTCGACCTGCTGGCCACGCTGCTTTTGATGCAGCCCAGGATACGGTTGGCCTTCTGGGCTGTGAGCGCACATTGCCGGCTCATGTCCAGCTTTTCATCCACCAGTACCCCCAAGTCACCCTTGACACACACAAGTCTCTGGGGCCAGATGGGATCCACCCGAGGGTACTGAGGGAGCTGGCGGAGCAGCTTGCCAAGCCACTCTCCATCATTTACCAGCAGTCCTGGTTAACAGGGGAGGTCCCGGACAACTGGAGGCTTGCCAATGTGACGCCCATCTACAAGAAGGGCCGGAAGGAGGATCCGGGCAACTACAGGCTGGTCAGTCTGACCTCGGTGCCGGGGAAGATTATGGAGCGGTTCATCTTGAGGGCACTCACAAGCCATGTCGGGGACAACCAGGGGATCAGGCCCAGCCAGCACGGGTTCATGGAAGGCAGGTCCTGCTTGACCAACCTGATCTCCTTCTATGACCAGGTGACCTGCCTGGTGGAGGAGGGAAAGGCTGTGGATGTGGTCTGCCTGGACTTCAGTAAAGCCTTTGACACTGTCTCCCACAGCATTCTCCTAGAGAAGCTGGCGGCTCGTGGCCTAGACAGGTGCACTCTTCGCTGGGTAAAAAACTGGCTGGACGGCCGGGCCCAGGGAGTTGTGGTCAACGCAGTTAAATCCAGTTGGCGGCCGGTCACGAGCGGTGTTCCCCAGGGCTCAGTTTTGGGACCGGTCCTGTTCAATATCTTTATCAACGATCTGGACGAGGGGATCGAGTGCTCCCTCAGTCAGTTTGCAGATGACACCAAGTTGGGTGGGAGTGTTGATCTGCTGGAGGGTAGGAAGGCTCTGCAGAGGGAGCTGGACAGGCTGGATCGATGGGCCGAGGCCAATGTATGAGGTTCAACAAGGCCAAGTGCCGGGTCCTGCACTTCAGACGCAACAACCCCAGGCAACACTACAGGCTTGGGGAAGAGTGGCTGGAAAGTGCCCAGAGGAAAAGGACCTGGGGGTGCTGGTTGACAGCCGGCTGAACGTGAGCCGGCAGTGTGCCCAGGTGGCCAAGAAGGCCAACGGCATCCTGGCCTGTATCAGAACTAGTGTGGCCAGCAGGAGCAGGGAGGTGATCGTGCCCCTGTACTCGGCACTGGTGAGGCCGCACCTCGAATACTGTGTTCAGTTTTGGCCCCTCACTACAAGAAGGACATGGAGGTGCTGGAGCGTGTCCAGAGAAGGGCAACGAAGCTGGTGAAGGGCCTGGAGCACAAGTCTGATGAGGAGTGGCTGAGGGAACTGGGGTTGTTTAGTCTGGAGAAGAGGAGGCTGAGGGGAGACCTCATTGCGCTCTACAACTACCTGAAGGGAGGTTGTAGCGAGGTGGGGGTTGGTCTCTTCTGCCAAGTAACAGCGATAGGACGAGAGGAAATGGCCTCAAGTTGCGCCAAGGGAGGTTTAGATCGGACATTAGGAGAAATTTCTTTACTGAAAGAGTGGTCAGGCCTTGGAACAGGCTGCTCAGGGAAGTGGTTGAGTCACCATCCCTGGAAGTCTTTAAAGGACATGTAGATGTGGTGCTTAGGGACATGGTGTAGTGGGCATGGTGGTGTTGGGTTGACGGTTGGACTCAATGATCTTAGAGGTCTTTTCCAACCTTAATGATTCTATGACTCCATGACTCTAAGTCCTTCTCGGCAGGGCTGCTCTCAATCCCTTCATCCCCCAGCCTATGTTGATACCGGGGGTTGCCCTGACCCAGGTGCAGGACCTTGCACTTGGCCTTGTTGAACCTCATGAGGTTCACATGGGCCCACTTCTCAAGCTTGTCCAGGTCCCTCTGGATGCCATCTCGTCCCTCAGGCGTGTTGACCGCACCACTCAGCTTGGTGTCATCTGCAGACTGGCTGAGGCTGCACTCGATGCCACTGTCTATGTCATCGATGAAGATATTAAACAGTACTGGTCCCAATACGGACCCCTGCGGGACACCACTCGTCACTGATCTCCATCTGGACATGGAGCCGTTGACCTCTGAGCCCTCTGGATGTGTCCATCCAACCAATTCCTCACCCACCGGACAGTCCATCCATCAGATCCATATCTCTCCAATTTAGAGAGAAGGAGGTTGTGGGGAACCCTGTCTAAGGCCTTGCAGAAGTCCAGATAGATGACATCCATAGCTCTTCCCTTGTCCACTGATGTAGTCACTCCATCACAGAAGGCCACTACGTTGGTCAGGCAGCGTATACCCACCGTGTGCCTTCTCGAGGTTTCCTTTTGCACGTCAAATAATTTAATTTTTCTGTTTCATTGATTGACTTTACTTTTTGAGGACCCTGACACAAAGTATTCCCTTAAATTTCACATGAAGAAGAAATTGAAAAGTAAAGGCTTCATTCTTCCCGTAAAACGAAAGAGACTCGTTAGCCCTGGGGTTCCTCAAGGCGCCAAACTGGGCTCCAGCCTGGGAGCTGCCTACAGGAGGGCGTCTTACACTTGTCTCGAGACTGAAATCACTCTTCAGCCTCACGAGTTGTTGCTAACAGACCCAAGGATCTCAGAAATCCCTTGGCTGTGGTTTCCTGTTGGTCTGGGGCACTGTGAGCCCCTCGCTGCCCTGTGACAGTGCCCAGAAACAGGGCAGAGCTGTGGGCTCCACCCCGTGTGGGACTGTGTCCCAGCCCTTGGACGGAGCTGCCCGACGGGACGTGCTCCCCTCCCCGGGAGGGCAGCCCCCTGGCTGTGCTCCAGCGGTTCTCCACGAGCACCCCGAGAGCCATCCCCACGCAGCCGCGGCCCGGCCATGAGGTCACAAGTGGGGCTGTGAGGTCACAGAGCCCCGTGGTGCCGCACCGGCCATAAGAACCGACCGCTCAGCCCCCGGCCCCGACTGCAGCAGCAGCAGCAGCAGCAGCAGCAGCAGCAGCAGCAGCAGCAGCAGCAGCAGTGTGGTGCGAACACAGGGGACCATGGCCCCTGTCCGCCGCCTTCTCCTCGTCCTCCTCCTCCTGGTGGCCCTGCATGCCAGGGCTGCCAGGGCCGCTCCGTGGCAAGCGCGGGGAGCAGGTAAGCGGGTGGCGATGGTGCAGCCTTTCACGGGCCAGCGGGCTCTTCTCCCCGAGAAGCGTGGATGGTGGGTTTTCCCTCCAGCGCTTTAGCGAGGGCTTCCTCTGTGTGCGACAGCTCTCCCGGTAAGAAAGCCCCAAGGGGCCCTATGTTGGTCCATCCGCTCCTCGAGGGCTGTTGCACATGGCCTGGAAGGAGTTTGGAGAGCTGCAAGGAGCCAGCCAAGGGGTCACCGGGCCCCTCTGCAGCTTTGGCAATCTCCACCTACCTCTGGCTCCCACGTTGTTACCTGACCCATTCCAGTGCCTGCAGGTCACTAAGGCAGAAGTGGGTCCCAACACGCAATGGAAACGTTTCCCATCTGTGCTTGCTTCTAGATGAGGGTGGTGGCAATGGTTATCCAGCTTCTCGGTTGGATGTTGGTTTGGAGCCCTTGGGGCATCCTGGATGTAAGTTCTCAATGTCCTTTTTCTTGAAACAAAAATGATTTAAAATGAAGAAGAAACAATCGACATGACATTGGCAAGAGCTTATTCACATGCTATTTTCCTTAAGATCCTCTCACGGTTGATGGCTTCCCGACTTCTTGGCCTGTTCCTGTCCTTGAGCCCGAGAGCAATCCCACAGGTAAGTCAGTGGGAGGAAGGAGCATTTACCTTTTAACTTTCTTTCCGTGTGAAATGCAAGTTGCTCTTCCTTTGGCTGATGCGCAGATATGGAGAGGAGCAGAGAGGGAACAGGTTGGGCTCAGTGACGTGCCTCGGGGCGCTTTGCCTTGCGAAGCTGTCTTTGCCGGCCCCTCGGAGCCTGAGCTGCTCCCGGTGCTGGCTGCCAAGCCAGCGGGCTCGTTGGGGTTGAGTTTAGAGCTGGTGTGAGCTCCAGGGAGTCCTTTCTCCCGGCAGCTCCGCGCGTGCTTCGTTTCGTCCCAGCATGGTGCCACTGCAGGCAGGCGGTAACTCTTTGCACCATGCTCCTGGGCGGAAGGGAGAGACGAGTGCCGTGGCGTAATCCCGTCTTTGGATTGCACTCACTGCCACTCCGAGCTGAAGAAGCATCTTGAGCCGTGTCACGGGAGCTGTTGTCTCCTGCGCTTCTTTGCAGACGTGCCCACAGGCGAAGGTGGTCCAGCTTCCCGGATGGGTTCCAGGGCCGAGCCTCCGGGAGATGGCGTGGGTACGTCCTGGCTTTTTCCTCCCTTTGAGAGCTGCCAGCCGGGCGCCTCTGCGTGTGTGCCCGCTCCTTGCATGATGCCCTTACCGCTTCTGCGATTCAGTTCTGCCGATGTGCATCACAATAGGTGACAGAAGCTTCTCTGGTGTTTAGTTACAGATGGGCCCGTCAGGAGGACTCTTGCAGCTCCTCAGCCGGATGCTGCGTTACAGCCCGGCTGGCGTCGCAGGGGTGAGTAGTCGGTCTTTACTGACCTCACAGGCTGTGCACTGGTTTTCCGTATTTTATTCATGTGAAATTGAGCCAAACACTTTCTGTTAAGGTCCTCCAAGAGCACAGTACCACGCTGAAGGAGGAAAAAAGTCCCCAGAGCCATCTGAAGTTCTAAGGCAAATACTGGAGGACGTGGAGAGAGCACACGGTGGGTATATTTCACTCTGCCTTAGCCGTGAGACTCGGCAACCGCAGGTTTTAGATCCACGTCTGGACACGCTGTAGCCTGCGCAGCGGGAAGGGATCGATCAGAGCCTCGCAGCAGCGACGCTGGGGTTCGTGCCTTGCAGGCACTGGCGAGCCACAGAGACGGTGCAGGGCCTCCGCTGCCAGTTGTGGTTCACGCCGAGTGCCAGGGGCAGCTGCTGCCCAGTTTCACCAGTACGGCTCAGAGCTGGTTTGTGCAGACGTCGGTAGGCAGATTTGAGGGCCTGGCGTGTGCTGAACTTGTGTTCACCTCACGCGCAGCACTGCTTGCCCACTGGGCCAGTTCCAGGCGGGAGCGAGGTCCCAGGCAGCGCTGGCTGCCCTCTCCTAGTGCTGGCAGGCGGGCGGAGATGCTGATTCGGCAGGCTTTTTGGCTTGTGCTCGATTTCCCGTCTGCAGACCGAGAGCTGGGATGGGACGAATGCACCTCCCGCTGTAGCTGCATCCCAGAGCTCGCCCTGAGTCCCTCGAGGCCCAAGGCACAAGAGCAGCACAGAGCGGGATCCCTCCCGTCAGCTGAGGTCCAGAGCCATGCCCTGACTCCCCGATCCAGCAGGGGCTTAGAGGGAACCTCCCCGTCCTCCCGCATCCTCTGTGCCTGAGCCGTGCTGAGGCTTCTCCTGTCCTCTGTCCTTTTGGCAGTGCTCTCAAAGTCCGGAGAAGACCACCACGGCCACATATACGAGTTTTTTCGAGTGGGTTCAGGTACTGAGCAGTCTTGCTGGGGTCCCTAAGTGGGAGACACGTCCCGAAACCTGGGAGCACCTGCAAGCGGTGCCCGTGCTGCAGAAAAGGCAGAAGGGGAGAGCAAGGCTCAGGCGTCTCCTGAGAGGGCCCCACTCCGTCCCCTCGGGGTGTGGGAGCTGGCCGGGGGGGAGGAAGAGTTGGGGGTGGCACTCCCTGCCACTGGGGTGGTTTTTGTCCGTGTCCCTCGAGGGAGCGACGGGTCCAGCAGCTGCGCTCCCCGCCGTGCTCCCCTTCTGGCTGCCTGACTTTTGTTCGGTGGGACAAGCTGTCCCAAAGGGTGGGGGCGTGCCTGCAGGCACCAGCGCTGCGGGGAAACAGAGAACTTCCTGGCCATGTCAGACGTGCTGCAAGCTTACCAGAGGTGCACAGGACGGACTAACGTCCCGAATTGCTCCTCCAGATGCAACTGCTCCTCCGGTCGGCGAGACAACCACAAGGGACTACTATCCCCAGATGCCCCCAAGTGTTTTTGGTCCCCAAGATGGGCGAAAGAGCTGGGTGATAGGCACAGCAGCAGCCGTGGTCTCCATGGCACTTATGATATTGTTGTGCTGTGTCATCATCCATCGGTGGAGGAAGAGAAAACAGTGAGTCTTTGATTTCCCCCCCACTGCTTCCTTCGATGGCTGCTCGTAGCCACGAAGCATTTCTAGTCAGGCTGCTGTGGAGTGGCGAGTTAGTGGCTGGCCAGAAAACTCTGCTGAGGTTTCTGCTGCTGTCAGATGCTTTGATTGGCCTCTTAATTCCTGGGCCTGCTTCTCGGGAGCCCGCTCTGACTGGAGCCAGCGTTAGCTCAAACTGGCCCTGCCTGGACAAGTGACGGGCACAGGCAAAGCCAGGTCAGGACGAGGAAGAGCGGGGAATGAGGTTGCCCAGAAAGCCAGACGCGCACTAGCGCCCGCTCCTGAGCAGTGAGCCTGCCCGCAGGAGTCCCCCTGCTCGGCGCTGCCAGGGGGTGCAGGGTGCCCCTGGCCACGGTGTGCCAGCAGCTCAGCCCGTGGTGGTGAGCCTTGCCAGCGCCGGGCCGTGCTGGGAGGAGAGTCCCTGTCCCCCACCTGCAGCCGAGGGCCTCAGCAGCCTCCTCTCTCCACAGGCGCCTCTCTGCAGCCGAGGGAGCCCAGCGGGAAACCGGCGGCTACCCCTCGCGCCCGGACAGCCGGACCAGCCGCCCCGGCACCCCTGAGAGTGGGACCCAATGCCAGGAGCTGCCGTTCCAGCCTGAAAATACCGGCGCACCCGCCCTCCCCACGGCCCCTACAGCCCCCAATACAGTCTCCGGCCGCCCTGCAGCACTGGAACCAGTCCAGTCGCCCCCAGGCCCAGCCAAATCAGCCCCCGCCACCCCCCAGCCTGCCCCCACCTGCCCTGCAGCGCTGGCACCAGCCCAGTTCCCTCCAGGCACGGCCTCAACCAAAATGGCCCCGCACCTCCCGCGCCCCCTGGACAGGCCCTCCAGCAAGGGCTGGAGGTGGCCCCGCTGGGGTAGGTGTTGGGGGTGCACCGACAGAACCCCCACCGAGAGCTTCGGGGTCAGCCGTTTCTCAAAATAAAGAGGGACAGAGCTGCGGCACAAGCGTCCGGGTGGTACCTACAGCACACCCCGAGGGGCACCAGCGCTGGCTGAGCTCCGCGCCTGGGAGCAGCCGGGGGTGCCCACGGTGTCGGCCCGCAGGAGCCGGGCACGGGGCTCCTCCGACCAGCGGCGGGGCCCCGCGGGGCTGGGGGCGCCCACGGCCATGGCCAGCAACAGGCAGCGACACCATCCTGAGGGACACACGGTGCGGGCGGCAGTGACGGGAGCCCGACCTGGCCCGTCGCACGGACTGGTGAGGGCCCGTGGGGTGAGGGAACGTTTGCTGCAGCGGGATCCTCTGGCCATGGACCTCCTCACATGGGATACCCAGGAAAAGAGAGAAGCCACCAGGAGCATCTCCAGGGACACAAGCCTGACAAGCAAATGTACTGGAGGCCAAACAAAGGTCCTCGCTAATTAATGGGCCCTTGATGAGCCCTAACCGATGGGCCATCACCAACTGAGGTGCTGCAAAGTATCTCCCCATCTGGGTGCTGAGCCTCCTCTCAAGAGGCTCCCTGAGCGAGGCTTTTACTGCCTTGGGAGTAGCAAAGTGGTGGCCACCCCACTGCTTGAACAGCCTGTTGAAAGGCTGCCTGAAGCACTCCTAAGAGTCCAGCTGTGCTGCTAAGGCTGTGGCCGCCGTTCGGAGGACACCGAAGCAAACCACACTTTTACAACCAAGGCCGCTCCTTAGTGCAGATAAGGCAGTTTTGGGGGGTACAACAGTAAGCACATGGCGTTTTAGACCAAACGTTAGTTCTGTCGTTAGTTCTGAGGCCTTGGCTTAGATCGCAGCTGCTATTGCCAGCAAGGTGTAGAAGTGTTGAGAGGGAGAGGATTTTAACGCTTCTCCCTGGGAAGCGCGGATGGTGGGTTTTCCCTCCAGCGCTTTAGCGAGGGCTTCCTCTGTGTGCGACAGCTCTCCCGGTAAGAAAGCCCCGAGGGGCCGTATGTTGGTCCATCCGCTCCTCGAGGGCTGTTGCACATGGCCTGGAAGGAGTTTGGAGAGCTGCAAGGAGCCAGCCAAGGGGTCACCAGGCCCCTCTGCTGCTCACAAAATTGGTGCTGTAGATCGCAGGGAGAGCACACAGGGCAATTATCACACGCTTGCCTTGTTCTTACGTGCCACCCTGGGCCTCACCCACAGGCAAGGGACCCTAGGCTAGACCGACCTTCGGTTTGACGCAACCCTCCTGTTGAGAGAACAGCAGGACTGGAGTCTGTCTTTCCCCCCATTTGTCACAGGCTCGTTGATAGCATGCAGGTGACCTAACTTCAGACACCTGAGCTACTGCCACCTGCTCCAGCCCCCTCACCGTCTTTGTGGCCCTGCTCTGGACCCGCTCAAGCAGGTCCGTGTCTTTCTTATGCTGTTTACCACTGTACACTCCACGGGATAAAAACCAGGGGAGAACCCCGGCTAAAGGCAATGTAACAGAAAAGACCCGGCCTGCCTCTGTGCAAAGGACGAAAGCAGAAAGGGGAAAGTGGGGAGCACCCTCAGTCACCACTGAGCATGAGAGGTGACGGAAGACGTGGTTAGACAAAGGGCTCTCTGCGAGTCCGTTAAATGGGCTGCCAACTCCCGTTTTACGGCAATTGGTCGGGTTTCCCTCATGAATTCCTCAGGATTGTCCTCCGGGGTCCGTGAAGATGGAGTGATACCGTAGGACATGGGAGCCAGCGGATCTTAGGGCTGTGAGCCCGGGCAGATGCCCGAATCCATCAGCGCTGAACCTAGACTGCCAATATGCAGGAAACCGGGGTCAGAGCTTGATCCTCGGGGCCGCTGCCCCCGCTGCTCAGGCTCCCAGTCCTGAGCTGATGGCGGCAGTTAGGGATGGCTGCTTTACAACATTCCCCATTGGCACAGGAGCCCAAATATCAAAGGTAGGTAAGGACACTTAACAAAGGACAGCCTCCACTTAGCAAGCAAATAGTTTCTCTTGTAGGTGGTAATGGCAAATCACCTCCCACCCACGCTGGTCGGGGCTAAATTAACTCTATCTAATGGTCGGACAGTCCGGCCTTACTTCTAGGTCCCCGAAATAGGTTAGGTATGGATGCGTTGAAGGGTCAGTCCTGGGTGGACTCGTGGGGAAAGTGGGAAATAGGGGCACCACGTGCTCTGCCCCACAGTTTACCTGGCATCAACGCACCCCTGACTGTGAACCTCTTGCAAACAGGTCATTAGCACGAGGTCCAGGTCCTGCCCCTTTATCCCACAATACCACTCACCTTCTGATGCCATCCAGGCTGTTCCTGAATTGATGAAAGAGCGGGGAAGGGGAGGAACGGGGAAGCATGGTCAAGTCTCCTTCCCGCTACAATTCTCCTGCATGGCCAGCAGAGAAACCTCATGGCAAGCGGTGACTGGTGGTAGATGACAGAGCCCTGAACACCGCTACTGAACTGCTCACTGCGGCTGCTCCCGGTCTGATGGATACAGTCCGTTGCCTCTGCGAACAAGCCTTGCCGTGCATGGCAACAGTAGATGGGAAGGGTATGTTTTTTAGGCTCCCCATGACAGGGACAGACAGGGAGAGATTTGCTTTCACCTGGCAGGGACTGCCATTTACATTGACTGGCTTACCACAGGGTTTTAAACATGGTCCCACCATTGCTCATGCTCCACTGGCTATAGAGCTACAACCATTAACATTACCATGACAAAAGGTGTGAAACCCGGAGTCGCTGCAGCGAGGCTCTGATCGATCCCTTCCTGCTGTGCAGGCTACAGCGCGTCCAGACGTGCATCTAAAACCTCCGGAGTCTCACGGCTAAGGCAGAGGGAAATACAGAATCATAGAATCTTAGAACGGTTTGGGTTGGAAGGGACCTTTAAAGGCCATGTAGTCCAACCCCCCTGCCGTGGGCAGGGCCATCTTCAACTAGATCAGGTTGCTCAGAGCCCCATCCAACCTGACCTTGAATGTTCCCAGGGATGGGGCATCTACCACCTCTCTGGGCAACCTGTGCCAGGGTTTCACCACCCTCATCGTAAAAAGTGTCTTCCTTGTATCTAATCTGAATCTACCCTCTTTTAGTTTAAAACCATTCCCCCTTGTCCTGTCGCTATAGGCCCTGCTAAAAAGTCTGTCCCCATCTTTCTTATAAGCCCCCTTGAAGTACTGAAAGGCCGCAATAAGGTCTCCCCTGAGCCTTCTCTCCTCCAGGCTGAACAACCCCAACTCTCTCAGCCTTTCTTCACAGGAGAGGTTTTCCATCCCCCTGATCGTTTTCGTGGCCTCCTCTGGACCTGCTCCAACAGGTCCATGTCTGTCTTGTGCTGAGGGCTCCAGAGCTGGACGCAGCACTGCAGGTGGGGTCTCACCAGAGCAGAGCGGAGGGGCAGAATCCCCTCCCTCGACCTGCTGGCCACGCTGCTTTTGATGCAGCCCAGGATACGGTTGGCCTTCTGGGCTGCGAGCGCACATTGCCGGCTCATGTCCAGCTTTTCATCCACCAGTACCCCAAGTCACCCTTGACACACACAAGTCTCTGGGGCCGGATGGGATCCACCCGAGGGTACTGAGGGAGCTGGCGGAGCAGCTTGCCAAGCCACTCTCCATCATTTACCAGCAGTCCTGGTTAACAGGGGAGGTCCCGGACAACTGGAGGCTTGCCAATGTGACGCCTGTCTACAAGAAGGGCCGGAAGGAGGATCCGGGCAACTACAGGCCGTTCAGTCTGACCTCAGTGCTGGGGAAGATCATGGAGCCGTTCGTCTTGAGGGCACTCACAAGCCATGTCGGGGACAACCAGGGGATCAGGCCCAGCCAGCATGGGTTCATGGAAGGCAGGTCCTGCTTGACCAACCTGATCTCCTTCTATGACCAGGTGACCCGCCTGGTGGAGGAGGGAAAGGCAGTGGATGTGGTCTGCCTGGACTTCAGTAAGGCCTTTGACACTGTCTCCCACAGCATTCTCCTAGAGAAGCTGGCGGCTCACAGCCTAGACAGGTACACTCTTCGCTGGGTAAAAAACTGGCTGGACGGCCGGGCCCAGGGAGTTGTGGTCAACGGAGTTAAATCCAGTTGGCGGCCGGTCACGAGCGGTGTTCCCCAGGGCTCAGTACTGGGGCCGGTCCTGTTCAATATCTTTATCAACGATCTGGACGAGGGGATCGAGTGCTCCCTCAGTCAGTTTGCAGATGACACCAAGTTGGGCGGGAGTGTTGATCTGCTGGAGGGTAGGAAGGCTCTGCAGAGGGAGCTGGACAGGCTGGATCGATGGGCCGAGGCCAATGTATGAGGTTCAACAAGGCCAAGTGCCGGGTCCTGCACTTCGGCCACAACAACCCCAGGCAACGCTACAGGCTTGGGGAGGAGTGGCTGGAAAGTGCCCAGAGGAAAAGGACCTGGGGGTGCTGGTCGACAGCCGGCTGAACATGAGCCGGCAGTGTGCCCAGGTGGCCAAGAAGGCCAGCGGCATCCTGGCCTGTACCAGAACTAGTGTGGCCAGCAGGAGCAGGGAGGTGATCGTGCCCCTGTACTCGGCACTGGTGAGGCCGCACCTCGAATCCTGTGTTCAGTTCTGGGCCCCTCACTACAAGAAGGACATGGAGGTGCTGGAGCGTGTCCAGAGGAGGGCAACAAAGCTGGTGAAGGGCCTGGAGCACAAGTCTGATGGGGAGCGGCTGAGGGAACTGGGGGTGTTCAGTCTGGAGAAGAGGAGGCTGAGGGGAGACCTCATCGCGCTCTACAACGACCTGAAAGGAGGTTGTAGCGAGGTGGGGGTTGGTCTCTTCTCCCATGATGATCTTGATGATCTTAAGAGGTCTTTTCCAACCTTAATGATTCTATGACTCCATGACTCTAAGTCCTTCTCGGCAGGGCTGCTCTAAATCCCTTCATCCCCCAGCCTGTGTTGATACCGGGGGTTGCCCCGACCCAGGTGCAGGACCTTGCACTTGGCCTTGTTGAACCTCATGAGGTTCACACGGGCCCACTTCTGAAGCTTGTCCAGGTCCCTCTGGATGCCATCTCGTCCCTCAGGCGTGTTGACCGCACCACTCAGCTTGGTGTTATCTGCAAACTGGCTGAGGGTGCACTCGATGCCACTGTCTGTGTCATCGATGAAGATATTAAACAGTACCGGTCCCAATACGGACCCCTGCGGGACACCACTCGTCACTGATCTCCATCTGGACATGGAGCCGTTGACCTCTGAGCCCTCTGGATGCGTCCATCCAACCAATTCCTCATCCACCGGACAGTCCATCCATCAGATCCGTAACTCTCCAATTTAGAGAGAAGGAGGTTGTGGGGGACCGTGTCTAAGGCATTGCAGAAGTCCAGATAGATGACACCCATAGCTCTTCCCTTGTCCACTGATGTAGTCACTCCATCACAGAAGGCCACTACGTTGGTCAGGCAGCGTATACCCACCGTGTGCCTTCTCGAGGTTTCCTTTTGCACGTCAAATAATTTAATTTTTCTGTTTCATTGATTGACTTTACTTTTTGAGGACCCTGACACAAAGTATTCCCTTAAATTTCACATGAAGAAGAAACGGAAAAGTAAAGGCTTCATCTTTCCCATAAAACGAAAGAGACTCGTTAGCCCTGCGGTCCCCCAAGGCGCCAAACTGGGCTCCAGCCTGGAAGCTGCCTACAGGAGGGCGTCTTACACTTGTCTCGAGACTGAAATCACTCTTCAGCCTCACGAGTTGTTGCTAACAGACCCGAGGATCTCAGAAATCCCTTGGCTGTGGTTTCCTGTTGGTCTGGGGCACTGTGAGCCCCTCGCTGCCCTGTGACAGTGCCCAGAAACAGGGCAGAGCTGTGGGCTCAGCCCCGTGTGGGACTGTGTCCCAGCCCTTGGACGGAGCTGCCCGACGGGACGTGCTCCCCTCCCCAGGAGGGCAGCCCCCCGGCTGTGCTCCAGCAGCTCTCCACGAGCACCCCGAGAGCCATCCCCACGCAGCCATTGCCCGGCTGTGAGGTCACAAACGGGGCTGTGAGGTCACCGGCCATAAGAACCGACTGCTCAGCCCCCGGCCCCGACTGCAGCAGCAGCAGCAGCAGCAGCAGCAGCAGCAGCAGCAGCAGCAGCAGCAGCAGCGTGGTGCGAACACAGGGGACCATGGCCCCCATCCGCCGCCTTCTCCTCGTCCTCCTCCTCCTGGTGGCCCTGCATGCCAGGGCTGCCGGGGCCGCTCCGTGGCGAGCACGTGGTGCAGGTAAGCAGGTGGCGATGGTGCAGCCTTTCACGGGCCAGCGGGCTCTTCTCCCCGAGAAGCGTGGATGGTGGGTTTTCCCTCCAGCGGTTTAGCGAGGGCTTCCTCTGTGTGCGACAGCTCTCCCGGTAAGAAAGCCCCAAGGGGCCCTATGTTGGTCCATCCGCTCCTCGAGGGCTGTTGCACATGGCCTGGAAGGAGTTTGGAGAGCTGCAAGGAGCCAGCCAAGGGGTCACCGGGCCCCTCTGCAGCTTTGGCAATCTCCACCTACCTCTGGCTCCCACGTTGTTACCTGACCCATTCCAGTGCCTGCAGGTCACTAAGGCAGAAGTGGGTCCCAACACGCAATGGAAACGTTTCCCATTTGTGCTTGCTTCTAGATGAGGGTGGTGGCAATGGTTATCCAGCTTCTCGGCTGGATGCTGGTTTGGAGCCCTTGGGGCATCCTGGATGTAAGTTCTCAATGTCCTTTTTCTTGAAAGAAAAAACACTAACAATGTGGCAAGAGCTTATTCATGTGCAATTTTCTTTAAGATCCTCTCACGGTCAACATTTTCCCAAAATCTTGGCCTGTTCCTGTCCTTGAGCCCGAGAGCAATCCCACAGGTAAGTCAGTGGGAGGAGGGAGCATTTACCTTTTAACCTTCTTTCCGTGTGAAATGCAAGTTGCTCTTCCTTTGGCTGATGCGCAGATATGGAGAGGAGCAGAGAGGGAACAGGTCGGGCTCAGTGACGTGCCTCGGGGCGCTTTGCCTTGCGAAGCTGTCTTTGCTGGCCCCTCGGAGCCTGAGCTGCTCCCGGTGCTGGCTGCCAAGCCAGCGGGCTCATTGGGGTTGAGTTTAGAGCTGGTGTGAGCTCCGGGGAGTCCTTTCTCCTGGCAGCTCCGCGCGTGCTTCGTTTCGTCCCAGCATGGTGCCACTGCAGGCAGGCGGTAACTCTTTGCACCGTGCTCCTGGGCGGAAGGGAGAGACGAGTGCCGTGGCGTAATCCCGTCTTTGGATTGCACTCACTGCCACTCCGAGCTGAAGAAGCATCTTGAGCCGTGTCAGGGAGCTGTTCTGTCCTGCGCTTCTTTGCAGACGTGCCTGCAGGCGAAGGTGGTCCAGCTTCCCAGCTCGGTTCCAGGGCCGAGCCTCCGGGAGATGGCGTGGGTACGTCCTGGCTTTTTCCTCCCTTTGAGAGCTGCCAGCCGGGCGCCTCTGCGTGTGTGCCCGCTCCTTGCGTGATGCCCGTACCGCTTCTGCGATTCAGTTCTGCCGATGTGCATCACAATAGGTGACAGAAGCTTCTCTGATGTTTAGTTACAGATGGGCCCGTCGGGAGGACTCCTCCAGCTCCTCAGCCGGATGCTGCGTTACAGCCCGGCTTGCGTCGCAGGGGTGAGTAGTCTGTCTTTACTGACCTCACAGGCTGTGCACTGGTTTTCCGTATTTTATTCATGTGAAATTGAGCCAAACACTTTCTGTTAAGGTCCTTCAATAGCACAGTACCACGCTGAAGGAGGAAAAAAGTTCCCGGAGCCATCTGAACTCCTAAGCAATATTCTGGCGGAACTGGAGAGAGGACACGGTGGGTATATTTCACTCTGCCTTAGCCGTGAGACTCGGCAACCGCAGGTTTTAGATCCACGTCTGGACACGCTGTAGCCTGCGCAGCGGGAAGGGATCGATCAGAGCCTCGCAGCAGCGACGCTGGGGTTCGTGCCTTGCAGGCACTGGCGAGCCACAGAGACGGTGCAGGGCCTCTGCTGCCAGTTGTGGTTCACGCCGAGTGCCAGGGGCAGCTGCTGCCCAGTTGCACCAGTACGGCTCAGAGCTGGTTTGTGCAGACGTCGGTAGGCAGATTTGAGGGCCTGGCGTGTGCTGAACTTGTGTTCACCTCACGCGCAGCACTGCTTGCCCACTGGGCCAGTTCCAGGCGGGAGCGAGGTCCCAGGCAGCGCTGGCTGCCCTCTCCTAGTGCTGGCAGGCGGGCGGAGATGCTGATTCGGCAGGCTTTTTGGCTTGTGCTCGATTTCCCGTCTGCAGACCGAGAGCTGGGATGGGACGAATGTGACTGTTGCTGGTGCTTACAGGGAAGGGCACGAGGGCCTTGCGGAGGAGCCCTTCTCAGCAGGGCTGTTTCCCCGGCTGGCCTGGCTGCAGCTTCTTCCCCTCCTCTTTGAGGGGAGGCATTTAGCATCACCTTGCAGTTGGCCAAAAATGCACTGCGTGCATTGCAAACCAGAAGGTCGCGTGCAGTTTCCTGGTCTCCCAGCAGGTCAGGCGAGGCTGTTGTTTGGAGTGGTGACCAGGCGCAGCCCCAAAAGCCCAGGCGTTTTTTCTAAACCTTACCAAGTCTTTGGGAAGTATTGCCTCCTGAAGATGCCGTCTCCCTGATGGGGAACGGTTCGATCTGATCCAACTGTCCCGCTTGCTTTCTCAAGAGATGGACCGAGAGGCTGTGCAGACAGAGGCGTTTCCGGAAGGAAGCAGTGGCTCACTGCCAGTCTCTGCCGAAGAAACGGAGGCGATGCAAGCCACCGGCACGGCAGGTAAGTGCTGTCCCGTGGTCAGGCGGTGTCACCCAGCAGGATCAGTGTGTGTCAGCAGGCTCTTCCCCCAGTGCCCGCTCTTGCATGTCATGTCAGCAGCCAAAGCTGAAAGTGTTTTGGGTTCGAGGCATCTGGACCACGTTCCGCAGATGAGGGGAAATGCGACTCTGGCACGAATGCACCTCCCGCTGTAGCTGCATCCCAGAGCTTGCCCTGAGTCCCTCGAGGCCCAAGGCACAAGAGCAGCACAGAGCGGGATCCCTCCCGTCAGCTGAGGTCCAGAGCCATGCCCTGACTCCCCGATACAGCAGGGGCTTAGAGGGAACCTCCCCGTCCTCCTGCATCCTCTGTGCCTGAGCCGTGCTGAGGCTTCTCCTGTCCTCTCTCCTTTTGGCAGTGCTCTCAAAGTCCAGAGAAGACCACCACGGCCACATATACGAGTTTTTTCGAGTGGGTTCAGGTACTGAGCAGTCTTGCTGGGGTCCCTAAGTGGGAGACACGTCCCGAAACCTGGGAGCACCTGCAAGCGGTGCCCGTGCTGCAGAAAAGGCAGAAGGGGAGAGCAAGGCTCAGGTGTCTCCTGAGAGGGCCCCACTCCGTCCCCTCGGGGTGTGGGAGCTGGCCGGGGGGGAGGGAGAGTTGGGGGTGGCACTCCCTGCCACTGGGGTGGTTTTTGTCCGTGTCCCTCGAGGGAGCGACGGGTCCAGCAGCTGCGCTCCCCGCCGTGCTCCCCTTCTGGCTGCCTGACTTTTGTTCGGTGGGACAAGCTGTCCCAAAGGGTGGGGGCGTGCCTGCAGGCACCAGCGCTGCGGGGAAACAGAGAACTTCCTGGCCATGTCAGACGTGCTGCAAGCTTACCAGAGGTGCACAGGACAGACTAACGTCCCGAATTGCTCCTCCAGATGCAATTGCTCCTCCAGTTGGCGAGACAACCACAAGGGCCTACCATCCTCAGAGGCCCGTAAGTGGTTTCTGTCCCCAAGATGTGCGAAACAGCTGTATGATAGGCACAGCAGCAACCATGGTTTTCCTGCCACTTATGATACTGTTGTGCTGTGCCGTCATCCATCACCAGAGGAAGAAAAAAGAGTGAGTCTTTGATTTCCCCCCACTGCTTCCTTCGATGGCTGCTCGTAGCCACGAAGCATTTCTAGTCAGGCTGCTGTGGAGTGGCGAGTTAGTGGCTGGCCAGAAAACTCTGCTGAGGTTTCTGCTGCTGTCAGATGCTTTGATTGGCCTCTTAATTCCTGGGCCTGCTTCTCGGGAGCCCGCTCTGACTGGAGCCAGCGTTAGCTCAAACTGGCCCTGCCTGGACAAGTGACGGGCACAGGCAAAGCCAGGTCAGGACGAGGAAGAGCGGGGAATGAGGTTGCCCGGAAAGCCAGACGCGCACTAGCGCCCGCTCCTGAGCAGTGAGCCTGCCCGCAGGAGTCCCCCTGCTCGGCGCTGCCAGGGGGTGCAGGGTGCCCCTGGCCACGGTGTGCCAGCAGCTCAGCCCGTGGTGGTGAGCCTTGCCAGCGCCGGGCCGTGCTGGGAGGAGAGTCCCTGTCCCCCACCTGCAGCCGAGGGCCTCAGCAGCCTCCTCTCTCCACAGGCGCCTCTCTGCAGCCGAGGGAGCCCAGCAGGAAACCGGCGGCTACCCCTCGCGCCCGGACAGCCGGACCAGCCGCCCCCGCACCCCTGAGAGCGGGACCCAACACCAGGAGCTGCCGTTCCGGACTGGAAAACCGGCGCACCCGCCCTCCCCACGGCCCCCGCGCCCCCCGCCCCCGTCCCCGGCCGCCCTGCAGCGCTGGAACCAGTCCAGTCGCCCCCAGGCCCAGCCAAATCAGCCGCCGCCACCCCCCAGCCTGCCCCCACCTGCCCTGCAGCGCTGGCACCAGCCCAGTTCCCTCCAGGCACGGCCCCAACAAAAATGGCCTCCGCCACCCCCCACCCTGCCCCCACCTGCCCTGCAGCGCTGGAACCAGCCCAGTTCCCTCCAGGCACGGCCCCAACCGAAACGGCCCCCGCGCCCCCCGAGCCCCCTGGACAGGCCCTCCGGCAAGGGCTAAGGTGGCCCCGCCGGGGCAGGGGTTGGGGGTGCGCCGACAGAACCCCCACCGGGGGGTCAGCCGTTTCTCAAAATAAAGAGGGACAGAGCTGCGGCACAAGCGTCCGGGTGGTACCTACAGCACACCCCGAGGGGCACCAGCGCTGGCTGAGCTCCGCGCCCGGGCGCAGCCGGGGGTGCCCACGGTGTCGGCCCGCAGGAGCCGGGCACGGGGCTCCTCCGACCAGCGGCGGGGCCCCGCGGGGCTGGGGGCGCCCACGGCCATGGCCAGCAACAGGCAGCGACACCATCCTGACGGACACACGGTGCGGGCGGCAGTGACGGGAGCCCGACCTGGCCCGTCGCACGGACTGGTGAGGGATCGTTTACTGCAGCGGGATCCTCTGGCCATGGACCTCCTCACATGGGATACCCAGTAAAAGAGAGAAGCCACCAGGAGCATCTCCAGGGACACAAGCCTGACAAGCAAATGTACTGGAGGCCAAACAAAGGTCCTCGCTAATTAATGGGCCCTTGATGGGCCCTAACTGATGGGCCATCACCAACTGAGGTGCTGCAAAGTATCTCCCCATCTGGGTGCTGAGCCTCCTCTCAAGAGGCTCCCTGAGCGAGGCTTTTCCTGCCTTGGGAGTAGCAAAGTGGTGGCCACCCCACTGCTTGAACAGCCTGTTGAAAGGCTGCCTGAAGCACTCCTAAGAGTCCAGCTGTGCTGCTAAGGCTGTGGCCGCCGTTCGGAGGACACCGAAGCAAACCACACTTTTACAACCAAGGCCGCTCCTTAGTACAGATAAGGCAGTTTTGGGGGGTACAACAGTAAGCACATGGCGTTTTAGACCAAACGTTAGTTCTGTCGTTAGTTCTGAGGCCTTGGCTTAGATCGCAGCTGCTATTGCCAGCAAGGTGTAAAAGTGTTGAGAGGGAGAGGATTTTAACGCTTCTCCCCGGGAAGTGCGGATGGTGGGTTTTCCCTCCAGCGCTTTAGCGAGGGCTTCCTCTGTGTGCGACAGCTCTCCCGGTAAGAAAGCCCTGAGGGGCCGTATGTTGGTCCATCCGCTCCTCGAGGGCTGTTGCACATGGCCTGGAAGGAGTTTGGAGAGCTGCAAGGAGCCAGCCAAGGGGTCACCGGGCCCCTCTGCTGCTCACAAAATTGGTGCTGTAGATCGCAGGGAGAGCACACAGGGCAATTATCACACGCTTGCCTTGTTCTTACGTGCCACCCTGGGCCTCACCCACAGGCAAGGGACCCTAGGCTAGACCGACCTTCGGTTTGACGCAACCCTCCTGTTGAGAGAACAGCAGGACGGGAGTCTGTCTTTCCCCCCATTTGTCACAGGCTCGTTGATAGCATGCAGGTGACCTGACTTCAGACACCTGAGCTACTGCCACCTCCTCCAGCCCCCTCACCGTCTTTGTGGCCCTGCTCTGGACCCGCTCAAGCAGGTCCGTGTCTTTCTTATGCTGTTTACCACTGTACACTCCACGGGATAAAAACCAGGGGAGAACCCCGGCTAAAGGCAATGTAACAGAAAAGACCCGGCCTGCCTCTGTGCAAAGGACGAAAGCAGAAAGGGGAAAGTGGGGAGCACCCTCAGTCACCACTGAGCATGAGAGGTGACGGAAGACGTGGTTAGACAAAGGGCTCTCTGCGAGTCCGTTAAATGGGCTGCCAACTCCCGTTTTACGGCAATTGGTCGGGTTTCCCTCATGAATTCCTCAGGATTGTCCTCCGGGGTCCGTGAAGATGGAGTGATACCGTAGGACATGGGAGCCAGCGGATGTTAGGGCTGTGAGCCCGGGCAGATGCCCGAATCCATCAGCGCTGAACCTAGACTGCCAATATGCAGGAAACCGGGGTCAGAGCTTGATCCTCCGGGCCGCTGCCCCCGCTGCTCAGGCTCCCAGTCCTGAGCTGATGGCGGCACTTAGGGATGGCTGCTTTACAACATTCCCCATTGGCACAGGAGCCCAAATATCAAAGGTAGGTAAGGACACTTAACAAAGGACAGCCTCCACTTAGCAAGCAAATAGTTTCTCTTGTAGGTGGTAATGGCAAATCACCTCCCACCCACGCTGGTCGGGGCTAAATTAACTCTATCTAATGGTCGGACAGTCCGGCCTTACTTCTAGGTCCCCGAAATAGGTTAGGTATGGATGCGTTGAAGGGTCAGTCGTGGGTGGACTCGCGGGGAAAGTGGGAAATAGGGGCACCACGTGCTCTGCCCCACAGTTTACCTGGCATCAACGCACCCCTGACTGTGAACCTCTTGCAAACAGGTCATTAGCACGAGGTCCAGGTCCTGCCCCTTTATCCCACAATACCACTCACCTTCTGATGCCATCCAGGCTGTTCCTGAACTGATAAAAGAGCGGGGAAGGGGAGGAACGGGGAAGCATGGTCAAGTCTCCTTCCCGCTACAATTCTCCTGCATGGCCAGCAGAGAAACCTCATGGCAAGCGGTGACTGGTGGTAGATGACAGAGCCCTGAACACCGCTACTGAACTGCTCACTGCGGCTGCTCCCGGTCTGATGGATACAGTCCGTTGCCTCCGCGAACAAGCCTTGCCGTGCATGGCAACAGTAGATGGGAAGGGTATGTTTTTTAGGCTCCCCATGACAGGGACAGACAGGGAGAGATTTGCTTTCACCTGGCAGGGACTGCCATTTACATTGACTGGCTTACCACAGGGTTTTAAACATGGTCCCACCATTGCTCATGCTCCACTGGCTATAGAGCTACAACCATTAACATTACCATGACAAAAGGTGTGAAACCCGGAGTCGCTGCAGCGAGGCTCTGATCGATCCCTTCCTGCTGTGCAGGCTACAGCGCGTCCAGACGTGCATCTAAAACCTCCGGAGTCTCACGGCTAAGGCAGAGGGAAATACAGAATCATAGAATCTTAGAACGGTTTGGGTTGGAAGGGACCTTTAAAGGCCATGTAGTCCAACCCCCCTGCCGTGGGCAGGGCCATCTTCAACTAGATCAGGTTGCTCAGAGCCCCGTCCAACCTGACCTTGAATGTTCCCAGGGATGGGGCATCTACCACCTCTCTGGGCAACCTGTGCCAGGGTTTCACCACCCTCATCGTAAAAAGTGTCTTCCTTGTATCTAGTCTGAATCTACCCTCTTTTAGTTTAACACCATTACAGGCCCTACTAAAAGGCCCTAGGTTTTCCAAGCTGTTGTCGAGGTCTAGAAAAGTAGGACAGCAACACGGGCTACAGCGAGCAGAGGAGGTACGCGGAGGTGCCTCCCAGTGAGCTACAGCAGCGAGGGGACCTCTCTCACTGTGAAACTCTGCAGCTGACCAGCAGCTCTTCCTATATACCCCAGCAAGAATCGAAGGTTTCTCCTACCAGGAGAAAAAATGAAATCAAGAAAGCCCGATCTCAGCATATTTGGCACGGGAGGGCAGAACAGCCTCGTACCTTTTCTCAGCACGTTTGTGCTTGGCCAAGGTCCCCATCACTAATGGACTGCTTTCTCCACTACCAACACCACACCACATCCAAAGGATAACAGACACTTCACAGTTAGATTACGGGGACCTGTTTTTCAGGAGGATAGATGGAAGTCCATATCCTCTTCTCTGTAATGTTCTCCCACAGGATTTTATGATCATTTGTTGTCCCTAAGACCCTGAAGTCTACAGCAGGCTGCAGGCCCGCCCAGAAGTGCCCATGGCGCAGCTCCACAGGACAGCCCAAGTCCCAGGAGTAACACCAGGAGCACAAAACTCTGAAACAAGTTTCCCTCACCCAGCCCGGGAAGCAGAGGGAGACAGCCCCCGCAGAGCTCCTGGCCACCGAGCCAGGTCGCTCCCAGCTTCTGACTCAGGGCATTTCAATTTCTCTTGGGCAGCCAGACACCGCAGCCAGCCCACAACAGAGTGGGGTCCCCAGCAGCCCCCCCGTATTGTGTACAAACAAAATAAAGTTAGCAAAGAAAACAAAACCCTCTGGCCACCCTTGCCTGTAGCCTCCCTCTGTGCATTGCTTGCGCTACCGCAACTATATTCATTTAAGAATATCAGATAAGTGCATTTATTTGCCTTGCTGTGCCACCCATACCCTTTCCGGGAGCACACGAGAGGAGGGGGACATGCCAGCAGACAGCAGCCCGGGTTATTTATACGACACAGCGAAGCAAACGGTGCACTTCAGCCGTTAGCTGAAAAGGAAATGTCCTTTTTCTTTAGCAACCATTTGTCCATGGAAGTCTGTCTTTGATGCAGCATCTTTTTCTCTTCCAAAAAGTAATGAGAGAAATCATCTTCTATATCCAGTTTTACATCTGTGTTGATGGAGGTAAATGAAAAACAACCAACCTTGGCAAGAGCACGAGCAAGTGCCAGCCGGTGTTTGCCCAGCCTCAATTTACATTCTGGGATTCACACACAGGACTGGAATTCGCTCTCCCTTTCACACTTGCATGTCCTGGCTAGAGCCAGGCTCCTCGCACCCTGCACAGCTGGTTTCAGGACACCATCCCCATCGCAACTCAGTAGCTTTTAATCAAATTATTGATTTTGGGGGTGTGTGCATGTGAAACTTCACAAACAGTAACACATTCCAAGGTCACTTACATCTTAAGAAACATGTTCCTGGGTTGTTTTGGCTTTTCTTGAAAAAACAAGCTATCCATGAAAAAGAAAAAAAAAAAAATTAATAAATGGGTTTAGCTACTATCTTTGTTTTTCAAAGAAATGACAACATAAAAAAATATTTTTCATAGTAAAGAAAACCAAATGGTTGTCCCCTTTTCCCCACTAATTCAGTGTTTAATTGTCAAACTATTTTCACAATTCTGGGAAACCAAAAATATTCTAACATTCCTGCAGGAAAAAATAAATTATATTTAATTCTTAATCTTTACTCTAGGAAGCACCAAGATACCCTCATGAGAACCAACCTGCTGGAGACGCTCTTTTCCGATTGGAGATTTGTACCTAACCACAACCAAATAACCCACAACCTTGGCAATTCCAGTCCTTTTCAAAGACATTTTTGAGGATTTTTGTTCTTTTGGTGTTTGCAAAAGCACTTCATGTATAAGGCATTTCTGACTAGGTAACCTGTTAGTTAGACGGGCTTTAAGCACAGCAGGCTCTAGGACGCTCTCGAAGACACGACCTTGGTTTGCTTCTGGAAGAACTCACTCTCTCTTCTAAAACAGGGGATCGCTTTCAGCGTTCTCTGCTCCGCTTCATTTCAAGGCTGTCCCTGGTGAGCGGTCCCCACTCCTCCGGCTGGAGATGCAGTGCCGATGCGGTTCCCGGCTCGCTTTCCCATGGAACTGATTTTAGTGCTGTAAAAGACATTACCTCTGCAAAAACAGCTCAGCAGGATTTGAGAAGCTTTATATCCTTGTTTACATTAGCTTGTTGGATTCTCTGAACAAGTTTAGCTTTTGTTGAATGATACATTTCACCTGGCAGAAGAACTGATGCTCCGTTTCTTACGGAGGCTAAACTCCCATTGACTTTAATAGCTGTCTGGCCAGCACAAGACCTGGAAAACCATTTAATGCAGCCATTTAGTACTGAAAATGGCCCAATACATGTATGAAAAGAAGCTTGTTTAAATGTTGGAGCTGATTAGAGCATCCCTTAAATTAGTGAATGCCAAATCTTTCTCCCTCCTTCCCTCCCCTCCCACACTTGCGAGCAGCATGTTTGACATAGTTCTTTTCCCCAGAAACTGAACTGCCCATTTTTATTCTGGAAAAAAAGTAAATGTGTTGTATGTTCCCATCATCATCAGAATGAGCTGCTTAATAAAAATCCGTTAACAACTCAGACTGCAGAGTTATTTCCTCGGACTGCAACACTGTATCTAAAGGATTCCTGTAAACGGTTATAAAACAGGCTATATCATCTCTTGGAAGTGTAGAAGGGCTATAATCTTTAAAAGCAGTTCGATGCAACGCTGCAGCCTGCGGACATAACTCTGGAGTCAACCACAGCAGTATGAAAGCTTTAGTGATTAGGCCTAAACTGATACCGATGTCTGTCTCACATCTGGAGTAAACTGCACCAAACATTTCATTCCTGAACAGAAAAAGAGCGCACGGAAAAGTGCAGGCTGACTGCAGGTAAGCCACCGCTCTCAGGACTAACACTACCATCCTGCATTAGGATTGTGCTTGGATGGAGACCAGAAATAATAGCTGGCAAAAGGAAAACAAGGCAACAAGAGTCCCTGGAGTCCCCTGGCAGGCTGAACGAGGAGGTGCCTCCCCGCACGCAAGCGGGTCGGGGTGCAGCCGAAACAGTTGACCCAGACGGGCTGCCCGGATCAGAGCTCTTCCGAGCCCACCACGCTTGGAGCCGCTCGGGGTTTGAATGAGTCCAGAGCTCAAGCTTTCTTCTGAAACGGTGGCAGTCAACACAATAAAATAAAGCAAATACTGTTCAACTGTTGGGAACAAGTCTCAAACTGAGTTAGCTTGTAGCCTTGCTGCTCTGGTCACTGTCCTGCTTTATCCCAGCTGCACCCTGCTGTGCTCTAAATTTAGGGTAAACTGCTCTTATTTTCTGTCATATGTGTTAGGGTCACGACACTGAAACTCTCAGAAAGTGAATCAGTGTGAGCAGACAGAGGTAGCCGCGTTCCAAAGAGAGACCTGTGCCTGGAAGATAACCTTCGGATATTTTGAGAGTACAGACTTGCAGCCCTTAGTGGGGAAATAAAAGTCCAGGCACACACTGTCGCTCATTTTATCAAAACGCTTTGGACGGGGGTGAGGACGCCACATTCTTTACAGCTAAATCTCCTCTGCCCTGTGAGGACAGGAGCTTTCTCTTTGTTTTTTTCCAACATTTGCTTTACACTGGAAAAGACAAGAGGGATTGAATTTATTAGGCATCTTCGGTAACTGAGCTATGAGCCAGCTGCTGTATCTCTAATTAACAACAGTTTTCTTTTAGAAAACTCACCTCAGCTGTTTCCCGGTATTGCAGAATATTAACAGTCGGCAGCGTGTCTCCAGCTCCAGCAACACTTCACCTGGCCGCTATCCAGAATGAGAACAGAACAAACACATTATGGATACAAATGTGTAATTTCTGGTCTCGGGTTGAGAATACAGAATAAGGCATGGACTCTGCAAATGACTGAAAAGGAAGATGCCCACCGCAAATATAAGAGACGCTTACACTGCTATTCACATCTTTGCAGCTTGCAGGGTGTTGGTTAGTTACGGATGGGCCTCCATATATTTTTACAGATGACTCTTAGTCTTTTCATTCTTACTCGTTCCTTTGTTTTATTCTTCTCTTCCAAAAAGATGGAGCAATAGAGGTTGGAAGCCCCAGGATCACATTTTCAGAAGTTGTCAGGGGTACAGAAAAATCTCAGCTGTACCCTCACCAACTCGCCTGCACAGCTCCAGGTTAGCTTACCTGATCAAAAGAGGTTGTGTGTGCTTTAGGAACCTGCATTACTGCCCATAAGTACAGCTTTTGGGTTTTTTTTTTTAAATAAACTTTTAGCACTGCTAAAAGGGGAATTCATATTTTAAAAGTTACAATCTTCTCTGACCATCCCAGAGATTTGAAAAACTCCCCCTACATGTACAAAACTGAAAGTGAGGAATTGCAAAGACAAAAGAAACAGCTGAAATGCCAAGACAACAAGTATTTTCTGTAGAAAATGTTTCCCCTTCCTTGTTTACTAAAAGCTTAACGATTTTCCTAAAACACACAAAACCAAACCAAACCCTTCTCTTACAGAAGTGGGACCTGCCGAGTTCAGAGACCCCTCTTCTTCATCTTTCAGAGCATCCCCCACCCCACGATCTCTCCCCACTTCGCACCTCCGACTCCCGACAGACTCGGGGTTCCTGGGCCAGTCAGAAAAAGCCCGTGTGTCTGCAACACCTTCCCCGATGTGCAAATGCAGGTGGTGCAGCGATAATTACTGAAGACAGGAGTCGAGGTACGCATGCACTCTCACCCTTACAGACGCTGCACCCCTGGCCTCTCCTTCAAAGCATCCTCACTTTCTGAAAGCAGCCCAAGTCCTACACTCAGCTCTGGTGTTTCAGAGAAAGCAATACAGCTAATGCGGTGTGGCATGAAAGGGGAAACAGAGGTCAGCTTTTCGGTACTGCATACCTCTGCCTTCAAATTCTTACATGCTACTTTTGCTTAAAAACCTTTCAAAGTTTACATTTTCCACTTGGATGTAAAAGAAGAGAACTACATGTGATAACTTTGATGGGAAAGGGAAAAGCCCCAACGCAACCGTGTTGTCCCTACAAAGAACAAAATGCTTTTGCCGATGAACTCGGCACGTGAAGTACCGCAACGTTCAGATTTCCTGCCAGAGTTTCATGTCGCCCATCCAGACGAAGTCAAAGTATTTCTTTAATAAAAAGCAAACCGAGAAACTCTGATAAAAACCTGGGTTTAGTTGTGACCAAGGTAAATGTAGACGTGGAACAGAAAACAGTGTTGTAGTTGGACTTGGCGGTACGGCCAAATCACCTGAAAGCAAATCCCTTGCAGTTATTGTGGGCACTTTAAAATGCGTTTGTTAACTTTGAAATGAAAAATGAAAAATGTCTCTTTTCCTAAAAAGACAGCTATATTGTTCTGTAATGAAGAGCAGATGTCAAAAAGTATTTCAAAGACTTGAAAAAAACTTAGAAAAATAGCACAAAGGCTACACTCGCTAACTCTGCCAGAGCTGCTCTAGTCTCCCTTACAAACATTTACCCTACATGTGTTGTCACTTTGCTTTAATTTGAGAGCACGGTCCCTGGGAGCTCCGGCATGTGCTGTCTGTGCTCACCCACCCCTTCCGCCGCACAGGCGCGTCACGAGCGGGGAACCCCTTCCCAGCAGCAGGAACCGTCCCTTAGTGCGACTGGCAGCACAGAGCCCGTCCTCCTGAGGGGAAATTGCAAGCCAGATGTGAAGGGAAACTCATCTCAAAGAATAAGGTGTGAGGCACAACCGAGCCCAGGAGATGCGTAGCAGGGACGCGGGCCCGGGGACGGGTGCCCTCCCGGCCGCACTGCCAGCCCCGCACGTGGGCTTCGGGCAGCCTCCCCAGCAGCGCTCGTCCTCATCCTCCCTCCTCCGCAAGCACAGCGGGGGCCAGGGCAGGAGCCAGGACTCCCCCACCAAGAGAAAAGGGCTGGATCCCCATCGGATGTATCGCAGCGGGCTTGCTTTGGCTTCAGGCAGCATCGCCGGTTTACACCGCTGAGGAACCAGCTCATTTTTTAAAGAGTGTTTAAACTGCAAAACTGAGTTCAAGTTTCATGTACAATTTTATTAGAGGCCAGAATTGCAGCCAACTGTTTATCTGGTGTCTGGCCCAAGTGCTGATAAAGACTTGGCTGAAATTTATATAATCTGCCATTAATAAATGCAATTTATGATAGTCTCAAGGAAAGACATGAGCACTGCTGGCTCCATTAATGGTACGCTCAGCAGAGGCCAGGGATTTAGTCAGTACAGAGACAAGACTTAATTCATTTCTTGTCCCTAAATGCTGGTGATTTAGGTCAGGCCCAAGACAAAAGACTACTTAAATCTAAAGGCTCCACGTCAGAACTGCCAGGCTTTGCTAATATGAGCTCAGTTGCTTTAATACAACCCAATACCCTGCTTGATAATTCCAGTGACCCATCTAAAGCAAATATTGGCTCCCATAACCACACTCCAGTTAAAGTGATAAGCCCTGAACCTGACATGATAGATATATGAGCTTAATTTTACACACTAGAAGCAGTTCTGCTGAAGTGCAGCAGGACAGAGCACAGCCCATAAACACCTTTTCAGAACTATAGGCATCGAGATCAGAGACAGAAAACCTGTTACATCGTGTAGCCCAGGACCCTTCTCTGCTCTCCACCCCCCCCTTTTTTTTTGCTGTGCTTTGGTAATTTGTGAGCCGGCACAGGCTGTCTTTGTGCTTCACCTTTGCCCGAGACTTCGCCCAAATGCCAGGATCCCAGCTCCAGGCAGGGTCTGCTCAATGCTCTCTGCAGGGAGCTGCTGAACAGCCCGGTGCAAAACGCTGTAAGGAAACATAGCGCATGCAAGCCGACAAAAAGCTGAATATACAGGAATAACTTCGGTTTCCATGATGCCTGATCAGGACAGAATTAATTCAAGGAACTAAATTTATTTGGCAAATGCTGTCATATTTAAACCCAGCTTAATATAAAGGTCCATATTCCATTGCCTACAACACATTTAAAATTTACGCTTACCATTAACAGAATGTATACAAATCTGATCCTTACATAAGCTCTGCACATTTAAGGAACCTATACTTAAATGTACATATACTTTATAGTTCAAATTCATCCTCTGAAAAATTCCATGGCCCTATCTGAAAGCCAAGAGACATTTCTTTTCAAGATCTGTGATGAATGAGATCCAGACCCAGGACTGTTTCACAAAGTATCATCAGTGCCAAAATCCTCAGCCAAAGAAAAATTCCAGGAACAATTATGAGGATCTAAATATCAAAGACCTAGTTCTGCTGTATTCCAAGCAAAAGAGAAATTTATAAATGCATGGATAAGTCACTTGAAAAGTACATGTCAGAAGACATTAAAAAGCAGGCACTAAAATAATTTCTAAAATATTACTAAACGAGTAACTTTTGGACTGTCTTTTCAGGATCTAATATAACATCACTGTGATTTAGTGCTAAAGGATCCCAATATGCTTACTCATTTTAACATGGAATTTAACCATCAGAGTTTAATTCTTCTAGATAATCTGACTCTGCAACAGGGTGAGATTCAAAGGAGACAATGCAAGTAACAGCAAACGCTGCAGAATTTCACTGAAAAACATCTTAAAACTCATCTAGGCTCTTTTCTCTATATCCACCTACCTTGAACTACTCCAATACTCCCGACCAGACAGGACAAAAATTCTTGGCATCAAAGGTTACACCACTGCTGAAATTTGGCTCCGGGTATGAAGTTGTCCAGATAATCTTCTCTGACAGCTCTTGCCAAGAGACCCAGTCCACAAGTCCTCTTCCTGGTCTGTCCACCCTGCTCCTCACCTCCATCTCCTAAATACCTTCAGGTGGTGGGATCCCTACACCCGCTCTCTATGGGTTGCAATTCAAGTCCAAGCATTTCCAACATGCAGTCCTACCGCTGCCGATCTCCAAAGGAAGGGGACCTGGGAGCAGGCAGAAAGCTGAGCTCCGCTAGACAACATCTGAAAACACCAACAACGGACGAACTGCTGAGCGTTTAGGAACTTGGGCAACCTTCTGCTATCAACTGCATCTGATCCACAGCAGTGCAAACGAAGCAGTGATGGAGATGACCCCGTTTACAGCCACTAATGAGAGAAGAATTTGGCCTTTTTTGAATCCAAAACAAAACCTGACCATGCAGGGGGTGAAAGAGCGCACAAGGTCTATCTGCTGCTTTCCAAGGAACAGTGCTGCTGCCGTGGGGTTTTCTGCCAGACACCTCCACCCCGACGCTGCTCAGCCATCCCTCACCACAGCGGTGCAGACGAAACGTCCAGTGGAAAAATGGGATAGACCAGAGCCCTGCAGACCCTCCTCGATTTGGCTCTCGTACACGGGGGTCCCTCAGGTACTGAGGTGTGGCCGAGATGCCTTTCTTTGGCATCCCAAGCAGAACAGCCCAACTAGTGAGTATTTCTGCGCTAAAAAACCCCACAACTCAACTTTGACGTACCTGTGACCATTTTTGTTAACATTGATGAGAACAGATCTTGATTAAAAGACAGCAAACATTACAGTGCTTAGGCCATTAACCAGTGATGGTTAATGTGATGGTGTCTGTTTAAAGAACAGAAACATATGATAACACTTAGGTGAACCATAATACTCATATATGAAATCATTAAAATGCTTTATAATAGCACTACGCTTGAAAAAACATTCCACAGCTTCAGTAGTGAACACATTTAATAAAAAAAAAACACTGCTTGCAAACAACAAGATTATTAAATTTGCTTTGTAAGTTTTTGTCACACATGGCATAGGTGGTGGCTTTCATTCACAGGCTGCATCCACCCAGCCTGCTCGCCTGCAGCGGGCAGGCATCCCTTGGCAAAATGCACAATATATAAACCAGGAGTGTGGTTAAAAGAATTACACGTTTCCTTGACTCAAAGAGGGACCAAGAACACGTTCGGTTACACAGAAAATAGATCACCATAAGGAAATGAACCCGCTTTGGCAGAGAGCATAAAGGGAAAGAGCCTCTTCAACCACACAACCAGCTCCCCCCGGGGCTGTGCCGCTGGATCCCGGGCCGGGGGGCCCCCTCCAGCTCTGTGCACCTCAAATTGGGGGCTGGCCGGCAGCCGGCGCTCCCCGAGCAGCCCGGCTGCTGCACCACGGCACAGCCGAGCGCGTCCCCGTATCATTTGCTCTGCTCCAGGGGTGGCATGTCGGCGTTTTACAGCTCATCCATTAAATTGTGCTGATCTGGGCGACTCGCCCGTTTGTGTTTGTGGGGTGATTTTATTGTTTTTCTTTTAATTTTGTGAACATATGCAGAACCTATTGAATATACCCATTTAAAGCTGTTTTCACCACAGATTTAACTCCAGTTTGCTGCACTCAAGTTAACTCCCCTTGCATTAGCTGTACTTAAAAGAGAGCAGATACAGCACTAAATATTATTCAAACTGCACAGAGATTGCATTAGCAGCTGGGGAGCTGCGCTAGCTCAGGCTGTAAGCAACATCCCCAGAGAGAGGAGCCAGCTCAAGCTCAAAAACACAAATAACTCTTTGCGTGTGCAGACAGACCCGAGAGGTATAACTAGAGGTAATCCTGCAGCGAATGCTAGCCTCAGCAAAAATCACCTATTATCTGGTTTGGCACAGAAGAGAGTTTGACGCAGTCCTATAGTTAGATAGGATGTATAGATAGTCCTAAGTTTTAAAGACAAACCCAAATGCTCTCCTAATAAAATGAACACAAAACATTTTACATTTATCATTGCTTATGTAATTGATTTGGGCCTCCAGCTGTATAAAAGTGATCAAGCTCTACATATTTCCATACACGGACAATCATTAGCTACCCATTCTTGACATCTCCTTTTTCCAAGCAGCATTGTGTTCTCAGCTCCCCCCGTTTTTACCAGAAGCTTTAGGGCTAAAAATCTCAGGCATCTGTCAGTCAAAAATACGTTTCCCATCTGGCTGCCTTTCAGTCAAACTCAAGCCTCAAGAGACCTTTGCACTAAAGCAACAGAAAAGCTGTTCAGAGTACAAGAAAAGAATTCACCACAATTATAACAACGGAAATTAATAAAGCTATCATGCGTTTGTAAGTGAAATAGTGCTTGCTGGCAGCGTTCAGCAAGGAAATGTGCAAGATACTTTCTGACTAAAGCTCAGAAAATGCTTCCTAGGAAGTGAAAAATGTGCCAGTTTACCTTCCAGATACAGACCCTGCCCGTGGTGTTTGCTGAGGTCCATACATCTGAACGGCAACATTTATCTACCTTTAGACAATTCTGTTATTTTTTCTCTTTTTTAAGCTCCATGAGGTTCTTTGCATCTCCATTATTAATGTAACAATACCAGATTTTGCACATAAAAGGGGTATTTGGAATAGCTTGTATTTATGGGGAGCAGACACTAGTATGAGTATTCGTCACAGAGGGAGCTGCTGAAAACCAGCGAGATGTGTTGCAGATAAAGGCAGTTTTTATACAGCGCACATGGGTACATCAGTATTGACCCTGCAGAGGAACTGACTGATGAATACTTCCAGACTACCCCATCTCCTCATGGTTATAACACCACTTTATCAAAGCTGAATTCACTCTTAGACACCTCAGTGATTCACAGCAACTTAACAGAGCCAGTTCCGAAACTTAACCCAGCAAATTACCTCTTTCCAATCTGCAGGGTATGTGATGCACAATGTACAGGAAAATAAGCAGCTCTTGGAGGAGATGCATTTATCTGATTCATGAGGGACGACTTCCCAACTCAGTAAGTTCATGATGTAATGGAAATGAGTTGTGGGATTTAACACAAGAATATCTACTACTATATTCAGGCATTCCTCATGGTTATAGCAGCTCTGTGAATGTAATCACGATACTTAAAAATCTAGATACATTCCTGCTACCACATGGGACTAGGTTACAATTAAATACTGTGAGCAGCACAAATTCTATCCATTCACCCCGAAGCATCTCTACATTCTCCTGTTTGGATCCAAATACAGGAAAAAAATGCTTTTTGATGGACAGCCTACTTTTGAAGCTCTTCTGAGATGAAGACAGGAAGAATTGTACCTCCTTCCTCTCCTTCCCAGAGGAAGCAAAGCTCTGCCCCCGACGCCTTCAGATGCCAGACCTGCACACAAGTCCGGAGCACCATTCACTTGGTGGCCTCCTGCTTCTGCCACAGCCAGAGTACGAGAGCATCACAGGCTGGTAAAGTGCGAGATCATCACACCTCCTCTGCCATCACCGGCCTGCCCTTTGGGGAGAACCCCAGATGGGGAGAGAGGCACATGGCTTCCAGGCTCCCTCTCAGGCAGCTGCCCTCTGCCTCCCCGTGGGGCTGCTCACGGCGGGGGTGTGGGATCTACCCCCTCGGACAGCCCTCGTCACTGTGCTCCAGAGCAGAGGCCGAAGCTTACCAAGCCTGAGAGACTGTAACCAGAAGCGTGAGCATGACCGATCACTCAGAGATGAGCTTGCCCAACCGATGCACGGCTCTTAATATTGCAGGGTCTTCCAGTGTTGCTCTGCTTTCTTTGAGGCACCGAGCAATAAGATCAGGTATTTGCTTTCACCTGGGGAAGGGCAGCATAGCCGTCTGTCTTTGGGCACCTATTCAGCTCAAAGTAGAATCTGAGCATATGGCAGCACTGTGGATAGTTACAGTGCAAAATAAAAAAAAAATATCTTATCTGAGATTAAGTTAAGCCAACAGAAAGTCAACCCCTGTAATTTGGCATTTTAAATGTGTAATGATTAATTTCCCTAATAACAATGAGGCAGTGTCCTCTAGTGGTTAAAGCACTGGACATGGAGTTATGAGCCCAGAAGTTCACTCTTCGCCATGCAGGCAGCATCTGCGTAGCCTTTGGCAGCTCACGTCGGATGAGTTCCATAAAGCCACTAACATGCCTTTATTCAACAGGAATTAGGAACTAAAGGAGCCCGGGGTGCCCAGGCTTTCAGAAACTTGGGTCCCAGCCAACACTTACTGATGCCCTGCTTGCATGTTTAGGACTTTTAGGACCTTTTTTTCCTTTAAGAAGTCATGCAGACAGAGACACCTCCCAGCGCTAGCATAGCGCTTCTACAAGGACAGAACAGGCAGGATATTGACAGGGCACGGACAACCCTTCACCGCATGGGGCCACATGGAAAAGCTGCTGAGGCCCACAATGCAGAATATGCACCGCTTCCCAAATTTCTCATTAAAAAAATGGACATCAAGCCATTCACTGCGAAGACTCATGAAATCAGCTTGAAACATGCACATCCTAGAATAAGGGGGTCTAGGGAATCCAGCACATCACAGGATTGAAAAGATTAAATACACTGAGACTCCATGGAACACTAGTGCCCCATTTTACTACAAACTTACTGTATTATCAACATCTTTAGACTGGAGTGGTAACGAAGGAGGAGTTTTTTGGTTCCATATGTAAATCACACTGTTCTTTCAGTTGAAAATGATTCCTAAAATAATTTGTCACACTACCTCTTAACAACTTGCTCGAAAACCCCATGCCAGAGCCAAGAAAGGTCTGTTGTGAGATTTCAGTTAGACCAGAGAACAGGTGCGCTACAAATCTTAACTTTGATTAAGTGAAGTTTTCTGTATTTTCACCCAGGAAAGTGATACTCCATAGAAAGACCAGCTAGATACAGTTCTTAGAAAGATTAAAGATACTGAAGTAAGCCATTATCATAGAGTTCCCAATTAGTTTGGTTATAACAAGATGACTAGCTCAGGGATTTTTAAGATCTCCTGTATATAATCTTTTGAATTATGCCAAGTATTCTTCTGAAAGTATAGCTGATTTCTGTTTTAAGCGATTGGATGATTTAAGCGACTGGATCCTGAACACATTATACCAGGTTAGGTTGATTAGAAATACTGTAATTAACAGAATTAGACTAGATAAACACTCATGTAACTAAATTAATCTCATCCAAAGCATGTAACATACAGTAAAACAGCATGTAACACAACTGCAGTCTGAAACCAGAAGGGATGGAAATTATTTTCATCAGACCTCTCTACTAAGAGAATGCCATCCAGCACATATAATAAATACTCTCAGCCCATTGCAAAGTTGGTGGATTTCCAAGCAATAATGATCGTGATACATGGAGACATGTTACTAGGGAACTTGATGAAATGCTATAGTTGAGAGAAAATTTTTTGACCTAGTGGGAGTCCTGGAATTTTTCAGAGCATTGCATATTTCTATCTACATTTCAGCCAAAACCAGCAGGCCAGCCTTCAACATTAAATGTTTCTCCAGAGCACTTACAGCCTCCACAATGGAGACAGAAAGCCTAATCACTTTTTAATTGAGCCAAATCAGACTTCCAAATTCAACACACATTCAAAAGAAATTTCCTCCACTTAAAATATAAAACCGCTAGGCCCTTCTGCAATAAGCAAGTAACTTAGAAAAGACAGATTGGAGGGTTTAAATATGACCACGCGCACAGATGAAAACACATCTTTTAATAGTGTTACCATAAAGAGGATAATTGGTATTGCCTTCTCTTCAAGGCACTGGATTTTCCTCTCCCAGATTATGCAACCTATCAAAACAGCTGGGTTTCCCATTAGCTTATTGTAAACACTGGTCATCTTTCCCATTACCATCTTTTTTCAGACTCTTCCCTGTGGAGAGAGGCTGAATAAGGGATGGTGCCACGGGGCCAGAGAGGCGATTTACTGGAAACAAGCCGGGCCACACAATTACATTACATAATGAGATGGACCAAGAAATGGCTCATGAAAAGATTTACACAGTAGCTCAAGGCTTGTTAAACTGAGCACTTTTGTTTTTTTTAATTGCAGAACACTCAATTTGTTGTAAATGCAACAAAAGTTTAAATAACTTAATTTTAATAATACGTCTCTTATGTTATTCTACCTGTTCAATGGACCTGCAACGTCTCTGTAATGAAGTGATGCTAATCCAAGACTGCACGCTTCTGAGAGGCTCCATCCTATAAACTTCCGACTGCTCCTGCCATAACACATACAAAGACATTTTTGACTCTCACCACACAGATCACCCCACTGAGCTGAGGACCAAGGAACACTTGCGTGGGAGCGGGTTTTAAGTGGGTCGATGGGAATAGTGCACTTGCTTCAACACGATGTAACTAAGTCTCCCAAATCCAAAATCAAACTGGACTGAACCTTCCCTTGTATAATGCCAGGAGGGAAACCTGCCTAAAGCCAGTCACATTACCTCCTGGCAGAGTCACTATGAGCATGAATCTTGCTTGTACGCTCAAAGAACTAGCTGTTTCCATCTTAAGAGGACACCAGTGCTGTAGATGCCGCTCCTGAGCGGCGCACCAAGACTCAGCAATCTCCAACACTGAGCAGCTTAGTGGCCTACAAATTCACTTAGCAATCCCCCCCACAAAATTTTTAACACCCCATGCAGCACCAAAAGATCTTTTTTTCCTCAGGTTTAACTAATAAAAATGACAAGAGATAAAAAGGGAGCAATGATCGTTATTGATGTTTAGCTGTATATATTCTAAATCCCTACTGCACCTAGTTATGATTCTGCACTATTCTCCGTGACATATCAAAAGCTCTTCCCAGCTATATCCATTTTTAATGCTACACAGAGAACTCAAGATGCATTTTATGGTAACAGAAGTACCAAGATGTGGTGTAGACTTTTTCCTGCCACACTTCCGTACAAGATGCAGTTGGAAAGGTGTATTACATGCTAAAGAACACACATTTCAAAAACCATACGCTGTCAGAAAGCTCAAATGCAGAAACAATGAGGACACAGCACTGCCCCCCAATTATCTCTATTACTTGAAGGAACAAGTGTGGGTTTGTCCAAGAATAAGTAATGTTTACAATTGGTCTGACAGTGCAGTGACCACAAATCCAATTCAGATTCTGACAAACGCTTCTATTTATTTTTCTAGGGCTGTAATAGAACGTCTTTAAAAAGAGGAAAAATGCAATCCTCTGCTCGTTGACTAATATAACCACATCCTTGTAGATAGCAGGTTACTTTAAGACACATAACTTTTCCCTCAACTGCTTTGACAAAAGTTTAGAGGGAATTTATTTCCCTGATTATCATATGACTAAGTTTAAAGGAAATTTATCATTTGGTTCAAGCAAAGCATTGCTATTTCCTCTATGGAAATGGAAACACTAAATCATACATTTTTCTCACATACCATATTTTGAAAGGTCTGCATTCTTTCACGTTTCAGGCTCAAATGTTCCCACAACTAAAGCTTATTATAAAAGCATTCAACTCTTAAAGTACTCCCACCTCCAGTAACCAGTCAACCCAAAACACACCCCAGTTTTACATGTAGCCTCGTTCATCCAAAATAAATAACTTGGTCTGTTCACTGGAGATTTATTATCTTAATGTGCTCATTTCATTGTTGGCCTTGGCAGAGTTGTCCAGGTTTAGAACGAAAGATAGCAAAAATTGACAAACCTTAAATCCCAGTGTTACAAAATTCTATTAGGTAACAGATGGAAAGATAATCAGCCTACAACTCAACCATCACATGCTTAATTAGGAGCCCTACTCCTATCAGACACGTTCTCTCAGAGATTTTATCTTCATGACAATAATGGCTATTGTTTTCCACCACAGGTCCTTGAGCCGGCAAAAAACAAGGCGAGCTCTTGTCTTCTCTTCTGGAGAAGAAAAAAGCCTATATTCTTCTTTAAATTCAGTGGTTTGCTTACACGTTAGTAACTTACAGTCGTAAGCTGGCCCTGGGATTGCTGTGTAGGAGGTTATCCTGGTGACGAAAAGGCCAGCTCAAGAGTTTCCTATCCAGCCTCTCTTTGCAGAGAGAAGGAGTTACACAATCCTCGGTGGCAGCAGAAACTTGTTAAACAGTCATCATGCAGTGCAAAATAAATATATGTACGCATACATATAGCGACAGCAATGATAGGCTCCTCTAACTTCCATGCAGTCAAAATTTAACCAGAGTCTTGCTACCTCTGCTCACGCTCATAAAGAAATACTGAAAGAGACTTGCGCATCCTGGTAATCTGCTACACAGCTCTACACTTAATGAGAAAATATTCAAAGTAAGTGTAAATAGATGAAATATCTTTTAACATTAAAATGGCTTGTTGAAATTGTACATTATTTACATAGGTCAGACCAATTTTCCTCTGGAAAGACCTCTGGCAAAAAAAAAAAAAAAAATTTCTAGGATTTGTGGCCTCACTCCCCCTCGACAAGTTATTTATTAATAGGACAAAACCTCACCACCTGTCAGATTCAAACTCCTCAGCCCCTGCAATGTCTATATCTTTTCTATCATTTGTGTGATACTCTATATTACTAGTCATATTTTCACTCCATTTATAAACAGTTAAAGATGAATAATTACATCTTTTGAAAGAATTATGTGCTGATTTATTCATGTAACATACAGATTATGTGCAGCAGAGGAACCCAATTAAAGCAGAGCAGAATACCACACATCTGGTAACACGCAGGAACTTTCAAAGAGTAACTTCCACACATAGTATTCTTCCATTTATGTATTAAGTCACCAAAAGTGACCTGAATTCTGGTTGATGACGGAGATTGCATCCTCCTCTCTTCCACTGAAGAACAGCTTGAAAACCACCCATATAGAGTGCAAAAGAAAAGCAAACCATTTCCATAGAAGCAGGGGAAGTATCATTATGAAAGCAGCATTTTTTTTTTCAGATCTACAATTTTATTCACAGTGGAATTCTTCCAAATAGTCAAAGAAAGAAGAACTGAGCCAGCCCTTTGATTTGCAAAATCTTTTCCACCCCCTTTTAAGTAGATGAACTGCAAAACAGCTACAGCAGAGGAAGAAAGAGATGAAATGCAACCTGAACCCTAAGTATTAGATACACCAGGAGTCCAGTTTGGTAAACCTGAGATCCTGCCAACAACAGAAGGGAAACAAACAAACAAACAGAACATTTCTAAGCATTTGAACAACCAACTTCAACTCTGAAGCTTCACTAGCTGCCATTCTCTGGGTCTTCCCTCTGTGAAGGACTGTTGACTTTCCAGCTCTAGACAGCACCGATTAGCAGTCGCAGGTCAAGGGTGAGCAACAGTCTTATTCTTCTCCCAGAGGTGAACTACCATCAAAATATACCTGCCGGGATATTATTCCCGCTTCAAACCTTCAACTGTTCCTGATGACTGAAATGACCCTGTGATTCACTGTACACTCATTTAAAACACTGCTGAGCATTATAAAAAAAAAGTCTACTTCCACATTTCCAAATGTCCCCCAACGAGCCGTATTGCGTGTCCCCAACAGGATGCCATCCACCTCCCAAACGCCGCAGGCTACTCTCCTCACATGCTGCGAGCGCAGCCTAAGGAGAAGGTGTATGTGCATTTTGTAGGCCAGTACCGTCACCCAGCCTGGAAGCGTGTGCCTCAAAGACAGCACTTTACTGAGACATGCTGAAAGACTACATTTCCCACACTTCATAAGATTTCGAGGTCTTTGAGCACGCCTCAAAAAAAGAAACAAAAAGCCTATCTCTGTTGTGTGACCCCTATTGATTTCATCGCATCCACAGCACAGTGATTTGTTGAGTTGTAGGGTTTTTTCCCCCTAGCAATACCTCGGTGCTGAAAACTAAATCAAATCCAACCCTCTAAACTGTCCTTGTTGTAGAAATGCACAATAAATCTGGCCCAAATTTGTTAGCACTGACCTCAACAATTCTTTATAGGTTTATATTGTCCACATCTAAGCTGAAATATTCCTTGTCCTTAGCTGGGAAAGGACTTGTATGTGAACTAAAGCTTATAAACTGCATTTCTTAACAACAACTATCATCTCTTGCCCCACTCCATCTTTTTTTTCCATTGAGATAGCAGCGCACCACATGTAGTTATGAGTTTTAGACTACATTAGGTGGGGCCTAAATAAGGATTGGTCATCTCCATGGAAAAATAAAAGATTAGTCTTTGGTTTTACCTGTACTCTGAAAACATGTCATTTAAATTTCCTCAAATTATTTGCTTAAGAGTATGAAAGGGAGACAGCATGTATAATTCTCTAGTTGTGAACAACGTGAAAATGGCCATGCTACAACACAGGAATGCCCGATTTTCATTGCAGCATTTGGGAAAAATCAGCCTTCCAGTTTTAATGAGGAAGAATATAAAAAAAAACAGATGGCAATTGTTTTGAATGCAGTTTATTGCATTCTTCATCTGGTGACTCAGCTTTATTTCTCAAGCTGTGTAGATCCATTACATCAAGAGCCTCAGGTATTTAAAAATAAGATAGAATTACTGCAACTACACCATAAAGAACAGATCTCTATTATAGCTTGTTAACTTTCAGACGTACGTATTTACTTTTCCGAGGTCAAAATAAGGTAAACTTTTTGAATTCTTAATATTGTTCTCAAGCAAATGCAGTCAGCTCTAAAAAACGATGTCTGCAGTTCATCAGCACTGCTGCTCCCACACTTCATGAAAACCTTTAATTCAAACAGTGTGCTGGCATGGGAGGCTACACATTTATACTGCAACTCTCACCTTTCACATTCCTGCTTTGCATATGCTGTTGGTCTGTGCAAACAACATTTTCATGAGCAGACAGAATGAACAACAATTTTAACATATTAAACAAGCAGCACTGAAATGAAAAGGCTAACAACGATTATTTGTGCTGCCCCTTCCTCTATAAACCAAGAATTTCTATAAAATGAGGCTACCTAGCCTTTCTTTTCGCAAATCCAATAAAACATCTTAATTGCTATTAGACAGTTCACTATTTCTTAAAGTAGTTACTGTTTGAACAGTTGTTAATAACCATCATTATTTTCATATTGCAGTGTACTCAATTTTCAATTTACACTAACCTATGAGATTACAGGCAGTACGTTCGCTACACTCAACATTATTCAGTGAGCTGTAGCATTCAGAGTAATGGCTACACTGCTTGGTGGCTTGTAAGAAAATGTCTGTCTAGAAATACTGCATAAACACAGATTAATTCACAAAATAACTAGTGAGGTGGTCTGATGTATCAGTACAGTAGAAGACTCATCTTTACGGCTGCCGTTCCGTTCTGACCATTATTTAAGGTATCAGAGAACTCAAACTGCATGGGTGGCATAACATGGGTACAAATGCATACAGGAAAAGCTCATCTATATAAAATAGCCTGCTTTTGTGACTAAGTCACAAAGATTCTTTGCATACGGAGTGGAGAAGTGGGCCTTACACTGCTTGTCACGTAAAACTTAGTAGTCCTTTCCTGCTGTAGCACTTTAGGAAGTGTACTGTAACTTTGTTAATGATCAAGTCCTTTTTGTACAGCCATGCACGGATCCTCAACACCTACATATAGCATGCTATAATTGCTACTGACACACAGCTTCTGTGAGAAAGCAAGAATTCTGGAAAGAGTTTTTAAATACCATTAAATCAAGCTTCGCTTTTCATCCTTGTCTTATGGCTTAGCATACTATACATTCAGAAAAATGTCATCTTGCTTTAAGACAGCTTTTTTTTCCCACAGCATATCTTTCTTTGGACTAATTTTTCTAGTTAAAACCAGCATAGAAATACAGTTCATATTTTTATTAACCAAATGAAACCAGACTATAGAGCATTTAGTAACTTTCTGGATTTGTATGACAATATAGGGAAAATTATCCCTAGCAGCAGCTATAGCTGATGAAGCATTAGAAGTTATACGGAGTTGTGTTCATAGTCACAGTTAGATACACTTTTCAAATTAATTTATCAGCATATGGTCTTGTATCTAATCATGACGAACAGTGTGAAATCTTGATGGACCATGGAGCCTCTACAGCTCTATCACTCACTGGTTTTGTTTCAATATCCTACTCCCTAAAGAGTAAATGAATGCAGGCTAGAGAAAATACAAAAGACTTCTCTTGCCTTATAATGTAGCCACTGCACATTGTACTTAGTTTTCTGTCATAATACAGTTTTTAGTGTTATTTGTAAAACTTGTGCTTAATTAAGGATTGGGTAAAACATGCATCTATTCTACAGACCAGTGAAAGAGCTAAGTCTGAAACCGTCCACGTGTTTTCAACTTGCTAGTAGCATTAAAACCATAAATCTTAACTGGGACTCTTAAAGCTTTCTAACACTACCAATAGTAAATAGAAAAAATCATAAGGAAAGTTGGCCTGAGATACATTGGTTGGTTTGTCTATTATTTATTTGAGTTACAGTGAAGAGTTACTTTACTGTCTTACAACTCGATGTGTTTATGAGTCAGTGTATAAGATAAGGAGGAATTGGAGGGAATCACCTGGGAAGCAAATCCGGGGTGATTTTTCCTCCAGAAATCAAAACACGGCTGTTTTACTACGGCTTCCACTCCAAAACTGCATCTTTGTGACACCATGTATACATCTAGAAACAGTAACAGAAAAAAAAGAGACAAAAGATTAGCATCATTTACAGAGCTGATGAAACTGCATACTAGAAGGAATGAAAGCCCAAGTTTGGCTTTTCTCCTTCTCAAATGTCTTTTTATACAGTCTCATCTATTTCTACCATCTAAAATAATTCTTTGATTTTCAGTACTTATTGGTTGCCAATTCTGTTCAACAGTATGATATCAAGCTCTAGTCTGGCTTTATAATCTCATCACAGGATATTTCTTTGCGTTCTGAGTACATCTAATTTCTGTTTGTAGAATTTTGTTCTCTGATCTTGACATGGTATCAATAGCTTTAAGTGTATTATTTAATTGCATGCCTAAGTAAAAATCCTTCAAGCATTTTCTCATAGTTCCTGTGATACACTTAGCACTGCTAATACAAAGTCGCCCAGAAGTTTGGGGTTTGGTTTTTGGTTGGTTTTGTTTTTTCTTTTAATTAACAAAAGGCGACTTTGAGAAACAGTGGTCAAGATAAAGATGATTAACCTCAGAACCAATTTCAGAGAAAGCACACCATGAAGCTGAAACAATTCATCCAGAAAAGGCTAATTTCATCGATATTGCTGTTTGCAACTTCCAATAGTCTAAGCACTTCCTCTAATAGTATTTTAGGAGATTCTTATAAACTCCATTAAAAGACGTGGATGGCAATAAGCAGTGTATTGTGCGATCTCACAGGGCTGCCTGAAAACGGACACAAGATATTACTGAGACCAGAACTGGACGCCCGGTGTTCAGAGGTGTTATCGACCAGCCTTTCTTACGGACCGCAGCTGGAGCCGCCTCTGGCAGCCAGGCACAGCTGGCAATACTCCTTGGCACACCTGCGCTACAGCCTGTGCTCAAGCTCTCCGTTAGACTGTAGCTGCGCAGTGGCCATTGCTTATGATGCCATTTTTAAAAACTCTTCTTACAGAAACTGTATGAATCAACACTTTTTTCCTTTTTTAAAAGAGTACTCGAATCTCACAATGTTCAAATAATTACATTTTAACTGTTCCAGAAAAAGTAAATAAATAGGAATTAGAATCTTCAGAACCATTTACCTGCTTCAGAACTTCACCCTCTTGCTTATGTCCACAGAGCAACAGGCAGGGCTGCATATTACTATGCCATTACTTCCTCTGCTAAGCCAAAACAGTGCTGTCATGAAACTGAGAATGATTATGGCAGTTGCATCACGTCACCTGCAACTATGCCTTTTCCCCGCTGCTTTGCATTAATCTGCACTTCTATGATTATCACAGGATGTAGTCTTGGCAAAGACTAACTCATCTAATTTACAATAATACTCCAAGACAATCATAATATCTTGAAATTAAGAACCATCAGACACATTAGTTCTTGGACATCCCCCACAAAAAAAAAAAACAACCATCTGCTTCTGATATTTGTCAACTTGTTTTGATTCATAAACGAATCAAATTAAAATCTGATTCTGTTTCCATTCTTGAAGAAGCTATTATGAATTACTTCTACTCAGGCAGCAATCAAACATCTCTTTCTGATCTGGGAGCCTATTGAGCTGCTTATCCTCAAACACAAACAATCGTCAACAGAAGTTGCTGTGTATACCTGCCACTTACTCAGGTCCTCAGGTGCACATGCAGAGCCTGCCTTGACACATCCATTTCTGAAAATCTCACACGCTAAACAAGATCCAAACTCTAATGTAGCCGCGGATCAAAACAAGTAAGCCTAAATTCCACTAAGCCTTTACGCTGAGAATTTTTAAGTAGCTGGAGGGCTCTGTAAAGTGAGCATCAGTCAGCGGGAAGCTCTACCGCAGCTGGAGAACAGTGCCCACGCAGAGAGAGTCCTGGTCACCAGCACAAAAAAGCAGAATGTTCTTGGTGGCACTTTTGGAGGATGGTTGTCACAGGAAAGATTAGCAAAGAATGAGAAGAGATAGAACCTAGCATACAATACATGGAAGCAGCAAATAAATATGCTGATACCTACATATACCAGGAAAGATCACACAAAAAGCAAAGAGGCTCTTGCTGGCTGCAGCTCCAACGTCACATGCAAGGAAAGCAGAGAGCAGGCTGCAGCTTTTTGTTTAGGAAATTTTCAGTTTCCTTGTCTCATCTCTGCTACAGACCTAAATAGACCTTAAGTCTATTTTGCCCTCTTCTGTACCTGTAGCAAAATACAAGGGCAAAAAAATCACAGAACAAATGACAAGCTTTTGGCTAACAGGATTCATCACAATCCTCCTTAGGTGTCAAAAGTGAAAGAAAGGAGACATCTTTTTGCTCTAAAGCACTGCAATCTGTTATAACTCTACTAAGGACTAAATTTAAGACACTATAAAGTCAAGATGCATTATTTTAGGTCGGCCTTGAATACTTTTTTTTTTTCCCCTCCCACACAAATCAAACATACATTTCCAGAATAAAGATAATCAGTTCCAGTCAAGCTCAAAGGCTGTCTACTCTCAACTGCAAAATAAAACAAGAATTTGGATCTTATTAGTGAAATATGTAACTAGCCTTATATCTGACAACAAATAGTTTAACTAATTATCTGTAATGTTACTTTTGAAGGAAGAAATGATTTATGGAAGTGTGCCACGGCTCCACATACCACTGCACTGGTAAAATGTAATACTGCAGGACTGGTAACACAAGATATGCCTAACCTTATTGGTAGTCTTTTCATAATTTTTATACTTAATTCATCTCCAACCAGAAGTTTAATCTCAGGTAAGTTGTAGGGAGGGAGGTCAGAACTGCACCAGGCTGGTAAGTCACAACCACAGCCCCACCACAATAATTTCGTATGCCTATTCAACCTTTTCAATCAAACCAGCATTTTTGTCTTACCACAGTACTCTGAATCTAGTTCCAGGAAGTCAGTGCTATGTGCAGCACGTAGCATTGTTGCAATTCAGAAGGCTGTAGGGAAGTAGGGCAGGAGTTACTCGCTTTCTTCCACGGACCAGGTCGGTGCTGTACTTGCACTGAGTCAGGCACCGAGCAAAACAAACCTCCTGTTCTCACTGCCATGGTAAGCCTGGGAGAGAATCAGGCCTCGTAATAGGAATTAGTCCTTCATACAGCTTACCAAAACATCGTCTCTTTTTAGAAGAAATTAATTCTATTGACCTGTGGTAAAAAGCAACTGGCTGTACCAAAATGGCCTGCATAAAGGATAAGATAAAGAAGGGAAAATAAATGAGCACTGGATGGGAAATCTAAGAGATTACCAAAAGTGCCAGGATCAAGGAAAGACAAAAAACCTGAAAGTCACACCTATTTAAAATCTAAGCTAAAGGTTGGTACATACTGAACAATTTGCAAGCTTGCCTCTAGAATGGCTGGGGAATACACAACCTGTGCTAAATTCAAGGCAAGTTCAGGACACAGCATCACTTGGGATTAGGCCCTTTGTTATGGATTCTGATATGCTCTGCATTTCAGATCATCTTCCATCGGGCAAAGATAGCAAGTAAATTTTCTTCTTCACCAAGGGACTGCAGTTTTCTCGAAGAATGTTTTCAATTATTCAAAAACTGGCATAGCACACAGCACCAAGATCCTAGACCCAGCAGCTTTCTGAACTCAGCAAGCTCCTTCAGCTCTTGGCAGCACAGTGTGAGCAAAGTCTAGACCCAAGATTACTAATTTCATAGCTTCTGGACTTGTCAGAGAGTGTTCTCCCCAAAGTGGCTGTTGCATGTAGGGCACAATTGTATAGCACAACTTGTACAGTAGAAGAAATTCCTAAGTGTCACTTCACAGACCACAAAAACCATATGTGGCCAGCACTGAAAAGAATCGTGTGCCTTGTTGTATGTGCAAGAGGAGGCAGAAACACTCTGGTAGCAGGACCAGAAGGGACCAGGGAACGGTTTCAGGGTCATTAGGTTCCTCAAGCTGTGAGGAGCAGCAAGGAGAAGGGAACCTGGGAGCATGGACATTTATTATTCACCAAACATAAGCACTACCTGCTCCCCACACAATAAGCTGTCTACCAATTAATTTTCGTAATCTTTTTTTTTTTTTTAATCACAGTCTGACTACAGCATTTCTCAAATTCTTCCTTGTATTCATGATACGAGTCTGGGACTTCACAATGCAGGGTGTTAAAAAACAAACAAACAAACAAGTCATACCTTCAGTGTGAAAGAGGTTGATATTACCATTTTAAAGCTAAAATTTAGTCAGTGTAAGACTATGACCACAACACCCAGTGGTTTTAATGCCAAGTTCTATACTTGTGTCGACTGTCAGAGAGGCAAGGGGGGCCGGAGCTTGATGTGCCAACTGTCAAATCAAATAGTTTATATTTTAAATAAATTTCACACAGGGATGACTAGCAAGAAACACATGTTCGTACGTTAACTATAAGCTATTGAACAACCCTCTCTATTCCTTTCTTAAGTAATTTGAGTCAAAACTAATGTCTTATTATGAAAGACAAGACCTACTAGGTCTTTCTGCAAGATAGTTTTTTGGTTGTAAGCTAGGGCATCAGTTCTGAAACACTCCTATTATGGGCGGATTTTATAGTTACAAATGCAATTAAAAAACTAAAAACTCCACACTTTTTCCCCATAAAATTTGTGACTACATGGCATTCTCCTAGCAGACTTAAATAGGTCTTTGTGTTCCACAAAAGTTTTTGTCAAAGCTAAAAATTCTGATGGTGGTAGGTCAAGGCAAGCTTTCCATGATGAAATTTTCAATGAACTTTGCCTAATGATAACAGTTTATTAATTATTAATCACATAATATCTGTGGTCTAAATTCAACTTAGAAACAGTTTCACCACTTCTTTTTGAAAAAACAGTACACATTTATCTTGGACTACTTTCTTAATGTGTAGAAATTAATCTTTTGGTTTTAACAACCAAGTCAAATATTACACCAAATTAAAATTTTGGAAAAAAATGAAGGAGGAGTTATCTGTTTACCAATTCTAACTTTATAATGAACACTGGAAATGCAGTCAATATGTCCGTTGCTTAACAATTGCAAATTTTACAGATGAGTCCGAAAGCTAGCAGCTCGTCGGCAAACATTTAGTTCTCTCTGAAAAGATATTGATTTATAAAAGACCTTAAACCATTGCGGCCTTAACAGAAGCTTAGTTTACAGTTTAATATATGTGTAACAATAAAATACTTAAAATAGGAGTTACAATATAGGTAATGGAACGTAACTTGGAATTAGAAAGTGACTTTAACTCCTTATGATGACATCTTAAAAAGTATTTGGATACAGAACTTCCAAGCTTACTTTAGGAGGTCAACGCATTAACCCTCAGAGAAGTCATCCGCTGCTGACAAACCTTGTACTATTCACTCTTAAGACTCACTGGAGTTTCAGTTACATTTTCAGTATGAAAAACACACCTTCTTGTCTTTTCAATAAACTGTTCCATTCAAAGTTTTTGACAGCCAAGATACATGTGAAGTGAAAAGAAAAATCAGTCAGCATTGTTCAACATCATTTTAATCTCCACCGAGGGAAACAATATAAACACGTTAACACAAACAGAAAGTGTTTTGGGAAAGACCATATGCTACTATGACAGGGTTTTAGTTTATAGAAATGTAATTTATAATTTTATAAAAATTATATGAAAGAATAACAACATCTTTCAGTAACATCAAACAGTATAGAAAAAATAAATCTCAACATTAGTTGTACTCTGATGGTCCTTCTAGTAAGAAATTTAAAAGTGCTTTTTAATAACAGTGTTGCAACTCAAGATTAGTGCAGTATGTCAAATCTGTTTTAAAGCAGATATTTATAGCAATTGTGCAATTCTTACAATTAACAAACCCCATCAATCTAAAAATTAAGTGAGGTAAGTATTCTAATTAGAATTAAACATTCCTTAAATAGTCTACACACCAATTCTATTACAAGGAAAATATTGGTGTTCCTTCATAGAAAGGCTCAAACCTAAACACAACATGAAACTTGTACTACAAATCAGTGAATGCTTGGAAGTTAAAAAAGCTCTTGCAAAATATACAGTTTAGTATGTTTACAATCCAATGCTACAAACAGTACCTAATGCAAAATATACCCACTTAAATAAAACCAAACTTTACAGTTAGTGTACTGAATTTGCTTTTGAATATCCTACTTTGTTCCCAAATCCTCCTAGAAGCTCCCATATAAAGTTCACACATTAACTTAATGCAGAAATACAGAAATGTATTTTTATCTGTAAATATGAACAATTTAGTTATCTACTATGACTGCAACTATGAGTACCATTACTCTTCAAGCAGGTGAAAAACACAGCACTAGTTGGGAAAAAAATAATAAAAATTTACTCTTCACTGTTTTATACATGACATGCTGGCAATAATAAAAGATAACCTATATTTCTACATAATATTTTCTGCAAGAATTCTCAGAACTCTAAAATTAGTTTCCATTTTATTGTAGTTTCTTTACTCTGTGATTTATGATGCATAGTAACTATTGCCTTTTATATGCAGGCCTCATTTTAAGAGAGGCAAAAACTAGACTGTTAATGCTGAGCCCTTATGGCTCATTTGCATATGGAGCCAAAGGCATTTCATATTTTATTTCTCAAGGTGTTTATAAATAGGATTTAAGTCACTATCAACCACAGGAATAAAATATAAATTAATGAACTTTTGTTCTAATAGGCTATGGCTTAAAAGCCTACCAACTGAACTGTTTTTTTATAGTATTGCACTTAACTTTAGTATTAAACTGACAGTTGAAGCCTGCGCAGAACTCATTTTATAATAATATTTCAATTTAAAAAGCAATAAATAAAATGCAGTCTCTAAAAAAAAAATGCCAGTAGGTTTAGTCTATATTTCTCCCACCACAGTCCGAACCGCATTGTCTGAAATAGGTCTGGGACAGTCTTTGGATACCAACTGCATAGTGCTTTCAACATAATAGACTACCCATAACAATAAGAGAAGCAATTAAAGCTTTCTACAGTAATATTATAAACTGAAAGACAGTACCCTTGAGTATATGTCTCAATTAGCTTACAAGGATTTGTTGCCTTTGCTCAAAATAGCTTCGGAAGTTAGACACAGTTATTCTGTGTGGCATATTATCTCTACTGTGTTATTTTATAGGCAAGTTGAGTCTTTTTAAAATATATTAACCCTGATAATAATGTGGAGACTTCCTGCTCCTAAACCAGGAAGTTGTTTCCTAAAATTTAGTAACTTGTCATTGCAGTGACAAGTTGGTTAAGCCTTTAGCAGAGTCTCTAATCATCTGTTCTACCTTGGGATTTTCAGCTCCACTGGTTGCTAGCTCCTTGTCAATAAGCCCCAGGTTGTGCAAATTGAGGATGGAATCAGCAATAATCCGCGCTGTCCTTTTCTGGTAGCCTCCAGACGTCACCATCAGGATTGGGATCCTGCGGCTTCTGGCAGCCTTGAACACGACTTCATCTCTCTTCACAATTCCCTGCAAGTTTACAACAGTTACAAAAAAAAAAAGTGATACAAATATGATATTTTAGTTCTAGCCTATGGTTTATGGATTTATAGTATTGGATGCTTGGTAAGTGATTAAGCCTTACATTTTACAATACAAATAAAAAATTGATTTAGAAGCCCTGTTAGCAGGTTTACATGCATAATCATTTAAAAATTAAAAAAAGGAAGAACAGCAAATCAAAAAGCCTTGACTTGGTTTTAGAGGACACAACAGATAAAAGCTTTTAGTATAAATTCCTAGAAGAATTCCTGCTCAAAGGCCTTAAAGTCTAAACTGACCACAAAGTTTAGAAATGTTCACCCTATTTTACAGGTGAGGAATTAAGAGACTAAGAAAGATTGTCTGAATTCAATGTGCTTTAGTTTGTGCTCAACTTGCACAGCACCCTCTGACAGAAGTTTAGCAACTTGATCAAGATTTCACAAACCTACAGAAGAACCAAAAATTCAAATCAAATTTTACACGTTCACAATCACTAGCTGAATTACAAGCTTCCAGTTTCTCTAATAAAAGCTAATACTAAAAGAATCTATGGCTTAAGGGGGAGTTGCAGAATATAAGTAATGGTAAATCCACAGAAAGGAAAAGCAATTCTAAATAATCTCCTACCAATAGAGAAGGGTATGGAAACTAAAAAATAACAAAGATTGCTGACCAAGACTGTCATTAAACCCATACAACAGAAGACACTGAGTCTCTTGGGTTTCAAATATGTACATGTGGGGGAAAAAGAGAGAATTCACAAATAAATGAGAACAGAATTAAAATCTACTTTTGTGGAAAAAGCAAAAGCAGAGAGTTCCAGAGATACATAGGAGGCATAAATAATCCATTACAACTCCTCAAAAATAAAGAAAAGACTAACAACATAATAGACAACAGCTTAGAATGGACAGCTCAAAATTTAAATAACTGCAGAAGTTGGAGAAGGGGAAAGGGACTAAAATGCAACCAAATACAAAAAATTAAGGAAGCAGCAGCTAAAGTGTTACAACAAAATGAAGATGCACTACTCAAACTGGTTAGAGGAAGACTGTAAGTATACCCTGCCATTAAAAAAAACCAAAAATTACCAAACAAATGGTAAAGGGAAAGAATAAAATTCAAATGTAGCTGAAAAAACATTTTGTAAAACCATACAACAGTAATGGTTTTTGTATAGTTTGACACAGCTCTATGAAAGAACAATGGGAGTAAGGAATAACTGAAAAATAAGACAAAGGAAACTTAAGAATTATATTAGGAACAGATCCTTAAAGGAAGTAACAGAATTACAGAATGAGCTGTATGTCCCCTGGGAACCATTGCTGGATGCAGCAAACATTATACCACACAAGAACTGGAAGCAGTCACTACTCATAGGAGCCTAACCGCCTCATCCCTGCTCCAGCATCTCCAGTGGCCGAGCCTGGAAGAACTGAGGGGAAAACACAGGGGCTTATTCCAGCATTTGCGTGTTACCAAGAAAGAAAATACATCAAATGGAAACGACAGCCTGGTACAGTTCCCACTTACAAACAAAGGTAAGAGGGACTTACCTGCTACACCTCAAGTTTTCTGCTATAGCTTCAAGCACCAAGAAACTATCACTCATAGCACTCTAAGGAGACATAATTTTGAGTAGAATTAATGCTGTAGCAAGATTTTAAAATATGGATGACATCTGCAACTGTTGGACTGAAGACTGGACTAATGAACCTTGAAGAGATGAATTATCCAGGTTCAATGCCTTCAGTTTCAGCATTTCCAGTAGCCTGGGATTTCAAGCTTGGTGAAACGTGCCATTCACACCTACGCCAACAAGATCAGAGAGACAAGAAACCTTGCCCTCGGTTCAGAAAACAAAGGCTTGAGCTACAGAAACCTTTTCTCCATCAGGCACCTGAGCCACTGGCTATGCAGAGAAAAGGCACTCTGCCTTTCATCTCTACTTGTGACCAGAAGAATCATTTCATCTTTCTTTCCCCATGTCTACATTTTGCCTCTTTCCCGACACACCACCCAAACTACAACAACTCATTTTTCTTGGCAATTAACACTGCTCCTTCTCAAATGGCAGAAATAATTTTGAAAAGGCACATCTTAAAGTATTCTCCACCTATCACTAGCTTCCATTTCGCTTGGTGGCCACTGCTTTCCAAAAAGCTCTGCTCCACCAAATGAGATCTTACACACCAGGTCATATCCTCTCCAAGGTCAAAACCAAACAAGTCCAAGCCCCTCAGCTCTTCCTTTCTCCTTAGAGACGTTTACACAGCCATGGAAACAAAACCTGGAGAGTCAGAGTGGCTCCCAAGTCGATCCACTTCAGGTCCATTGAGGACTTTGCAGGCAGTCAGAAAGCACGAGGCGGCTGCTCACTGACAGAGATAAGAACGAGGAAATACATAAGGAAGCTAATAAAACCCAGCAAGGAACTAGAGCTCTGTGCAAAAGGAAGCATTTGAGAACTAAAGTACTGCAAAACAGAATGAAAACTGAACAGATCAAGTGATGGCTCGATTAGAGCTCACAAATCAAGAAAGGACTTTTCTATATTGATCTGATAGACATTAAAAGAGAACCAAATGTGAAAACAAGAGAGAGACAGAACCGAGGAGCTGTCAGAGAAGGAATCATTAAAAAAATGGAGGAAATATGAGATCTGTAAATGTTTATTTTGAGAAAAGCAGACTTGTATCTAGAAGGTGAAGACTTCTATGAAGCTATACAGAATAAATCAAAGTTTAAATCTGGTACCAAACTGAGGAGAGAGAAGGTAAACTGAACTGAAAAAGGGTAATGATATTTGTATAGAAAAGAATGAGGAAAGGGGGGGGGAAAAATAAATCTGTTCATTTGCTAAGAATACACAGACAGGCTGCACAAAATTGCTAGAACTGGAAGATACCAGAAGAGCATTTTAAAACAGCTGGGAGCGCTACAGAGGAAATTAAGTGTAAGATAAATACTGGGGGCAGATGACAAAAGAAATACATTGCAGAATGGGTTATGTGAGGGTAAAAGAAACAAAGAAAGAACAAACCAAACAGGAAAAATAGGAGTCAGGTGAAGCGTAAAAATAAATGATACTGGAACAGGCACCTGAAGAACAAAAATATTTAGTCAGGAAGAGACAACAAAAATATATGGTGAAAGAGCAACGGAGATGTATCTATATGTATCTACACCAGGAAAATGCTCTGGTTTAGTATGAATTATGCACCTTACCTTCACCTAACAAACAGCCACAAGTCACTCTTAGGACTGCCTTCGGAATCTAGTGAGGAGCAAAAGTCTGTAGGTATTTTAGTATTATACAAACCTGAGGCGAAATAGCAAGTCCTCCCAATGGATCGCCATCCAGAACATCAGTCCCAGCATTATAAACAATGATGTCAGGTTTTAATTCATTTAATGCTCCTTCCACGTGAGTATGTACCTTCTGAAGATATTCTGTGTCCTCTGTACCCCACTCTAATTCCACCTTGCGTTTTATGGCACCTACAAAAAAATAAAATGTTTTGATGTTACTCAATAAGCAAAGCATTGCTTTGAAAGAAAATGCAAGATTTAGGTAAGCAAGAGAAAAAGATAAAATTTCTGGAAATTTTGTAAATACATTGCCTTTTCACGGAACCTTGAATTAAAGAAAATTATTCAACTACTTGTTTTCCCAGCAAGTGTAAGCACAATGACCTTGAAAAAATTCCACTGAAGAGAGAAAATTAGATGCAGGGGGGGGAAAAAAAAAAAGTATCTCTGAGACACAAGTGGAAAATGTTATTGAAAAGCAGCTGATCTACATGTCCATATACAAATCAGCAAAGAAATCATAAAGAAAATTATTAACTTAAAAGTAACCTAAATAAAGCGTAAGGGAAAGAAAACACTGAATTGCTATTGCAGAGGAAACAGTTGGGGGAAAACACAAGATAAATATCACTGAGAAATTAAGATGTTTTATTTTTATCACAACACTCAAAACTTAACAGCAAGGGATCATGAATTTATGTGAACTGCTTTATGAATGTCTAACAAGATTCAGCTTTGCCCCAAGCATTTTCAATTTAATGTTCTTACCCTGTAATCCCACCAGAAAAGCAAATATCTATTCTTAATTTAAATCAAATTTTTCTAATGCTTCTAATAAAGCATTAGAAGTAGAAGAGGAGGGTTGAGAAGGCAGAGGAAAGAAACCCAAGGTTATGCAGCCTAGCTTTGGATGCTTTTATGGAGTTATGTGTAACTCTAAATCTGAATTAATCAAACCTATGTCAGAGGTGTTTCAAGGTATGACTTCCACCTCACCATACCCTAACGCCTGAATTAAATGACTTGGAGTCTTAAATCGTAAGTGTGGATTCAGCATCCACCAAGTGTGCATGCATGCATTCAACACAGAATGATATTTATTCTCGTGATTGCTGCATAGGTGGTTTTTCCTGCCTTCCATCCTTGCTCAACATTAGTGAAACATTCTTTTTCTTTCCTTTATTTTATTGCCTCAACATTAGTTTCAAAGATTTTTATTTCTTCATGATATTTTTCCTGAATTCTTTTCTTATTGTTATATAAATGTTCATATAAGTCTGCACAGCTGTGCTCTTCTGAACAGCACTTAGAGCCTCTTCAGGGTAAAGAATCTGATAGCTGGATAGAGCTTTAGAGGAGGAGGTAAACACATTAGCATGGGGAACAAGTAAGTATTGTTCTGATGAAACCATTAAGAAGCTGAGACGATCCCATGCCTCTGCAGGTCTCTTGTCTTCAACTCAACCACAAAACACAGAATTAGTGATTAGTTATTACCCAGATCAGGGACTACTGATGGACACAGTAATGGATCTGTAGGTTAGAATGAACACAGCTTCTGCATTTGATAGCCTTTTGTCCATCTTTTGCTAACTAGTGAATGTACTTCTACAGCTTTGAAAACAGTAAAATGACACTCAGACCAACAGCAATGCTTTTTTAAGGCCTGAACTTTGAGTTTCAGCTGTCAACTTTTTATGCTCACCCTTCAGTGAACCAGTCCTTTTCCCCATCCATCTTCTTTCCCTTCTTAAACCCCTGTGTAATTCCAAACTACTTCCCCTTAGGGACTCAATATGCTTATGGCTTAAGCAATGTTAGCTAGTCTTTTTTTTTTTTTTCTTCCTAATGAAGTGCATGGGGCAAAAAAAAATGTACAGAAGAGACTCCTGTAATAAAACATGGAGAAAAGGAGTGGGAAGTCCAGGGAGACAGTGATCAGTTAAGAGTTTACCCTAAGGATTCAAACTCTCAGGTTCAAACCTCTACCTCCCTTCAAAAAGATGCCCTCTCTGACCTCGTCTTCGTCTGGTCACCTAGCAGGAGAGAGTTTAAAGGATTTAGCCACTGAACTCCTCATTTAGACACCCTTATGCAAACTACAGGGAACGATATATTCACATGCTTTTGGCTGCAGCCTTCCACACCTCACGCTTCATCTGTAGGAAGGGAATGCCAGTATTCCCAGCTTTGCAGGAGAGTTCAGTATTTCAGATTTGCTAACAAGGGCTTAGTCTGTTTTGGTCTTAATCCGTCTGTTCAAAATGTTGCTATTTGATGTATGAATAAAGGGATGCTTTTCTTAGGAAAAAAATCTTCATATGCTTGCAATTTGTCTGCTTACAGACATGATGTGCTTTAAATGGTCATTTTTTAGTTTGATACCTTGAAATACATATACTACGATTTTCAAAATCTTTACTAGTTAAAAAACAGAAGTACAATGCACTGCACCTAATTCTTGCCAAGAATCCAAATTAAGTAGGTTTTCAGAATGACAGCATCATTGAAGAAATTCAACAGCAGAAGAACATCTCCCCCAATAAACTATGATTCAGTTAACAAACTAAGCCTGTAATAAATGGCAGTGTAACAGAATCACACATCAAATAAACTTTGGGCTTTTGCATTCCAATTTAACCATTATCAAAACCCCACTAATTAATTGTGACACGTCACCAGACACAATAGGCACATCACAGTAGGGATAAACAAACAACAACAACAACAACAACAAAAATCAAGCACCAGCTCTTAACATTTGTATGACTTCCTTTTGCTTCCCAACTTGTTTCACATTCAGATGCACCTTGTTTTCTAGATGCTTATAAAACAAGTTCTCCTGGAAAGACAACACCTAAATATGTTATAATTTACAACTTTCAAAGGAACATGAAACCTTTTCACACAGTATTAGCTAATCCTCAGTGAATTCTTTTATAAATTTGGTGTAAGGGAAAGATTAAGTTCTAACAGTTATCTTCAAATCAAAAGGATTACTTAACTCACTGTTCTAAGCATGGCATGAGCTGTTGAATGGACTGCTAACAAAGTCCACGTAATACCCACACCTCGCATTCCAGAAATTCATTCCAGAAGTGAGGGAAAACACTACAGCGTTAACACTATTGTGATATATCACAGTGATCATTGAAAATCGTATGTTCAATGTGAAATTAAAAAAAAAGGAAAAAAATCTATTTAACATTGTTGCAAGGAAGCTTATTGGTAAATGAAGAAGTTATTTAACAACATAGTAGGTCTTTTACATTTTGGAATATGAATTTCAATTATACTTACGTTTAGCAAATCCATCCCCTGGATAAATGTATCTATTGTATGCATCCATAATATATACCCGATGATCATCCATAAAGTCCCTCTCATGGCCATTTCCCTGAAGGAAATTTACAGTTAGCTATTCCTAACACAATTAAATAATCTGCAAATTCTAGAGTAATTAAGACTACAAAGATATAATATTTAAAACTCCTCTGTCATTCTCTTATTTATAGTCTTGAAGGTTATTCTGAGGTGTAGAGTTTTGGGGGCTTTGACAGTATCAGTCTGAAGACTGAAGGTATTATCAAAATCAACATCCTTATATCTCTGTGAAGGTGATTATCATAGATCTCATTGCACATATAAGAAAAATAAATGAAAATTAGAAGCTGTCTTCAGCAGTATCACCAAAGCAACTGTGAGCACCAAAGAGATCTCTCATCTTCCAATTGTGCAAAAAAAAAAGTCACTTTCAACTGCTGCAGGGATACTAATTTCTTAGACAAGGATTAATAAATAAAGAAATAAAGCAGACTACAGCTCCTCTGACAATTCAAGCCGTGGTGAGATAAGTAATCCCTGGAAAAATTACAAACACTAAAGACCCAACAGTTTAACATATTGTTTAACACCAGGAATTCCCTACGAAAAGACTGTATTGGGTGTAAAGACGGATGCTTAAGAGAAAGCTCAGATTCTGAATATTTCCCCCTCCCCCATTTCTGAATTTCCATAGTATTATTTTGGTTCTCATTTAGACTTTTTTCCACTAGTATAAAAATCATTTTTTCACAGCAATCACCAAGATAATTTTGTTGAAATCAGTGTATCACACAGGACCCCAGCCCCTACCTCCAATAGAATTTCATTTAAACTATAGAAACAGACATTTCCAGATATATCTTCTGTAATTCGTAATTTATGTCCCTGGACAGTTAAGCTATATTTCTGCTACAACTTCCCCTCCTGGAAACAAACGAAAAACTGGGCTAAAGCTAGTCAATGTGTGTGAAAAAGGGAATGGGAAGAACCAGGACTGCATTTCTTTATGCTAAAAAATAGCAACTCCTACTTATTTCTTCAGCACCTTTAGTCCACAAATAAACAGTTCATCAAAAGAAACCTAGGAATATGAGAGCCTCTGGGTGAACCATTTTCTTATGAAAGGTGAAACTCGCCAATGCAGCAAGAATTGGAACACTTACAAGATGAGAGTATCTGCATACTTAAAAAGGATCTGCTGAGCTACTACTTCACACACCTCTCATTCCCCAAAGAAAGGAAACAAAGGGGTGATTTAGTATGAGACTTAGACTGAGATTACCAGCATGATACCTGAAAACAAAATACATTCCAAGAAGTTTTTAAAAAAACAAAACAAAAAACACTCCAAAAAGCACAAAAAAATTCACACCCTGACAGAGATGGCTGAAGAGAATCACGAACACAAAACATCTTTCTATTGCAAGATCTATGTCCTTATTTCATGGTAATTTTAGGATGCCTTAACTTGCAGATAAGAGAAATGATGGAAGATGGAAAACTTGCAGCCATTAGGCTTCCTCGCTACCATGGAGCTACTTAAAAATGGTTTATTTACACATAATAAATTATCTTCATCGCTTCAGATTGGACATAATTTTGGTACGTTAGCTGCTTTTTTAAAAATACTATTTCCCTCCTTTCACGATTTATTTTGGGAATCCTACCCAACATGAGATTTGTTCTCAGTTCTCACAGTAAATCACTTTACCAGGTGAAGAGTGATGTATTCTTTACTTCATTAGCCTGAAGCCAGGCCTTCCATTAAAACACTGAAGGTCAAATCCATCCCCTGCAAAGGTTGCTGCAATGATCACACGTGCTGAACTAACTGTAATTCTGTTTTAAGAGATTCTTGTTTCTTCTGGAATACTAATCTATTCTGGAGACTCTTCTGCCTCAGATCAATATGCAACTCAAATATTTTTAAATCTAGCCACATGATGGAGCTACAACTCAGTTTAATTTTATTAAGCTGGCTTAACAGCCTTTTGGACCATAAAATAATTAAACAACTAAACTGTTCAGTTTCTATCATGATTACCTTTGTATTCTGTGAGTTGCCAGTTTATACTACTATTAGAAAAAATGGTATTTATCGCGCACTTGTATTTCGAGCAAAACATCTGTGACACTGAATACAGGTAAACTACTCACCTGATGAGCATCCAGATCAATAATTGTGGCTTTAGACACCCCTTGTACTCTTTCAAATAAGAACTGGATATATAAGCAAAGAAAAAGATGGAGAAAGTTATGAAGTTAGGTGACATTAAACTGGAGGCTTGAAGCTTGAACAGTGTATTACTGTTCTGATTTGAATGTAGTGCGTGTCTATTTATTTCATTCACCAAACAAACAGCTAAGTGATTCTAATATATTTAATTACAAAAGCTCTAGTTATCATAGAATCGTTTAGGTTGGAAAAGACCTTTAAGATCATGGACTTCATGATCTTAAAGGTCTTTTCCAACCTAAACGATTCTATGATTCTGATCCCTGCAACTCCTCCCTTCCACTTAACAATACTGCATATGCGTTATGTTCTGCAGCATCAAGTACCACAACATTTTGCCATTCCTACCCACCTATAGATGGTTTTATTTTCTCTTATTAAGATGTAAATTAGCTCTTATGAATTTATGTGGATTTTTTTTCCATTTGCACAAATAGTAGAAAATACTGGTTTAAGAATACTTCTTACCTTTACAGCCAGTGTGATATCAGCATACGCACAAAATCCTCCACCTTTGTCACTTGAACAGTGATGAAAACCACCCCCTAAACATAAAAATGTTGAAGAGGTGAAAAGCTAGATACTGAGGAACATAGATGGTCTTTGCAAAGAGACAGAAATCACTTACATGTCAGGCACTTTTTTTCTTTAGCAAATACCGCACCTAGAGCTGTTAAACCCTTACCTAGCAACACAAAACACCTCATAGGGTTTCTGTACGTATCCTACGTGTGGCCTACCAGACCACCAGGCAAAGGATCTGCAGACGCCCAGATCAAAGGGAACTGTCCCCTTCATCTAGCAACCACCCTAAGAACTGAGAAATGTACACAGGTAACACAGGGTGCCCCCATGACAGCACAGCGCTCTGAAAGCTCAGCTCCCCCGGGCGTCTTGGAGTCGCACAATTACCGTTATGGGGCAGGTGGAAAGGACATGGGGAAAGTTCCTTCCTATGCTGAACACCGGGTCAAAAAAAAAAACAAACTGAGAACTACGATGTTATTATTTGCACAGCCATTGTCTTCTGCAAACACTCAGACCAGAAGAAACTTCAAGAACTCCTCTTTAAAACACAAACACACTCTTTACCTGAAAAAAGTACTTAGACCTCCCCCTCCCAAAACATATTTTTTATGTAATAGAACAGAACTTTTTACTGAGAAACCCACTACAAATATCTAAGCAAGAAACGTAACAAGCTCACTTTATACATCAGTAAATATGACAGGCTTTTAGATTTGTTTTTAATGTATATTTAATTTTTAATATTCGATAGTCACTTTGCAGAAGATGTGTGTAAGAAATAATGGAAAAATCCCAGAATTTATGAGCTCTATGAAAAAGACAAGCTAAGTCTTACACGACACAAAATATTGCTTCAATGGTTTACTGGTTTTGCATTGCTATTTGCTATGAGCAGGAGAGCAGATTTATATTCACTGTATTCATAATTCGTTCATTCAAGTCTTTCACGAAAAACTGCACAGCCAAAAATAGACACTAACGGGTACGGCCCTGCTCTCCAGCATATCAACCAACACCTTGATCTGGTATAATATATAAATTAGCTGATGACAAAATCTATGAAAATTATTTTATAATTTAATGAAAACAAATATTTTATTGAAATATTTACATTTACTCTAAACATTTTTCCTTAATTTTTTTCGCACTACTTCAGTCCAAACACCTTTTTCCTTATATATGATATCATATGTTTATCCAGTTATCTTTTTTTTCATTGAAAAAAATATTTAATTATAAAACTGCAATGCGGGGGATAGTGGATGAGAAAGCAAATCCAGTACTTTTTCCATTTTTTTTTTCCTTTAGAGCTGATTTTAGTTAGACACAATCCAGTCACTTTCTGTTATTATAAACAGAATACACATCATGCTAAATGAAAGTAATACGATTTTAAACACACTATTTCAAGTATCATTTAATGCACTACATTTGTACTTACCCACATTGATTGCCCAGCCTCTATCAACAGCAAGCTTTCCTGCCTTAAGAAAATTACAGTGAGAACTTCATGAATGAACGAGGCAACCGTGTAACACTTTCTGCTGCCACCCCAAATGCAACTCTTGGTATTTGGACGTGCCCATTGAATTTTTGGATGTTTTACCACTGCAGGTCATTCTGAACCAGATGTCTGAATATGAACCATACAAAACTATCCTCAGCATAATTACTTGAAAAAATAGTTGATATCTCATCTGTATTCCATTCTCTGGCAGTTGAACAGACCTAAAACTAACTGCGCTTTGCAGAGGTGAACACCGACCCCTAATAGACAAATGAAAAAGGGAAAGTGCAAGTGTTGGTAAGAGTAAAAAATGAGCAAGAATCTCCCAATATCCTTCCTGCTCATGTAAAAATAGGAGGAACCTAAGCTCAAAATCCTGAAAATACAGATTAACATCATTTCAGCTGGGGGTGGGGACAGAAAAATGCTACAGTATGAAGTGTCCTGTGACTTCCTTTATTTTTTATGTGATATAACATGCATAGTATAGAATATTACCGATCTTTTTCCCTCCAATACAGAAAAACTGTGCCTGTATCTCTCCTTTGAACCCAAATGACATTCAGGGAAGGGAAAGTATTGACAGAGAAGAGATACACAAGGCTTAAATGATGAAATTTTAATTTTAAAACCTGACTTACTTTGGCCAGGAAGAGTCAAGCAAGTGTTTAACTGCAGTATTCCTTAAGTGTCATGATAAAAAAAGAAGATATTACTACAGATAATTTTTTTTTTAAAAAAAAAAAGAGAGGGAAAAAATGTAAAAAGAGATTATTTTTTTCCATAATCACGGAAAGGACATATTACACATCATATATGAAAGGAAGTTTGGACAGTCGAGAGTTCTTCATCACCAATATTTATATTTGAAGAGTTCTAATTTAGTATTAAGAAAACTACTGGGAAGGTAAACATCATCCTGTTATGAATGTGCTAACTTAAACAAATTAGATCTTGAGAAAAGATTGTAGTTTCTGAACTATAAAACCCATTAAGTCACAGGGAAAGCACATTATCTGTGATTTAGCATACTTCCTAGGGATTCCTCACCAAAAAACAATCTTCCCATATTGCTAAAAAATCATTAAAAAGTACAGAAACTCAACAGGAATTTTCATAATGAACAGGACCGTCAGGAATAGCAGAAGATTGTACTTCTGAATTGTACAAATTTTATTGTCTGACTCTGCAGACCAAAACCCCTCTCTCAATAACCACTACTGACTGCAGTCAGAAATACGGCACACACGAGAGAACTGACCAGGAGTCTGAAGCCATGCTGAAGGACCAAATGGAGACAGAATGGAGCTACTTCTTCGTCTGTGAGTGACAACCAAAAATTTTTAAGCAACTTGAACTACATGAACCACATGACCAGAATTCTTTCTCTCTACTACTACCCAGTCTATAAAAAGTCAAACTACCCCCAAACTTCCCAGCAGTCCACTGAAAGCAAGATGACTACACAGATAGCACCAAACTGGTTTTGCTGATATCTCCAGCTCCTGCTGGTAAATTGCTAGGAGGAAACGTTCCAGGTGGTTCATGCAGGTTTGCATTAAGGAGATACACTGTGTTGCACTTCCATCATCTCCACTTTTGCCAGTTAACACCTACTAAAGGAGGTAGCACTTTTTGTTATCTAGCCTATTACCATAATCCAGTAAGTCTAAAGATTTATCCAGAACCTAGCATGTTCTTTCCAAACTCACATACTTAAATTGTCCTTAAAGGTTGGTTTAACATTGTCAGTAGTTTATTTGGTTTTCTCATGCTTATGCAGACTTTTAGGCTTCAACAAAAGCATCAGATATCGCTACACTGTACAAACACTTTCACATATTTCCTTACCTCACTATTCTTTGACTTTAAGTAATGTACATCCAAGACGACAGAGCAACACAAGGGAATTAAAGTAGAATTAGGAAATGGGCTTTAAGAGGTGAGAACAACAATAGCTGGAGAAACAGAGTCCAAGGTAGGCAAAATACATACAACTTTTCTTTTATAAAAGAAAGCCATTTCCCATTCACAAGCCTGAATTAAAACCAGACTCAGCAACCTTTTAAAGATACTTAAACATGCAAATGTCACAGGACTCGCTATTGTCCTAATGATTTAGGAAGAAAGCACTGGGCATTTTTATTTAACAGCTCAGAACAATAAGCAGCAGTTAACTCGCTTCACACAGACAATTTCAGCATCAAAGGGGTGACTTTTTGATTTTTCCCTCTACTACCCTCATGTTCAAAAACTTACTGGAAATCTTCCTTTGCTACTTCTCTGCTGTGTTTACAACACTCACCTGTGCCTCCAATCATACACAGGATTTTTCTGAACACATGCATATGTATGTCGATACATTTTTCAACTACTCTGAGTACTTCACAGTATCATGAAGAGCTACATTACGTAAACACTACATTCCCCATTATAAATAATAAAATGCATCACTTTGCAACACAGCTCAAACGTGATGATATACTCAAACTTTTTGAAGGGCTCCAGATTTTTAAATATCTATGACCAGTGTTTTGGATATTACAAAGGGAGTTAAGATGACATGCTTAAAACAATTAAATTGCACTGTTAGAAGATGTTTCTGAATCTTAACAGTAGATATTTAAGTCCAGTCACAAGCTGTCCAGTCCATTCTATTCCTTTCTCCACTACCTCTTGGTAACAGAAGACAACAACTGGCAGAGAGTTACTTTTACATACAAACTTGCAAATCCAGCCGCTGGATGGGACGCAGATTTAACAACAGTACTAAAATACTGAAAGAAATTGCCATTCTTTTCCAATAAAGCATCAGGCATTGAGTAGTTCTATCATTAAAAAGCAGGGTATTTATCTTGTCTTAAAAGCTCATAACTACTGGCCCTCTACTTTTATTTCACATAGTAAAACCCAAGAGGGCTGAAACTTAGTAGTGCCCAGATCCACTTATACACACAAATGATAGTAGCAACAGTTAATCTCAGATCAGCCCCACGAAATTAAAGAAAACTTGGAGAACTGCTTCACCAAACTTTTGGGCTCACTCACATCACTCTCATAAGTCAGACTCACAAACAGATTTAACCTTTTTCATTGTTTCTGAAAACCATACTGCACTGCCTTTTATGCACTAGTCATAGAAGAGTTCTTTATATTATTTATGTCTTCAATGAATTCTTGATACACTCACGAAGGTAAGCATTTAAAAATAAGAAACCTTGATTCCAGTGCAGATTACTAAGTACCTACATTTCTGTTGACAGTAATGGGAAGCTACCTATTAGCCTATTTCTGAAAATAACGCCATTCCTTTATCATTCAGTTATGGCTTCCCAGTTTCGCTCACCTTTAATATCCAGTAGTTGCAATAAATCGTAATCTCATATCTGGCATAAATGTACTCTGAAAGGTTTGCCAACCCACAGAATAGCGTTCTGCAGTAACTGGCTTCAAATAGATATAGAAAAAGCAATATGGGCTTCTATCCTTTTCACATGCACCCACTGTGACAGCTACCTTCAGGAAGAGTAGCTAAAATGCGGCAAAGATCTATTTGTACATGATATTAATGATTTCAGATAGGATTATGTGTCTTCCATTTATGTAACTGTTACAGCTCAGTGCCTGCGAAGAGAGACCGGCACTGTTACCATCTTCTCCCAGCTCCACGCTGTTTAGTTTCTGAATCTAGCTCTAATATGAGAAGGAATGATAAAAAGGGCAGAAAAGGTTCCATTAGTTACCGGTTTACAATTATGAAGGCATCTTTTCCTCAACACACGGCTTAAATAACTTATTCTTGGCTCCAGCTATTAACTGTTTTCTTTCCTCCTACTTCCTCAACATCTCTAATGGCAATTCTCAGGCAAAATTAAATGTCTGGTGACGCTTCTGACCAGAGCACTCTTAACTAATTAGAAAACAATTCTGTTAGAGGTGAAACAGGCTACGTCTCACTGGAGTTCAGCTGAGCTGCTTATGTAGTATTTACAAGAGAAAAAAGATAAACTAATTTTAATCATTAAAATGAGCAAGGTGATATGATTTTTAAATTTAAACACTTACCTAGTCTCAAGAGCAAACCAAACCATGCATCTCTTCCCATAGGGTACCAAGGCCATTTGGTAAATATGTGCTTTAAAAATAGCTTCTATATTATCAATTTTGAAACCTCCCATTCCTAGAATTTGCCTTTATTTGAACGCCGTTCAAAACTAATTCAGTTTCTGTATTTGCCATAAGTCCTGCCATATCTATCATTGCTTGCCCAGGCTGCCCCTTACTGTCTCTTCCGCTTCTGAAAATTACGGACCATAAATCAGGTATGTCCTTCACCTCGGTAGCTGCTAACAAGCGGCAAACTTTGCTCATGTGTAGGACTGTACACTAACTCACTCCCCTCTACAGGCCTCCAGGGCTCAAGCCTTTGAGTTATACAAAATATTACAATTCACAGGTTTATAGTGTTTTGATCAACAAGTTTAAACACAATAGAAGTGAATCAAGAGCACCTTACCATTATTGTTCCTCCTGTCTGGGTTCGCAGAGGTTTCAAAACTTTTCTCTGAACAACGAAATTGGGAAGGAAGGCAACTGGTGGAATTTCTGTGATTGTAGCCACAACAAATGACCACTACAAGGGGAAAAAAAAATGTTCCAATTAACGTAGCCTGTCTTAATGATGACATTTAGATCTCTTATCAGTTCCTATTTACAGAAAAGGAGCTCACAGGTCCTTAGCAAGATTTTTAATACTTATAGATGGAGGTGACCACAACAGTCCATATTCGTAACCTCCAAATAGGTTCGTCTTCAAGTTGTTAACTATGAGAATCATCACTTTCAATCACCATCACTAGGTTTTTCAGATTTCAGTATCAAATGGTAATAAATCAGCAATTTTTCAGCAAGCTAGTATTTCAGAAAATCTAATATCCCTGGAATTGGGAGGAAGAATTGTAAACAGTCCTTCAGCAGTATTAATAGCAAGCCACACTTGATACGTTGTTCAAACCTAAAATATTTTTTCCTGTGTCAGGTCAAAAGGATATACCAAGGAGAAAGGAAAAACAAACAAACAGACAACTCAACTAAGAAGTTCAAATACTTAAGTGAACACACAGTGCAAATTTTAGCATGAGAATTGATTAAAATTTATTTAGCATATTAAACACTTCTGGAAAATGTTTCAAGGAAACATTTTGTTAAAAAGTCATATCATCAAGAACATGATTTGAAGGTGCAATATGTAAGCGCTTTTTTTGCAAACACATATAGATTACTTCAAGGAACTTCTACGGAAATGGCTACCAGCGATAACACTTCTAAATATATTTCAAAGCATAAGTCACAAGAAAGAATATACCTCTTCATCCAATACTGAAACATTCAGGCACTGAGAATTACGGATTTGACACCCTGTACAAAGACTCTGAATAGATCCCATTTTCTTCAGCGTTAGGAAATTTAACTAGATTTGGTACATTCGTTGCCCAGTTACTGTTAGCTGTCTGTTTACAAATGATAGGATGTACAAGCAGTCAATTTTAAGCAAAGACAATCACACACTAATTTCAGGGTCCTCTGATATTCAAAAAAACTTAAGCTAACTTGGCTTCCCAGTTATCAATGTTTCAACCACAAAGTACTACTGGGTGAGGTGGAGGGGTGGTATTATTCATACAGTTCTTAAGTACTAACTATATTTTGTTAACAGTTCATTTTAAGCTCTTACTACTTTTATATTTGTAAGACATTATTCTGTTACCATACTATCAGCTCTCCATCTTTAATAAAGTGCTTTAATTATTTTATAATAGAGTCAATCTTGAGAAAGTCCTTCTGCAAGATATTTTAGCTTTTTAACAAGCATAGTGTAAAAAAATAGATTCAATCCTGTTGTTCTAAAATGGAATTTAAAAGGTCACATTTGGATAGAATAAACTGTGATCTCAAATGTAAACGATGATCACAAAATTTCAGAAAGTTTTAACACAGTTTAAAAAAATTTTAATCTCAACAGGAAGAAGTGGGAGCAATAAAGACTCAAATCAACATGTACGCTGCTGCAGGTTTTTAAGTGCATGCAAGAAATCCAGACATGGTACGAGTAAAGAGTAAGCAAAGCTTTCTATTCACAGCTGAGGACATTTACAGAACAGTGCCAAGCCCAGAGACATTCACTGCTTCAGACTTAGTCCTTTACTGTGTTTATGTAATTCCTAGCATACAGGGAAAAAGTCATTCAACGGTGAGGAAAGTCTTGGGGTTCAAGAATGCAGCTATAAATTAACAAATATGCTTCTCAAAAGACACCACTATAATAATTGAGAAATATATTGCCTCAAACTGTGGACAGTTTTGTGCTTTTTTTCTTCAATGTGCTAATTTTGCTTTCCAAATTTCTTGCAATAAATTCTCAGAACAGCTATGTATATATTCAAAAAAGAAATCAAAAGGAATTGGTTTTATATAATTGTATGCTTCTTCATGTTGTAAAAATAAAAAATCATTTTGAATAGATGAGGAACTACATTAATTATGTTTTCCAGGCTGTCAGTTAGCTTCCATAACACAAGTCCTCACACATATTACTTTCCTTTGATAGAGAACAAACCCTTCAAATTTTTGTGTTGTGGGGTTTTTTTTGTTTGTTGTTTTTTTTTTTTTTTAATCACTATTTTTTGCATTCAAATTGCATGTATCAGAATAATATCAGTTAATATTTCTTTTGGTAGATACTTGCTTTCACTCAGCCATCATCAAATTAATGATTCTCTAGTGAAGTTTTGTAGACATGTAATTATGCAACTTAACAGAAATTAAAACTTGGTCTGGATTCAGGGAAGAGTAATAATGATATATAAACACTGTTCAATAACATGCCTTCGCTTTTTCTTTTCAGTTATCAACTCCATTTAACTCTTTCTTTATTTCTATTCCTAATATCATAAGATTTTAAAAATTATTTACCTTCCTGTGTTTTGGATAAATAATTAAATGTATGAATTTAAGTTTCAGTTTTTAAAAAATTTCACTCCCTGTTTTCTTAAAAGGAGTAAAGAAGTCAGGTTAACCCTTAACCAGGAATATTTTCCTTTAATACATGCCTCCTACCAAATTAACTACTAGGCGGTATCATTATATGTGGCTAAGTGTAGCACCATACCAAGATGTTACATCCAAAAAAACCCCAAAACCGAAACGAAACAAAAAAAATCCCAACTTCAAGAGTTCTTCATTTTCCTTGCTTCAGCCCAAACTCTGTAACAACATATACATTTAATGAGGATATTCTAGCAGGACTTTACTTATAAAGTATTATTACCATTAACTTTAATTCCTTAACTATAAAAACTCCTCCTAGTAAAGTTAAATAACTTTACAAATTATTTCAAATAATTATTGTTCAAGGACTAAAAGTTAAACTGAAAAACTAACCTTAGGAAGATAAAGCTAAAGTAGTTGCTTTTATGCTGATACATGCTGGATTAATAAAAACAGCACATTAATGATCAAAACCAACCTCTGATGTACTGCCTTTTATGTTACGCATTCATTGCATTCCAGCATTTTAAAATAGCCAACAACACGTGAAATTAAAAAAAAAAAAAATGCAATTTTGCTCTTTAATATCTAAATTTAAACTGTGTTTAAATCTTTGATAAGTTCCTGGAGCTAGTTCCAGCTTCAAGGGAAAATTCACAGACTTACAAATCCAACACCAAGCAACTAACATGATTTTATATTTAGAAGCTTGCCTGGGACAAAGCTATTTGGGTCCATCTTCAATAGATAAAGAAAGTATGTTTTTAGCTTGAATTAACATAAGATAAAATCACGAAGGGGAGTAGGGAGCTTGTAATTTTCACAAAAGTTTCTAAGGTAAGGTATATACACACTATTATCATCAGGAATAAGAAACTGATGACAACCAGGTGCTACTCTGAAGAAAACCAACCAGCCAAAAAACAATTTTGGTGCATCAGTCTCCCAACCAATGAGTTGGAAATATTAAAAGGAAAGAAACAAATCCCTGTTAACCAAATGCTACTTCATCCTTTTCTTTAAGAGGTCTAATAGCTACTTTAGCTGCAAAGAATGCCCTACAGCGGTGTCAATACTGAAACCTGTCAGACCTTGTTCCCCGAGACTGAGTATTCTTGTTCAGTGTTCTCTCCAAGCATATTCACATATCATTACCTTTAAAATAACATTTTTGTATATTCCTACAGACCTTTACCCAACACATTAACATTTACATTAAAATTTAGGTGAAGAGGATGAAATTCATTTATCTGCTTTCTGACTTTTTAAATGAACATTTTACAGCAAACCACCACTAGCCTTCATAAATTTTTCACCAATGAAGTTTGAAAAAACTGAGCAAGGCAAAAGCACAATGTAGGAAGCAAAAAGAGACAAGAGATCACAGCGCAAGAAGAGCATGAACTGATGAACTGAGGGGAATTTTAAGCACTTCTGAAGGTGCACATTTTATCCACACGTTTTCAGCTGCTGAGTGCCCTATGGTCACTAACACAATGCAGGCAGCCCAGGATGCACTGTGTGCTGTTTTATCTGAACACCTCAAACAGCCAGAAGAATCACAGGCTGAACCAATTATTTTACGAGCCTGCTTCTACTACCTTCACTCCCGGGAGTCCCACCTCCCTCCCCAGGCACACTGCCAACACCACCAGGCGACAGAGACGGGTACCTCTGGTCTCCCGGCAGAGGCACTCACATGACCGGGCAAGAGTCAAAGCACACGAGCACTTGAGCACCAGAAAACACTCACTATAATCAAATCAATCCACTCTTCAATAGGCATAAAAATTGAAATTTCTAATAAAATTATTTACTTTTTATTTTTAAACCTACATAATTTGCAAATATATAAAACAGATTAAAATTTGTAAGTTCAATTGATCAATCACGTGTTTCAGATCACTTTCAGAAAAGCACATTTTGCATTCCACTGACACACAAGCGTTATCCTCATCATTTGCATTTCAGTACTCACTCACATATGTTATCATAGAACATCTCGTACATAAAAACAGTTCAAGTGAAAGACTTATATGGTCTGAAACTAGCTTTAACCTCATTGCCTCTCTCCTTCCAAAATTTCAGAATGCTGATATGCAGGAAATTCATTATTTTATGTAACACTAGAAAAAGGCAATAAGTGGAAAAGTACTGCAAGCAAATTATCCGAAGTCCAGTCATTACCTTAGAGACCCAAGTTCCTCAAAGCAATAACTGAGGCGGAATCACCTCAATTCAAAAGGCCAAATTTTGTTGTAAGGACTAGTCACGTTACCTAAAGCAGGGAAACAGGGAGACCTTTCCTTCCAACACCGAACTGATTTCCAGTACTGTTTGATCTACTTTGTGCATACCATTTTGTTTCTCTTCAACCAACCTCCAGCCAGCTTCTTCAGCTGCTGCTAAGATACCAACCACCACCTCTTCTTGCAAGTATATGGAATTTCCTACCAAATTCATGCCCGAATTTTAAATGAAGAATACTCAAGTGCTCCGTTATTAAGAGACCTAGGCATTCCCAGAAACACAAGCATCTTTGTAGTCTTCAGAGCTGATCTAACATAAAACTATGCCATTTATTGGTAGATCTGTATTTGTCTGGATTTTAAAAAAAAAAATAGCACCGCAGACTTTGGATAAGGCAATATAGAGGATACCCAGGGCCTTTTCATGTCTAGCCACGTTATTTTTCATTTGCAACTAAGCACTTTTATCTTTCCTGCTGGGCAGGAATTTGCTGGCATGACCCATACAACATCTTCCAGTTTCTACAATTGCAGGAAATATTCTCTCAAGAAAAGGGGAACAAGAGATAGACAGTTAATCACATCTGAATGTACAGGTTTTGAACACCAAGACACAAGTTATACAGACAATTCCCTGTGAAGCCATCGTGTAGGCACTAACAATATTATTACGGTATTCCAAACTGAGCTATGCACATTACATCCTGTTTCAAAAAAGCAATTCAGTAAAAGAGGTGGGTGGTTCTATGGAATTAGAAGCTCAATATCAAGAATAGCTGCAATAAGATCAAATCTAATGATGTATGAAATTGCATGTAACTTTATAGCAAAGAATGAGGATGGGTAAGAGAACTCAGAAAAGGAGTAAGAGAGAAAAAAGTTCACACAAATAATAGGTCCCTTACACAGAAAACTAAAACTTTGCAGAAATAGCAATACAAGGACTCTTTCACTGTGGAAGGGCAAAGATGACTCAGAATAACTTCTTTTGAATTATGAAATGGAAGATTATTTCTAATACAAATCCATTCTCTGCCCTCCAAGTAAAGAGTTGCAAAATAAAAGCCATGTCACCTTGCGCTCATAAAGCAACCTTGCATTAAGAAACATCCAATGTATTTTCAATTTCAGAACCATATTTTACTAGAGTAAATCAAAATTTACACTTCTGAAGACTAAAACCCTCACACTAAAGAGAATATCATCTGCATCTCAAACATTAAAATTTTCTTTATGTTCATTTAACTTTGTGAAATGCCATTTCAGGTCACCTATATAACATGGTAGACTCCCTTTCCACTCCTCTATAGTGTGAATTGCCTATTATTTCTATGTTTTTCTTTCAGTATTCTCAATGACAATGTTGAATTAAAAATTTACCGTTCTATAACCTGTGAAAGTTGATTCTATAACAAATCTAGTAGGGTATCTGTTGCCCTTGACACTAATTCTAGACAGTTTGCTTGAAAAACGCATTAATAAGTACAGCACCTTTAATTTATTAAGGTAGCGCCTTGTGTGAACAACCAAGAGATCTTCATCAGTAGCTTCCCGTGCCTGTACAATCAAGTCATCCGCAATTAGTTTTTCTTCTGAAACAGGAGAGAAATAACAATTGGCATTGCATACCATCGCTTAACTTCCCGTATTTCACCCTGCCAAAGAATTGGACCTTGATGTAATAACTTCATCTGAAACAACTTTTGTTTACTCAGTGTTTACAAGTTTTCCAAATACATACCCTCTATACATGTAAGCTATTAAATTAGTGTGTATATGATAAATATTGTTTACAGAAAGTTTTCAGTGTGTAATCGTGGTAACTACTTCTTTAAACTAAAAGAAAAGACAGATAGTGACAGAGGATGGACAGACACAAAAGAATCCTTACAGTCTAGAGCTTGATACACCAGGGAAGTCTTAGTGCTCATACCATAAATATTCAGCACTCTCTTAACATGCTTTAAGAAATTCCACATCTGATAGTAGTATTTAATTCCTTAAATCAGAGGAGAATTAAAAAAAAAAATCAAAATTCTAAATAAAATAATTGCTTGGACATTCATGAAAGCGAATGCTTACACTTAATTAGGGTATTTCTGTCACACCCCTGCCTCCATTTAATTTCAAGAAATACCAATGATCAGCTATTAATTCTTCCCCTTAGAGACCAAAAGATAGTTTATTTAAAAACCTAGTTTTGTAAGAGCAAGTTACAAAATATCACTCCAAGATTTAAGAATGTGATCAAAGATAATACATCCGAATGCATACATCTGGATATACTTGCCAGAAAGTTCAAGTTAGGGTCAACTAAAAAAGCCAAGGAGTCAGAAACGCAATGTTGCTTTGCATACGATCACTACAAACGACAAATATAAGGCACCATGCTGATCTTCCCAGACAAGTTTTGATATTTAATTGTTGCACAGCTGCAGCCTCCTAAGACTGTACCTATTCTCCAATTTTATACTTGGAGGAGGAAGAAAACAACTCACAAGTGTGAGAGATTTTGTTCTGAAGCATTATACAAGAACAGCACCTGCAACAGCATTTGTTTTGGCAAGCTTACGTTTCTCCTGACTGAGGCTTGAGAAACATTTCATTCATTCATTGGTGCCAGACAGAAAGCCAAACTGCTAACAGTTTCATTCTCGAGGAAGGAGAAGGTAAGCGTAGAAAGATTTTCACTGGTGATTTTCTAGAAGGTGGTAGGGAACACTGTAGGTCACTGTTGCCAGGAGTTGCTACAGAGCCAGAGAAAACCAGGGGCACCCTGAGGTATCCTGTGGCGTCTTTCCGCTTTACAAAGCAAGGAAAGTAAAGTGACTGGGAAAACTAATTTTCTCGGAAAGACTGAGAGTAAAGAGTGGACACTTAACACAGAAAAAAGCTACAGGAAAAGACTTTACACAGAGAAGGAGAAGAAAGGCAAAGGCTTTGATTAATTAAGAAAACGGTCACGGAACCCAAGACTTAATTATTTAAGGTTGTTAGAGGGAAGATCCAAAACTCAGCTACTAAACGGAGTCTTAGAATTCATTTAACCTCAGTTAAATGAATACAAGGCAGCCTAAAGTCGGAAGGGCAATACTTATTTGCAAAAGATCATCAGTTGAAGGAGTCATTAGGACCACATAAATGGAAGAGGCCTGGCTCTCAGACAACCTTTGTCTTGGCAAGAGAAAAAGCCTTTTTTTTTTTTTAACTTGATGAGAAAGCTTAAACTTTCAATGAAGAGATGCCAAGATTTTATAGGCCCTGATCCTAACCTTGGTTCTTACATTTGTATTTCCTTAATGTATTTCTGCCTATATCTTCTGATTTGTTCAAACAAATAGTAAGCACCATCACAAACAGTTCTGCCTGTCACCAGAGGCGTCTCAAAGCTCTTCCCAAAAATTGTCAGAATAATATCAGGAGGTTGATAAAGAATGGATTTATACAAGCTGCACTTATCTTTCAGCCTGAAAAGCACCATTTGCCAGCAGACTGTCCGCAGTCTAAGTTGAACAACTAAGTTACACCCCGCAGCAAGCCGGGCATTAACACCCGTAGTTTCACAAGCCACAAGGAATGTCCCCGTTCTGGTTACACCAGGTGTAAAGCAATGGAAACACAAGGCTATAGGAAGCTAGACACAGTACTCCCAAACTGCAATTCAGGTCTTGCAAGCCAAACTGCTTGTAAGCTTGCAGCTAAGATAAGAAGGATTTTCCATTCATTGCTACAAAACTGAAGTCTGTGTTCTGTTTTAGATCCAGGCTTGGTCCTCAAAAGAAAGAATAAACTGGAACGGCAAACGGCACCTATCCTCAAGGGGGAACTTAAAGGAAATCTTATTCTCATACATTAATCTAGAACTGAAAGTAAGTGTTTGAATCATTCAAAACCTGTTGAGTATCAAAACACAGCATGCTGAGCTATATCCACAAGGCTCCAGCATTCTGCACCTAACTCGGGCTAGGCTGAAAGTCAAGATTCTGGTGCTCACTTCAGAGGTGGAAACAGTTCTCAAATATCCCACATGAGCATTGGCTGTAAAGGCCAAGCAATGAAATTCTGCTCACTTCATGCTTTCATTCAAATTGCAAAGACCAGAAATGTTTTAAGACGGTCTAAGACGTTGCTATGCTCATGTTCCTCCTTACTCCTTTTTACTCACAGTCTTGTAATGCTCTGGGCCAGACTGGAATGAACCAAACTAGTTACTCTGACTAGTATTATTCATGCCTCTGGAGAGAGCAAATCATTTAATGAGCTTGAATTTTCAATCCCATTTCTGAAGTTTCACTCCGCGCACACACCACGACTGAGCAGAAACCAAAACTATGGGTTGATTTAGTGGAGCAGGCTAGAACATACATTTTCAAAGGACTGTGAAACAAACCTCTGTATTGAAAAGCCCTCGTGTAGGATGTTAGCTCTAACATTACAATTTCATCTTGTAAATATTTCATAGGCAAGATCTTCAACAGTGTGTAACACATGACATCCAACTCACCTCAGAAATCCTACAATCAATTTAACTTGCTAAGATTTAAGTCTGCAAATATATAAAAATACTAAAGTACTCCAAATATGATTAAAGAGCATAGCTTAAATCTACACAATGAGCAATGATGATGTACAGTCACTATTATATTGGCAATTATTAACATAAGTCTGCACTAACTACAAAATTTCTATCAGCTTTTGTGCAAATGTTAGTCAAGAGGTATCTTCTGTTATTTTACCTTTCAAGAAATTGATTACTTTTCCCCATTTCCCTGCATCGAATGGATGCAGTTTCTCAAGTCCCATGAATGTGATGTTGTAGTCTGGAGAATATACGATAGGCCAGCATGCTGATGGAGCATCCTCATACAACTCAGTTCTGTGAGGCCTTGAAAAGCAAAAAACAAACTAGTCACCATTTTTAGCAACTATTTACAAAGTCAAATGTTTTTCACTAAATTTCCAAATTACAAATTGAAGTCCATATTAATACCAACTTTAATGATTCCTGAAGATGCTATTTCCCATGGTTACTGAAGGAAACACTCGGTTGTTTAACTGCTCTTCAATGGCAGGGTCAGGAGAGTAACATCTCTCACTTCCAATCAGTACAGTTAAACTCTCGAACTAACCAGTAGTGGGGAAAGAAAGAATAACTGAAGAATGTACACTAATTAATTATGAAGTTCACTGCAGACGTTAATTAATGGAAATATTTGCTTCTCTCCCCTCACCTCTCCAAGTTCATCCACCTTAGAAGGTGCATCCAGTTTTACAGACAACATAACCATCAACAAGTACATTACTAGACTCATGTTTTAAAGTCTGTATCAAAACACAATCAAAAAAAACAAACGACACTGCTGCTACACGTGATGCTTCTAACAACACAAGGTTGACAAGACTTCTAGGATCCTTTCCTAGGAGCAACAGATTATTTTGTGACCAGCTCAGCAAAATTAAAGAGGCTTGCGTTTGTATCTGCGTAGCATACAACCACAGGAGATACTCTCAACTCTAGATCTCATGCCTGTAACCCTTAACCAACACTTTTGCTTACTGCCCCTCCAAATTCTTATATTCTCCAAAACTCAACGGCACGGGCAGCTCAGAGCTCTCCTTCACAAGCCATTCACAGAACAGGCAAGCATTTACAAATGCACACACCGAGTATCTGGTGACCACCTCCGTGCACACATGGGTCAGCAGGCCAAGTCCAAGAGGCAACTCTGTGTTCACACCCAGCCCACCCCACCCGTCATGGCCTCCCGCCTCTGCCGCAGACCCTGCCATGTACTCGCTCTGCTGCCTCATGCAGATACATCTCCTGATCCCCGAAATTTAGCTCAAGTTTGCAAAAGGCTTCGCAACTTACTAAGACAGAAGGGTCCTTTGTCAGGTGAACAATACAAACAGAAAAACCCTTATTTCCAGCCTGAATAGGCTCAAAACCACCCTTTTAAAATCCAGTTAAAAACAAAACAAAAAGCCCAAAGACAATGGAGGTTTTTCACCAGAGCCCGCAGTCCCCACAGACCACCCACACACAGGGCCGGGGCTCCCTGGAGCCCTCCCTCGCCTCACCCCGCAATAAAAGGCGGCTTTTGTAAACGGGGACGTGCCGGCCCCGGCCCCGGCCCCGGCCCCGGCCCCGGCCCCGGCCCCCTCCCCCCCTGGCAGCAGGGCCTCGGCACCGCGGGGGCCGAGGGAAGGCGACGTTTCCCCGGGGTCCGCGCCCTACTTGCAGCGGGACACCCGCCGCCGCCCGGCCGGGGTCGGGGCTGGCCCCGCCGGGAGCGGAGCAGGTGCCCCCGGCGCCCGCCTGGGGCTGGTGCTGACGCCGGTTTCAGGCGGTCGAAACCGCCCACCTGCCGCGGGCGGGGGCGGCGCAGGGCGGACAGGGGGCGGCCGGGCCCGTGCGTGGGCGAAGCGGCGCTGCCGCAGCCCCAGGCCGCCGCCCCTCGCGGCTCCCCGGGCGCACCTTGCGACCCTGCCCCCGGGGAGGGGTGGGCAGCGGGCCCCGAAGACGCGCAGGCCTCCGCCGGGCCCGGACGCCGGCCGAGCCCTCCCGCCGCCCCGAGAGCCGCCTCCCGCCGGCGGAGCCCCCGCCGCAGCGCCGGGCCCGCGCTGTCCCTCTGCCGGCACCGCCTGGCGCGGTACTCACATCCCCCCGCCTTCCGCGGGCGCGCTGGCCAGGCCGCGCAGGGTACGCGGCGCCCTGCGGCCCGGCACCGACAGCGCCAGCGGCCGGGCGGGGCGGAGACGCGGGGGGGCGGGGCGGAGACGCGGGGGGGCGGGGCGGAGACGCGGGGGGGCGGGGCGGAGACGCGGGGGGGCGGGGCGGAGACGCGGGGGGGCGGGGCGGAGACGCGGGGGGGCGGGGCGGAGACGCGGGGGGGCGGGGCGGAGACGCGGGGGGGCGGGGCGGAGACGCGGGGGGGCGGGGCGGAGACGCGGGGGGGCGGGGCGGAGACGCGGGGGGGCGGGGCCCCCGCGGCGGCGGAGCGCTGGCGCCGCAGCAGCGCAGGGAGCGCGGGGCTCGGGGCGCTCGGGCAGGAGACACGGAGCGGCCACTTGCAGAGAGACGGGTGCCACGCGTGGAAGGGTCAGGGGTAGTGCTGTCACGGCTCCGGGGCAAATGTTTTTAACGCCGTCTTACGTGTGGAAACCGACGTGATCTTCGTGACGGACAGGATGATACAAGGTCAAATGCAGAAGACGTTCGATAAAGGGAACTGGGAGGTCACAGGAAAAGCAGTTGGTCCAATGTTGCGGGAGTTAGAAAAACTCAACCCCAATATTCAGATTTTTACATCAGCTGCTGCCGTGATTTTATATCAAGGGCCTCAAAGCTATTCCACGCAAACAGTATCTTTGGATAGGAAAATATGATTCTCGTTATAAAATAAAATGAGCAAGATGCCAGTAGTTGAAGAGACATAGCAGGTCAGCAGCAGAATGAGGAAAACAAAAGTGAAACAGTGATATTACCTAACTGAGCAGCAGAACTCCCACTGATTTTGTCAGGTCAAGATTCATCCCAGGAACACCATCCCTAAATTCAGGCACACAAGAAAAATACGCTAGTTTCAAGTCAAAAGCCAATTTCTAAGTGTACTTTACTAATCCTGTTTGAATATATACAAAAAGCATTTCTTATGCAATTGTACAGCTAAATCAATAACACCATCATGAAAAATGGTCCATCAATAGCAGCAATATCTATCAAACCAAGGATAAATGTACAGAAGCACTTTTTTCTCACAAGGAGTAATGTCTCTTTATGAGAGTTTCAGATAAATGTCTTTCTTCTTAAAATATGCTGGCTTTGGCTCGGCATTCAGTTTTGATGGATGCCTGGACTTCACCTTGGTATTTATTTAGCAGCGGGAGACTGTTATCCCAAGAAAACATTCTATCCCTTTGACATTATCTTTTAATTAACATTTCTTTTTGTTCTGGCCCTTTGTGCACTTGCCTCAGTATTAGTTCAGCATATCTACCTTTTATTCCCTGTTACTGACTACTTAATGCTTGGTGATTAATAATTAGAGTTTGAGTGGTGTTTGGTTAACTAGATACAAATATAACGTGTTGTTATTTCATTTTCATTTAAATTAACTTTTAAACTTAAATTAAAAATAAACTTGCAGACTAGTTTCCATATTTGTTGCGATATTGTAAATTGTTTTTTGTATGCGCTTTCCCATTAATCATTCACATCTAAACTGTGACACTGACACCTCTCCAGATGGAAAGTTTGCTTAGCCATTCCTTTTTTCACGACCAAAAGTCAAACAAAAATATCTACTCCTCTGTTCTGGCTAGCCGTGACCTTTTTTGCTTTCATTTTCCTCCTCTTGTGCCACAGTAAACTGGATTCTTTCCTGCAGGCTGATTCCCACCAAGCCCCCCAATAATAGCTTTTTCTGCATCAGTGGCAGAGACGTGGCCTCTGGGAGGCGACCAAGGAAGTGCTGCGCATATTTAGACTAGTGCCTGTGCACTCTTGCTGGGGTACAACTCTTTATCTCCAGCAGAAAAAGAAATATGCTCAAGACATACCTATTTCCATGTAGGACACACTATTTAAGATACTCTAAATCAGAAAAAGCTGTTTATAGTACATATTTACCATTTGGGCATTCTGTGATTGTTATTCTTGATACCGCCACGGTTCCAAGGAACTGCAGTTGCGGACACCGAACACCCGACAAGCTGCCTGCAGTCCTCGCCCCGGAGGAGGTACAGCCCAGCTGCGGAAACATTTACAGTTAGTTTCATTACCACAGTGAGTTTCTGACAGTTTTTAAACAAACCATATGGTTTGTTTAACATTGTTGTTCAGTCTTACCTTTTTGCGGAGGAACGTAATTATTTCCTCGTCAATTAGGCCCAAGATACGCAAGAGAATGACCCGTGCTGGATTTTGGACTTCTCCGAGCTCCAGTTCTCTGCCAGCAGACTTTTCAAGGCGAATGGATTAGGAAACCTTACAGCGTGGTAGAAGAAACAGAGCTGAGCAAATAATTTTTGGTTCACTCGTCACTCTGAAAAACATTTTTTGAAGAAAACTTGGGGTTCACATTATCTTTTTACAACATTGCAATATTTAAAACAAAGTGAAATTTCAAAAAAAAGCCAGTCAGTCCTGAAATTGTATTTTAAATATGTACAAGTGAAATATTTTGATTTAAAAAAAAAAAATCAGGCTCAAACAAATAATAAACTTTTAAATTAGTATACATTCACAAAATGTACTGGAATAGATGAATCCATACTTTTGGCTGAAAGATATTTCCTTTAAAAGTTCTGCTGAGTTCTAATCTTCTCTTTTCAAATTTGAAAATTAGGGCAACAAGCATAAGTCAGCAGCAAATATGAGAAGATGACTTAAGTCTCTTAGAGTAAAAGCACATACTCATAACAAAGAGAAAATAGTTACAGACCATATAGAACCCAGCCTTCTCTAAATTTCTTGGAATCCTTCAAAATTAGGCCCCAAATACACCATAAAAGTGAGAAAATAGATGAATTACAACCCAGCTCGTGTTATTTCTCAACTGATAGCTCTATTTTCCCAAGACAAAGGAAATGTTTTCTCCTTATACCATTTTGCTTCTGTTGAGACAAAGTGCAACTTGAATGGTTTTGACAATATTATGGATAACGCTGAGGTCCTGTGGTAAGGGAGTTTATTAATTGCTGCATACTTGAAAGCACAGGCATATCATTGTTATAATAAATAACCAGCAACCTATTAACTCTCAAGGTTTAGCCTGTTTAACATGCTCTTCGTTATCCATGATATCATTCCTCTCATGTTGAAAATCATAAAAAGCACCTCTGGGAGGACAGACTGTCTACCAAAGAGAAATACTTTTTTATAATGGGGCTCCAGTTTGAAGTTGATTCAGATAATGGCCCTGTCCTTCCGGGGAACTCTTTTCAGGCCATTCATGTGATTGGTCTCTTTCAAGTTCAGGGATCCACTTGTGCAGATCCATTTGAAGATGGGTCCCAGAGTCTGAATTGCTAGCAAAACCAACTTTTAGCAAACAGAAAAATGAGTCTGACTAATGTCCGATATGAAAAAGACTGGCCGGTCAGGCCTGCCAGTAATTGTGCCAGTTTATTAAATCTGTTCGAGTAATTTGTTGCACATTCATTCTTTAGTAGAATGAGGGAATTTGGCAAAAGCCCTTCATCAGCTTCTCAACCTCCCATAGAACAGAAGATGGCTTCTTAGTTCTGATGTTCCATGATGGTGAAATTACTTAAACATGATAACTGGTGAAACACGGTAAGGGTTTTTCCATATCAAGAAAGAGTGAAGTTAGAGACAAAAGTCAGTGGTAGCAAATTCATGATACTATGAAAATCGGGACTATGGATCCACTCATCCATAATCTATATCAGTGATGTTACCTTTGGGTCACCTGCTACACAGGTTGATGCAACTTACAGTATTATTTTAACCTCCTGGAAACTTTCAGGTTACTGCCTGGAGCTGGAATAATGCAAAAGTTGGACTAATCCCAGTAGGCTTGTTCAGGACTGACGTGCAGCTATCCTCCTCCTCTGTACGGAGGCAGCTTAGCTACCTCCAAAGTCTCACCCCCATCTCTTGTCACGACAGCCTGTCCTCTGTAGAAAAAAAAAGCAGTGTGCAAATCAGCTCATTTTGTTTCAGTTGTAAGATGCAAAATATCCTTCCTTAAAGGGCGAGACACCCTCAGGACTGAAATAAGAGCCACGTCACAAATAGTTTGCTTTCTAACTACCTTGAGTTGAGGCTTTTGAAACAGGTATCATGAAGAAATGTGCTACAGATAAAATCAGGGATGAAGCACTTTTAAAGGAACATCTAGAAAAGGGATTTTTTATTTGCACTGGGACTGACTTTTCCTGTAAAAAAATTTTAATAGTAACTCATTGCATTAATTTCTACAGAAATTTTAATCAGTGTTTTTCAATCAGAAAATAATATTTTGAGAGCTTGTGCTACTTTAATCTCTTTGATCCTGAGGGTTTTGATCTGCCATGTGGTGACATGACTGAGATCAGGCATTTACTTCCGTGGTGTGTAGAAAATGTGAAATTATTGATTCCTGTAATCCAGCAGAGCAGAAAAAGGTCTGTGCTTTTTATAGCTCAGAAACTGATACAGTTTTCTCCCCTTGCTGTTGCTCAGAGCAGCTGGAAATGCAAGGCCTGAATATTCTTTAAAGATATCATTATTCTGCTCACAGTCTTATCTTCACTTTTATTTGCCTAAGTCCTTCTCCCTTGCTGAATTACATCTAACTGCAATCCTCAGTTTTTAAAACAATAGAGCATGATACCACTAACCACCACTTTGTCCCTTCAGTGTCACATGATTTTCAAAACAAGAAAGATAGGCTATCGCAACAGAATTCAGATTATACAAATCCCAGCAAGGGTTTATCCAAAATAGACTTTAAATAGCCTTTTCAAATTCACTACAGAGACTCAGCTTAATGCCTCGAGCCGACGACCAGTGAAGGAAGCCGTAAGACTTGATTTACTCTCATGCACTGTAAACATGTGCAAGTCAGTATCAAAATGGAGAAAATTGTATTTGGTACAATGAGGTGCTTTCTGAAGCAAGAAAAGTTTTCAAACAAATTATTCATTTCCAAGTGCCTTCAGAGGTGCAGCTAGCTACTTAACTGGGTGAACACGAGCACAGGAGAGAAACACAATTAAGTTAATTAGTAACACATTCTCTATTACCTCAGATTTGTCTCCAAATTAATTTGTATTCATTATCCCAGAGCATATTTATACATGTACGGTATATAAATCTGTAATTTCATTGCCAATTACAGATACAAACTGAAGTCTCTTATCTATCAAAACCTGAACTCTCTTATCTATCAAAATAAGCAGGGTTGTGTATAACATGTACAGTTCTCATAACACTCAGTCCTAAGAACAACCAGATACACAAGAACTGTCTTCGTCTAATAATTAGCATGTTCAACTGAGCACGTTTAGTTGATATTTCCTCTGTTCTGATTTTAAGTGCTTTGATAATATGAGTGATATTTAGCCTGTTTACAATATGCAAGAAAGCGGCAGAGTAAAACACAAATTTCTGTCCTGCATTTTCCAAGTTCATTCAATAGAAACACATTCAGACATCTGGTACTCAGCTTGTGGTAAAAGTGTAATAAGCATTGGCAAAATGTTTAAAAGTATACTATTCCTTATACTACCAGAGAAAGATTAAATTTTCATCATAACAATTGTAACAATTTCCTAGTAATTAGTATCGGTACTTAATCAAATTGGGGGTGGAGGGGTGGGGAAGAAAATGCAGTTTTACAGAATATTTCTGAAGATATCAATAAGTAGAAAGGAGAACTCCCACTGGAATAAAGTCTAGGAAGGGACCAATATGTCCAGTCCAACAGTCTCATGAGAAAAGATTAATCACAATCACGGCTATGTCCTTTATATACATATTACACATTTCTTGGCATTACAACATTCTTTAGAAAAGGTACTGTACAATAAGTAAGGACATTCAAACTTATGCTGGAAAACAAATACACGTGCAATTTCAAGTTCCCTTGAAAGAATCTTCTCTAAAAAGATAAGTTAATATAGAAATCTGGTTTAAATATATGGGACAATTATATTTGACTATTACTTTGTTACAGGTTAAAGCCAAGCGCATAAAGCATAACCAGGAGCATGAATTTTCTGCTACCAGCAGCACAATTAGCATTTGCAATGACTAGGAACACTTCTACTGCCCCAAGAGAAGTCAGGGCTTCAGCGAAGGAAGTGAGGTGTGGGTTGTGGGAAAAATCATCATGACACAAAACATACTTGAAACATTTCCAAATCCATTATCCCTTTTCAATATTTTCATATTTCTGTACTAGTTTTAGATTCATAAATTGCAATGTAACAATGCCTCAAGAGATATCTTGAAGGAATTTCACTATCAATATTCACCTGAGCACAGTCAAGAAAAGCAAAGGAACTACAACAATATGAACCATTGCTCCACAAGCTGGCTTTATTCCAGGCTTTGTAGGTTTGATAAGCTCAGAACTATTCAGAAATTCTCCTTCAGAGCCAAAGGTCTTCAGATTAAATTCCTCACTGGCACCATGAGATGTTTACATGTTTAGATAGAGATGTCTTGCGATAACTAGATTGGACATTTTATTTGTTCTCAAATATCACGGCACAACTTAGAGGTGAATAATCAGATAATTGGCACTCAACCTATATTAGGCATGAAGAATTAATATCAACGTTTTGAATCCCTTGTTTTAGCAAACATGCAGCTAGTACAATCCAGCTCCTTATGTCTGGCATTACTAAACAGATGTTTCAGTTGCTGAATGACGATGACGTAATGATCACAAGAAGACAGACATGGTAAAACGTAGTTGAATAAGGCCATGCAGCTTCTGAGATAATCACCCTACACCACTGCATTCAGCCAAACTGTGGTTAGTGAAGGAAAAAACTAAACTGTTACATGAAACATTTCAAAAGAAAAGTGGCATACGTGGGGGATCCTAGGGATATTCAGTGTTTATTTTTAAAGGGTGAAGAACACTCCTTCATGTCATGGTGATCAAATTTTTTAAATCCATTTTTCGGTCACTTTAAGCAACATTTTTAAAAAATTGACTTGATTACTATTGATCCGGAATTGGATATACCGCTCACAGAAATCAGAGGGAGTAGACAAGACTCTGCAACAGTGCTTGCTCTGCTTTCTACCCAGGAAACACTTAAGGAAGCCAGAAATCTATGAAGCGAAGATAAACCCTACCAGCAAGGAAATAAAGTGTCAAAGGAGAGCCTGCATCGGCTCTGTGTAGCTACAGCATGACTCTGGGATGCTCTGGTGGGTGGCCAGAGGAGCCGTCGGCCAGAATCTACCCAAGATCTAGTTGTGACAAATATTGCCGCATCACACTCCCACATCTGGGATGTGTTCTGTGTTTATTTTCCTTAGAACAAAATAACATTTCTTAGTTGTATTGCAATAAAAATTCCTACTGGTGAAGAACCATAAGAGATATATATGCATATATTTATATATAAAAAGATAGTAGAAGTAACATGGGAACAAAGATACACTCAGTGCACCGTGATGCAATCCCAGTTCAAGAAATACTTGCTTTTTAAAATGTCAAAGCCAGGAATCCTTCACAATGTCACAGGAGAATTTCAGAAAAAGATGACCCCTTCTGTTTTCCTCACCATTTTTCATATGACTAATACTTACAGTCAGAGCAAAACAAAAACATGTTTTTCAACTATCTCAGCAAAAGTCCTCTTAATGTGTAAGGAGCAGCTCATTTCTTATTTTTCTTCCACAGGAAGTTATTTTGACAAAGATGTGCTGATCACAACCTGATAGTAATAAATCTCCCTCATTTCTAAGGCTAATGGGCTGCTCATCAGTTGAGGTCTGCAAATGACCAGCAATTAGCACCCTTCTCATTTAGCTACTGTGATTATACCAATTCTTGTATTAGTGCTGCATTAATTGCAGCTTATATTGTCTTGATTCAGGATGTGTGATGATTTAAAGCTGCAGCAGGGGGTGGAGCCTTTTCTTACTTCCCTCAGCACCAGAAAAGCTGGAAAAAATCACTAAAACAACAGGTAAGGCAATTCATCTCCCTGCCTGCTGACCTTGCATGTTGCAGGCTTCCATTTCTTCTTCCCACTCAGTCCTTCTCTCTAATCAGTGAAACTCATGAGAGTATTTGCTGCTTTCTCAAGTTTAACTATTATTTTTTTCTTATGAAATAAGAGATTAACTTCAAGGTGAGTAAATTCTGCTAGGTCAGCCTGGTCTTTTCTAGGGCTTCAGTTAAAATTATTTACCTTTGTAAAATCCACACATCCTTGGGTTATATGGCTCCTATGAGGGAGACAAAATCTCCTATTTGGGACTTGGCAGAGCCCCCAGGGGTTTGCAACTTCACATGTATGTAAAAAACTGTTATGGCTGAGTATAGTGAACCAAAATATGCAATGAAGTTCAATTCTTTCTGGGCTTTCCCCATTTGAGAGCAGTATCAACCTTGCCTCTGAAACTGAGTTCTTAATAATTAGGACCAAAGCTTTTCATCAAATGCTCACTAATAACGTGCTGTTTCGGGGGTGCCTGAGGTTGGCATTCTAAGGTTGGCATTACAGAATTGTTTTATCAATGTCAGAAATCCTTGTGTATGCCCCTAAACCAGGGCATTTCGAATGAGTAGTTGTGAATTGTGCATCTGTGGCTTAGTTGTCCACCAGTGTATTTGGTATTATTAATACCACTACTCCTATAATTAATACAACTTTTCTGGCTTGCAGAAATGTTGAGATCTGTTTGCTAGTGGTGGCTCTTGGATGGGTGGATGTGACAGAAAAGGAAATTAATTATTCTTCTCCAGAGCATGGTTTGAATCATGTGCAGTAGATAAGGTTTCAGAGCACAGGCTTGAATAATGAGGAGAAAACAAAGTAGCTAAATATCCTTTCTGTGCCCTTGAGTAGAACAGGGGTTCTTCTGAAAGGTCCCTGTCCATATACCAGCACTGCTTGAACAGCTAATTAAAGATTACAAAATCTTACATGTGAAAAAAAAGGCATATTAAGTTTGCCCAAGTAATCTTATTCTGGTATTTCCTAACTTTCCACGGGGTTTGGCTTTTTTTTTTTGTACAATTTTTAGCATATTTTTATCTGAACTTGTCTGTATGTTTTGTAACAGCCTGTCTTCTAGCAAGCTATTATTGGTTTATTTGAATATTTGCATGACTAAACAGTGGCATTTGGTGAAAAAGAGAACAAACTAAATAGTGGGGTTTTTCCCCTGAATGGATTACCCTCCTTATAAAACCCAATATTCCCCTCTCCACAGTGCAAAACTAACCCAAATTGGAAGCCACCTTCCATATAAGCCCAGCTGAACAGTTGCAGTATGTTTCATTCATTTAAATCGTCAAGACATCTAAGCCTTTGGGGAGGCACCTTCTTCATACTTTCAAATGTGTTTAAGCTGAAGGCCGGAGGCATGAGATCAGTCATCACAGATTACTTTTACTCCACTGTAAATGCTCCGTTCATTTGGTATGATGCCAGTGTCCTACTGAGAAGACCACAAAACATCACAGCGTATTTTGGACTCGAGGCGAGCTGACAGATATGTCAAGTTACAGATAATTAGAAACAAACTCCCCAGTAAATACCTAGCTCCAGAAACAGAAGACTGTGAGTTACTCTGGCTGGGTTTGAAACAAGCTACGCATAATATTTACACAGATTGATGCTGTCTCCTGGCAGTGCGATATGTTTTGGGTTTCACTGTGCTTCATCTTCCCTCTTCCTGGAGTACTTGTACAGAGCTGACTGACTAGCAGTGATGTAGTCAAGCATAGGTAGTGTTTATCCCTTTCTAATTTTGGCAACATACACACTAATTTGACCTCTCTAGAGAATGCTCCTCCTTCCTGGTGTCTGCCTTGGAACACTGAGCAGTTTACCCAGTTTGTTAATTATTAGCCAATAGCATTTGTCTGCTCTTTCTATAAACTGTCCCGGTTAGGGATAGCTGGGAGAAAGGGAAGGAGGAAGAGGTGAAGGACAGTTCCATGTAAACACAGAACTTTGGGCACCTTCTCTTTTTCAGTATGAGATATATAAACTGTTGGTTCATTAATCAAAAAGTAAATCCTTACACTTTACAAAAAGCTAAATTTCAGCAGTTTGCAAAGTGTATCTGTTTATTTCAACTGCATTAGTAAGCCATGTATGTAATACCCATTTGTAATACCCTAGCTAAAATGTAATTAACATTATTCATTCATTATCAATGTAGGCTAATGCACTGGAAATGAAGAGTAACTGATGAACTGCAGCAAAATGCAAACACGTAATGTATGTAAGTACATAATCTGATATAATCAATGGCCAGGTATAAATCCAGGTCACCAGCCTGAATTACAAGTCCTGGCATGCAGGACTGTTTTGGGAATGATGTGTTGTCTTCGGTTGTCTCTAATGTGTAAAAGACAGACTGTTAAAAAATTTTTCATTTAAGTAGAGAAAACATTTAAAAAACATCTATTTTCTGCTTGTGGATTCATTACAGTCCCCTCTGAAAGTAGATTTATCTGGTTCAAAAGATATCTTGCTTGGCCTTCTAAGACATCAAAGTTTTTCTTTAACTTTGGTCTCTACCCATGCCAATCCAGTGCCAGTGGAACAGAATGTAGAGTCTATAGCAGGATTCAAGACAATATTTCCAAAATGCCAAGATTTTGCTGTTGCAAAATGCAAGCAAATGTGAACTTCAGGCCATATATCCACTTCAGATACACTCCTCTCACAAATCTGGATCAATTTATAGCAAAAGATGTAATTTAAATATAACAATCCAGAGGGCATGCGGTGTACAACGATATGTACATGCATAAATCTGCTGAGGGGAAGAGCACCTGTAATTATAATGATACTTTTTTTTTAAAGAATTTGGAAAGTCAATAAAATATTTAGATCCTTTACAGATAGTTTTTGCACTGAAGGAGTATCTTGTGCTCAAACAAACTGAATTGTTTTTAATTAAATTATGTCCTTTACAAAAAGATCTAGGATTAAGAAAAGAGCATAGTTAAGTGATTGAGATATTGCTTAATATTTGAATTCTGAAGCAAATGTTGCTTTTTGCAAACATAGTACTTGTACACGCACATAGTCCCACAATATAACTCATCTGTTTAGTTCATTGCAAGATGAAAATCAGACATAAGTTGGAAGGAAAAAATCTTTATGGAGCTTTCAGTGTAATTTTTTTTAGTGGAATAGAATTATAGTCCCTAAAGCTAAGCAGATGCAAGATCCAATCTGAAAGAAAACTCCATGAAGGTCAAACAGAATGTGTTCTGAACTCACGAAAACAAAGTACATCTTATTACAAAGCTACAGAATAGATAGTATAGGGTTTGTTTTTTTTTTTTAAATTTGGGTTTTAAATTTAAAAATTAGGGCTATTCATTATTTATACAGAAAAATCTCATTTGTCTTCTGCTTTTCACCAAGTGCTTTTCAATTTGAAAGGGTCATTTGATTGTAATTAAGCCAAATGTTAGTGAATAATTCACTACCTTTTTCCTTCATCCTGTCCTATAATTATTAGCGCCAAAAGGCTCAAACTTTCAAATAATAACAAATCTTTATTCAAATAATTGGTAATAATCAAAGACTCAAAGCTGTTACAGCAGTCAGTTATGAACAAAGAAGATTCTGTTTGTGAAATGAGAACTAATAAGTTAAAAAAGTAAATTTTCATCAACTTAAATATTTCCAAAAACGTAGCCCTTCATACAACATACTATTGGGAATCTCTGTGTAATTTCATTTGATAAACGCAGCCCTAAAATTGGCATCCTTGTAATTAATTTACGCTATTGCATAAAAATATGGGGAGAATAATTCACAAAGAGAAACTATATGCTGCAGAGTTGCTTTAAGTCTTTTTTCCTCTTCCCATGAATTATTTCAGATACCTAAGTAGAACTCCATGATTGTAAATTAAGCCAATAATGGGCTATATGGAGATTCTTCTAATTTTATTCATGTGTTTCACACAACTTGTTGCAAACCTCTTACATGAGAAAAGTAAGAAAAAAATGTTGGTCCACTGTTACTAAAATGAGCAAAAATTTAAAAATTGCATGAAAACCTGTTGACAAACACCCTTCTGTGGTTTCAGTTCTGGGTTATGACCACAACTACAAAGGACTATTTGGCAATTCCACTGGAGAAAAAGTTAAAAATTGCAATTTCATGCTGGAGCAGAGTTCATCTAACAAAAATATTTAGTCTTGTAGGATTACCGTTGCTTACAGTGTAACTAACCTTGGCTCTAACCTCAGCATGTGTAATGCTAATGAACTTATAAGTTGATCTTCCTGTCCCTTTATCCCCCAATTAGTATGCTTGTTAACTGATCTGAGATAGTAAGAACTTACTCAAAAGGAACCAAAACCATTAAGAAAAGCAAATGAGAAAAAAGGAGAATACAAATGTGTCTCCAGGATCCCAAGAGGACACATTTATAAAGAACAGAAAAAACGGTGTCATCAAGATGCCAGCTAGTTAGGAGAAATAAAATGGAAGATTGGTGTTGATGTGCTCAGGGTGATCATAAAGGAATGAAAGTAGACTGACGACATCTTGTAGAAAGCAGATGTTCTCTTGATAAATCGACAGAAATACATTCAAGAGAATATCACCAAATGGCACTGAGCTTGATAATGAAAAGCAAAGGGAGGCAAACTATCTTCACAGATTCCTACACAACCCAGCATGTGTTATAACAATGGGCTTCCAGCTTCTTGCGTCAGAAACAAAATAGTCTTGAAGATGGATTTAGGAATTATTAGAGACATGGCCCTCTCCTATCATATCTCATGTGAGATGGAATGACCCTAGCTTATTGTAAAATATAAAGTAAAACCGGAACTAATATTTTTCCACTCTATTGTGGCTCTTTTCTATGCTATTTTTTTTGTATTGCAAGACTTTATTTAGATTTTGACTGCTGCTGGGCATTGAGAAGAGTTTTTAATTGTGCTGGATGCTCTTTTTCCCTTAGCAGTCAGCGATAAGTTAGAACAGGGCCATGCCGTACAAGCAGTTCAGATTTTTCATCCTAATGTGCTCTACCCTGCATCTGTCAGTGTCTGAATTTCATCAACCATTATGCTGCCAATTTGTCTAGTTCTGTTTCCAGGAAGTTCATCACAGCCTTCTCTTACAAAGACTTATACTAAATAATTTTGTCATCTGCAAATCCTGCTGACCTCATTTTTTTTGTTCTACCCCTCATTTCTGCCTCTCTTGGTATTTAATGAATGTGTTGAATACTAACTACAGTACAGATCCTTGGGACATACTAATGTTAACCTCCTACTGACTTGAAAACTGACAGGCTAATGAATTCTCTACCTAAGAACAACAGCGTTGACAATGAAAATCAGAATGACTTGTGATTTATCCCTAATCAGGAAAAAAAACCCCACCAAACCCCAAAACTCTGCAAGTACAAGCACCTGCAATTTCCACTTACTTTTATGGGACTTGTGAAAAAACAGGCTACTTAAGGAAAAAGCGAAACCAATTAAAAAAAGAGGAATCCACCTCTGTACACCTGTTTCACTTGCTGTTTACAGAATTATTGAGCTATCAAACAGTACCTTAAGCATTTTTTCCCATATGAAATTGTTAAAAGTGCCTTGGCTAGAATATCCTTGGAATGTCAAAACTTGTTTAGGTATTTGATCCAGAGAGGACAAGGTATAGAATTTATAGCTAATCAAGCCTAAAGTAAAAGATGAACAAAATGAACTGAACTAATAACTACTATAGCTATAATCATGTTGGCAGGACATGCTTCCTTGTCAAATCATTTAGTTTTTTCTACATATCAGAAAATTTCTCACATTTCTCTGGCACTCTGGCTACAGTATCTGTAGCAGACATTTCTATAAGCAAAAAATATATTTGGAACAAACATCACCAAGCCACAAAAAAAAGGGCAGTTTCTTAGTGTTCTGCCACTGTTATAAAAACTAATGTATTAAAACTTAGATGTGTTATAAACATCAGCAGAACGTTTAGAGTTATTTCTGAAACTATTATACTTCAGCATGTAAAAAAGTGTATAATTTATACAGCAGCTTTAAAATACTCTAATTAGTGTCTTCCAGATACAAATCCTGTTGTTTGAACTTTGTACCAAGGAAGAGCTAAAAGAATAATACAAAAAATACTAGTTAATATTCACATGCTCTTGAAATGAACCTCCTTCATTCATGAACATTTTGAGAGATCAAATTTTATCAGCACAAATGTTCACAAAAAGTATACAGGTGTAATAATGCATTTAAATTATCAACACTTTAATAACCTGTGTTACTGAGCTAGTAGGCATTTTCATAGGAAGCTATAAAATTCTTTGGGAAACGTGCCTTGTCTTAACAAAAGTTTTCAATATAGTTTCTAGTCAAAGCAGATTCCTTTACTTGTTAGAAGATTTTACAAAGTGCCTGAAGGCAGATACAGGTTCCTAATGTGTGATGCTGAGAAAATTCTGCTAAAGTTCAAACCAAAATTGGGCATTCTGCCTTTTAAGTCCTATTGGATACTATCTGCATCATTAGGTACACACTCACATTTAATCATCTGGATCGCCAACTTTAGAAACTAAGATCCAATCTCAAAGATAAATTACGGCCTAAACCGAAGTGAAGGTCATTGTAACCCTACTAGACTATACTTTTCAGTGTCATGCCAGAGTAGGGCAGCATTCAGTGTGTCCTAATTCTTCTCCATATATCCACCATAGCAATTTAGATGTTTGTTGTTCAGGGGAACATTGAGCCAGATGGTACAGTCAGATTTACTGTACTCGGAGATTTTAGCATGCGCAGCAACTGCGTGCAAGATTTTTCAGGTGCTCAGCAAGAGCTAATGCTATTGTCCTGTCTGAAGAAAGTCCTAGTCAGCCTCCAAATTTCACCTAAATCACATTTCCAGGCATGATACAGGCCACCTGGGCAACCCAAATGTATAGCAGACTGGGAAGGTGCTTGGTATGTTAGACAGGGATATTGAATGTTAAGAATAGAATTTCTAGCGTGATCTCAGATATCTTTCATGAGTTTTAGTTGCACGTCTGCAAAATGGGGATAACGGGCAGCTGTGAAAACACATTAATTAAATACCTGTGAAGCACGCCGTACCAATAAAGTTGCAGTGTAAGATGCAGGACAGAAAGGGCAACATTGAAAATGAGGCTTGCATGTAACTAGGAGGAGTCAGAGTCAACACAACAATCAAAAAAGGAAAAAGATGTATTCATGTAGAGATGGCCACAAGCAGCAAAATTCAGACCTCAGTTTCGATGGCCACGGAGTTCAGCTTGCTGTGCTACACTTTGCTAGCTTGGGCACAATTTTACTCATGCAAGCTGCGTCTGTATTACTGGGACTAGGCCTTGATTTGCCAAGATTCTGAAAGTATTTTTAAAAAACAAGAGACCTTTAAAATCTCTGTCCAGTGCCTCATTATCTGCAGTGAATTTGTCTCAGTGACACTGTATTTAACTTTTTTTTGTTACAAATCTGCAGTTGCAAATTCATATTGAGGATAACTTTTTTGTTTCATGAATGATGTTTTTTTTCAATGTCGAATATTCCATTCCCCAAGGTAAATTGAGTGGTAGGTGGCCTACCTGGAAAAGTGACCCTGAAAGGAATTAAGGAGACAAAACAGAAATCAGTTCACTTCAGTGCAATGTGTACACTATATGTTATATTCTGCTGTATATTGCAGCATTTCCTGCTTTTTTCCTATCATTCTACTGCAGTAAGTGAAATCTCCTTTGGAAGAACTCATTATACACATAACAGAATTTGTGTCAGGTTTCTTCAAGGTCAGCAAGAGGTGCTGAATTTGTTGTACTTATGTATATATATTAGAATGGAAAAAACATAATTTATTTTGAATAAAAAATTTTAATTCTACAGTTGAAATGCATACTATATACTGCCAGTATATATGGAGAAACACAGAGGAATTCTGACGGTCTTGCTGTGTAGGTACAGAAGCCCTCTAGATCATTGCCACTGCTGAGATAAGTGAGGTCAGAAGTCTACTGCAGGGAGAGAATGGGAAAAATAGAAAAGATGATGGAACTTTATAAATTGTCCCATGTTGGTGTTTAAAGCACAGAAAATAACAAACCAATTCAGAACACTGTTAACGTTTTAAAAAGACTCAGAATTATTGTATTTGATTGCCCAGTTAAAATTTCTGAGGTGTACATACCCTAGTTTGTAACCAAGTAACCTTGAAAAGATCACAATTCCTTAGTACTACTAACCAAGTCCTTAAACATATTCACATGCCTATTTATAAATTGTATTAATTATTTTCAAGATTTAAGACTACTGTGTTTTTCTAAATCTCCCTGATGTATTTAAAGCAGAAACAAAGGTCAGGATTTTTGTTTGTTACTTGTCCCGTCTTGTGAATTCTCATCGCTCATGTAGTCATTCAGTTGTTCAGTGAGTAGCTCATTAATATGATTTCTATCTGTGTATAAAGGCACATGGCAAAAGCACTGTTATGTAACAGTTTGAAAAGACAGCTATAAATAACCTACTTGAATAACCATAAATTTACATTAGAAAGGTAGATAAACTCTGAAGTGAAAAACGTTTATTTTTATCTGATGTTCCTGTTTCATAATCTCAGTGTTATCAGACTCATCCTGAATAATTTAGTAAGGTCTTGGGGTTTTATACCATCTGGGAAAGTCTTGCATATCAAATGTATTTATACAATAAGAACAGAGATTTCAAAAGAGCTACATTTCTCTTTTGGGTCTCGATCTTACTTACCTGGTACACATTCAGAAACTCCCGGTGACATCCCTGGCAGATTAGACTATGCAAAGAATGGCAGGTTTGGCCCTTATTTTACTGATTTTCTAAATGCAAGTGCTCCTTTCTGAATAATCTGAAGGAAAGCAACTTTGATAGAATTTTAAGTTTTCCCTCCTTATTACCATTAACTGGCTGCCTTAATGTTGGAAATTTACTGAATTTATGCCTTCCTTTGGCCAAACATCTTCTCTTGGAAGGAAAATACTTGGAAGGCATAACCAGTGTTCAGTTTTATAGTGGCTATCAATCCATCATTATCTCTGTAGAGAACACTTGTAAGGCTGAGAGGATGTTCTCATAAAATCTTCAATAGGCCTATGAAGATACAGAAAGTCTAATACAGTAAATTGAACATGATAACTCTACTAGTAGAGAAAGTGATAAAGAAATAATTGAAAAAGGAATGTTGTTTTATGCACTCTGGAAGTCTACAGCACCTATTTTAAAGTAATGAAGTGTAATGCCCCCTCTAACAATTTCATCTCTGTCGGTAGGCAGGAGCAGCTGAACAGAGACTTAATGCAGAGGCAGGGACCTATGCCATGCATTTTTGGAGGCAGGATCAATGCCTAATTAATGAGCTTTGCCAGTCAAGCTTATCAGCTGTGTACATTTGTATGTATGTAAGATCTTTCATTTAATTTTTAAATAATGGATGGTTACAACTACATGCTCAAACACAATGATCTATGAACTACTAATTCCCATGAGCCTTTTGCTGGTACTAAGGGACACCAGTTGTAATCCTGTTCCTCCGTTGACTGTTTTCAAACTACCTTTTCATATATTGGACTGCTTTAAATACTACTTTGACTGACGTTTCTTTGGTGGAGATATTTTGCAAGGCTCTGCAGCTATGAGGATGGAACCAGATAGCAAACTAAGCAGGAAAAAAGCATAGCAATGAAAGCCATAGAGCTGGTCAGCCAGGAAATACACGTAAAGCACTAGACTTGGAGATCAGCGATGGGTAAGATGGACACAAAGGGGGCAGCTGAAGTGTTACAAGATGCAGTCTGATAAGGAGGAAGGAAACTGACCATCTTTCCTAGCAATTTTTGCAGGATACTGTTTTATTCTTCAGCTTAAACACAGACAGCATCAGACAAAGAAAGGCCCGTCACTGTTATTCTCACCTTAAGTTACTATTCCCAGAGCACTTTCTTTCTCCAAGTCTATTAACCTGTCCTTTTCATCTCCTGCTCAGCCTGGTGTAGACAACTCCCCATCTCTTCCCAACCAGTGTTTCATCCCTAGAGGAACAGTCTTTTCATTAAACGTTACTATTATTTGTCAGTCACTCTTTAGGCTTTAAATCAAATATTATTCTATTTGAGAGGTCATGAGCGTGATAGCGCAGAATATTTTTCATCGTTCTACTGTGTGAGCCCTGATTCTTCCAGTTTAATTAAACTGTTCTTACAATTAAATTGTACACAATGCATTTAGCTGCTGATACTACACAGGGCTGGCCCTATACTGTTAACACATGAGTATAGACATACCTGCAAGGCTTATGGTTGGAACTGTTTTGAGTTAGCTTGACCCAGTACACCTCATTGCCTTATCATTTTGCTGGAATTTCACCTTCTGAGTTGCAATTATTCAGAGTTGGGTTTTTTGGGGGGTTGAATTTGGTTTGTGGGGGTGTTTTTTTTAGTTTTTGTAGAGGAGTGTTTTTAAAAATTTTAAATTATTCAGACATTTTAAAATATGAAATGCCTGAAAATAAAGTCAGGTGTTCCTTGGCCAGATGTTTTTTTTTAGTAACCTTTTTTTTTTCCTGAATGAACTCTAGAACCTGAGATTTTCTTCATTCAAAATTTTTTCAGAGACTCAGGCCTCAATCCAGGAAAGCACGTATGCATAACCCTAATATTAGATATATGCTTGGTACTCATACCAAGTTGGTTTAGCCTTCCTGACACGACGAGCCCCGCAAGTCTTTGTACTGCCGAAAGACATGAGACACACATATTGTATACCCTTGAGATCTGAGGGCTGGGGAAGCATCGAGGCAATTCAAAGGACGATAGGCAAACAGGCACCATCATCACTGTGCCATTCAAATACTTTCTTTCTTTGAAGAAGGATTTAAAATTATTTCACTGCGAACAGAAGATCACCTCATGATATACTGATACACATTTTTTCTAGCTTTATAAAAAATATCTTTCCACCAGAAATTGATTAATTTAAAAGATTTAATCCAAGTATATGTCTCCTTGCTTCCTTGGGAGTGTTTTCAGATCTTCAGACCAACCAAGTGAGTTTGTAAAATCTTTTAGTAATTCTCCCCCTTTTATCTTTGTATTTCAGTAGAAATAGCATCAGCACCTGGTGTTTTGTTATTTACTGCGTGTATTTTGATTGCGTCTTAAATCTTTTTAAAATGTAATTCTTCCACAAATGGCTCAGCTGCTTGGAGAATAACCATTTATTGTTTGCCTTTATCACTCTCACAATTAAGCAGCTCATTAAAGTACTTCCTCTATCGTTCTATAATTGCATTCTTTGTGACTGAGAAATTTCCATTTTTGTTCTCTATCAGACTTACTCAGGTGTATGCCGATATGTGTGTAAAATTATCTTATATTCCTTATACGTCTATCCTGTTCCAATTCTCCGTGCCACCTAACCACCCCGCCGACTGGAGGTATTTGTATGTTCTTTGCAGTGTTATTTTAGTCCAAGGATGGCTGACTCCATACTGGTCTCATCACTGCAGCATGGAAAAAGAAAGTAGAGCACTGCAGCAATTATGCTAAGTCAACCCATGATTTTAGTAACTTCTCAGAGACCATGCAGCTCCAGTTTGCCTCCTAGTCTACTATTCTCTATCCAAAATAGTCTCTAATGCTAACACAGTGCTGCAATGCACGACTTTCAATTGAAGTAAGCAGAAAATTCGCTTTATAATTTTACTGTGTAACGGAAACTGCAGAGTTGCTCATCAATGTCTTCTGCCTTATTCTACTCTTAAAATTTCTTAGCATGCTTTTGTGTATGCACTGAAAGATATGTCAGACATTTAATTGCTGTACTAAACTGTCATGTTTCATCAAAAAGCTTTAAGGTCCTAAGCGCACTTTGCTCTTCCTTATGAAAATCACTCAAGTCTAAGAAGTATTTGAGAACAACAATAATTTTCCAGTAACACATTGAATACTCATCACCTCACCGTACACTGCTGATGAAAGAAAGTAAAGACATGCTGAGATTGCAAAACCTACTTTTAAAAGCTAGGAAGTACTGGGATACAGACATTTTCTCACCTCATTCACAGCACAGGATGCAAGGTACTCACTATCTACTTCTTATCTACTCAGTTGTAATTATACTAACTGTAATCACATTGTATTGATTTAATCATGGGCTATTTTATCACATCCCTCCCTAATATCTGAGTCTTTACTGAACTTATCTTCATAACATGCCTATGAAGGAAGGTTATGGACTGATTGACAGAAAGACTAAAGAAAAAAATAACACTGTCTTTTGAGGAGCAATTTAAGATGTAGTGGCTTGATTTGCCAGAGCTTTTAAAACAATATATCTTTCTGGGCCCAGCTCCTAGTGACTTAAATTGCAGCTGTAAAGTTCAGCTCTTCCCTAAATCAGACCACACAATTTCAAGATGTGCATTCAGAAAATGAGTAACATACAAACAGAAGCTGCAGTGAGAAGTGAACTGTCCAGCAGCATGCAGTCCTCTGGAATAGAAAATGGAATAGCCCTGCTGAGGTACTGATAAATAAAACACTAGGTGAATAAATATTGAAAAAAAAAATACTTCTAGGGAAATAAAAAGTCCTGGATAAGTTTACTTGCTTAGAATAGATAAGAATCGGTTAACTTCTATACTACCTAAATTAGAACTGGTTAAACTCTCAGGTGGTGTCCCTGGAGAGCATTTGATCTTCCTGGGCAGAATTCTAATAGCTTAATTCAAAGGTGATTCTCCCCTTCTTAAAATCCCTTCTCTCACTGAATATATACCATCCCTCTCTTGTAGGTAATGACAGACAGATCCTCCACACAGTAACTTTGTTCACTAAATAGCTTTGATTAATTCCGGGAGCATGACCTTTCCCATCCACCATGAAAGGTGAAGAGATCCTACCATTAAACATATGTTGAAATGATGATACATATGAATGCATACTGACAACAAGGACAAATTAAGATTGCAATACCAGCCTGACTTTTGGCTTACAAAATATAAGGGTCTTTCAGAGTACTTTCAAGTGTGTTCAAAGTTTCTAAAAAAGCAAGTTATTAAATACACAGAAATTCCATCGTACAGAATCATTATTATCCCTACATAAATCACCAGTTCATTTAAGACTTCAGCAAAAACATCTGTAACAAAGTGAACTGAATAGTACAATGTCATCCACTACAGAGTCCAATCACCACCAGGAGGTAAAATATACATTTTGCAATATGTTTACAAAATATAGGGTAAAAAAAAAAGATCACATTGAGACTTGTGATTCCTGAATTCCATTCCAGGCTCCGAACACACTTGAACGACTACAGATCTGTCAGTGGTGGTTAGAACTTCCCTCCTTTTTCTTCTTCTTCCTACATTGTCCTACTTACCATGTTGTTCCACCGTGCTTTTGAGCAATACACAGGAAAAGGTCAAGCTCGCGTTAGGCTGGCTGACGGAATCCAGCTACTTACTGTGCTCCTTGGAGGAGCTCCAAGCGGCTCAGGCCAAGGCCGCTCGTGGTATTCACCTGGTTCACAGAGTTCACGTACCACCAAATTCCTTGTCTCGACTTCTTCACCTTTTTCTGCACTTTGGTCTGCCTACCATTTTTTTTTTCTCTAGAACACAAAGAAAATAAGTCTTCTTACTTGAAGGATATACGGATACAGAAAATTGGTATTTTTATAACAAAAGAACTGTTGTTTAGTTTAGCTGTTAGCATCGCTGTAAGTACTATAACATACACACTGAAAGAGTATAGTATGTAATGTAATACCCATATCCTCGATGGACTTTTTTAGGGGTTTTCTAATCCACAGGATTTAATCCATTTAGGATTGGGGTTTTTTTTTAATCCATAGGTCCTATTTTTAAAAAACACCACCTCACCCCACTCTGCCTTCAGCAGGGCTTGTGGAAGGTGCTGTTCGGGGCAGGGTGAAGGCAGCCTCACACGCCACGGTCTTCACCCCACGTCCCCAGTGGGGTGAAAACAGGACACGCTCCGCTTGTGAAGGACTCGAGGCGGCTCCGGTCGGTGACAAGCACCATCTAGGCTGCAACCCTCAGCCTTATCCCTTCAGCTGGCGCCGGCCACGCCGCCTGAAGAAAACCCACCTCCCTCCCCAGCTGCTCAAGCCGTTTCCAACATGATGTACCCCGATAGGAGCCTTTTTTAGCCGCCAAAATCTGCCGTAGTTTGATTTGGCGGACGTCCCTCGCCTCGACCGCTGCGGTCGCTTCCCGCTGTTGGCGCCACTAGAAATTACCTCAGGGAAGGCGGCGCCGGGGCACCGCGGTCCCGGGGGGCGGAGGGGGCGAGGAGAGGGGCCGGGCCTGCCCCGGGGCAGGCCCGGCCCCTCTCCTCGCCCCCTCCGCCCCCCGGGGCGCCCTGCCCCGCCGCTGACGTCCCTCCGCCCGCGGCGCACAACCGCCCTTTCCCGCCCCCACCGGCGGCGGTTGCCCGTGGCGGAGCATGGCTCCCCCCGCGCCTCAGGCGCTGTCTCTTCTTCTCCTCCTCCTTTCCCTCCACCTCACCGCCTCCTCCAAGCTCAACATCCCCAAGGTGCTGCTACCCTTCACCCGCGGCACCCGCGTCAACTTCACGCTGGAGGCCAGCGGGGGTTGCTACCGATGGTGAGTGCAGGTGCTGCTGCCCTTTGTCCGCCGCTTCCCACCCACCCCCCCTCCCCGCCGCCCGATTGCACCTGCGGCTTTTCCTCAGCCCGCGGCAGGAAAACGCGACCCGGCGGGGCCTGATGGCTCCCTCCCGTCCCCCCGGAGCCGTTCCCCTGAGGGAGCCAGCAGCGCCAGGCCTCCCCTCGCCGGTTTCACGTTACTTCGGGCGTTTTTTGGGGTGGCCCAGCAGTGTGGAGGCAGAAATGGAGATAATCCCTGAGGGGAAAGGCTGGGCTTTACAAACTATTGCTGTTTTTTTTCTTCAGTGGGGGTTAAACCCGCTGGAGAGGGGCTCTGTCTGGAGGCCAGGGCTGAGAAGGCCCTGAGGGGAAGGTCCCTGCTGTGGGGAAGCTTCCCGCCATGGCTGGGCGCCCCGCATGCGCCTCACACCCCACGTGCACCCACCCCACATACCTCACTCATGCCCACCCTCCTTCTCCACGTACCCCACGCGTGCCCACGCTGCCTCCACACAGCCCTGTGTGCTCACCCTGCTGCTCCACATACCCACAGTGCCGCCCCACGCATGCTTGCCCCGCAGCCCCGCGTGTGTGGGGACAGCACCCAGGACTCGTGCTTATGCTGCTGGTGTAGAGATACTCCTTCCCTCGCTGCGGTCGGTAACGAAGGTCTGACAGCTTTGAGTTCAGGATACAGACATAAAGGAGTTGTAGCACGTAGCTAAGTTGAGAGTCTCTCGGTGCTACCGTAAGCGTAGGCAACACCCTGAGCCCATCACCTGCAGACAACGAAGTCAAGTTTTAAAAGATTAAAGCTTTCTCGGTTTTCTTTTGGAGTCCTTAGTGCTGAGCACATGGGATATACTCAGGGGACTGCTGGCTGGGAGCCCCCGTCCCGCCACACACAATGGGGAGGCCTGCGAGCCGGGCTGATGGGAGGCAGCTCTGGGCTGTGTTGAGCACCAGGGGCTAAAGGCAAATACCACGTTGTGTGCAGATTTAGAAACTATGTCACAGTCTTCATGTTAAACAAGTGTTACCAACTCCTTGTCCTTCCTTCAGCATACCAGAACTGTAATTTGGATCAGTAATGAGCAGAAAAAAAAGTGGCACCTGAAAAAAAAGTGGCAGTCAAGATATGTTTACAATAATATTTCCATATGTGCCAGATGAGTGCGTGTAGCAGTTTTCAGTTGCTATTTTGTGGCTGACAGTTACTGAAATACATCTTGTAGGGCTATGTTTTCACTCTATATCAATTTTTTTTGGCTGGTGGTCCTACACTTCTCATCCCTGGACTGGTTACAAGCCTGTGATCTGTGACAGCTTACACGTTTGAGGGTGTTTGCGCTCAAGAGCAAAAATAAGAGTTTCTCCAAAAGTTGACTGAAAGGAAGTTGCTAGATTAGGTGCTTGTGGTCGTGTAATTTAATTTTTATATGGACCGTTTTAGTGAAAATCTCACAAGTATGGTTTTTTCCTTTTTCCGTACTCTAATCTTTAAAGGCAACTGAGTCTTTAAAAGGATTTGGTTTATGTGGTAGAGTACATTGTATGAAGCTAAAAAATAAACTCATCAAAGCATTGGTAAAGTCTAGGAAGTGTAGACTGTCTTTCCTATTTTGCCAGCGAACTGCTGGGTGATGCTGGCTGCAGCCATTCCTGCATGTGCCAGGTGCTATCCAACTGTCAGAAGTATGTAGACCTTTGCAAATCTCACTGAAATCTACAGATGAAAAGATAGAAGATTGTAATCTAGGGAAATACCAGATTTGGTCCACATATGTATCTCTAATGAGGGTGATTTATAGGCACTTTGGAGCATGTTATATTGGTGCCAGTTGCCAGCAGTGGGTTGTATCCCTCATGCAGATAGGCTTCAACATGCTTTTCCATCCTCTCCGTCTGTCTGCCCTTCAGAGATTATTTTTGATTGAGAATTAGGGAAACTCTACCAACTTCATCCAGAGCGTGTCGTCATTTTCTGTACCGGGGTTGTAGATGTGTATTTATTCACTTCTGCTTTGCAGGGACTGGCAGGATGTGGGTGGTAAAACTTAACGTGTGCTTACAAAACCATCAGAAGGAAGCAGTAGCTCTGTGTGTGTGTGTGACTGAGCAGAAGCAGTAATGCTCGTCTCGGTGCTCAGAGCATGTTCGCTAGATTTCATCTGCGCTCTCTTTCCCTCTACATCCTTGCTCCCACAGGCCTTGAACTGTAGGGGATTAGAAAGAAGTGTACTTTGGAGGGGCAGGCAACTCCACAGCTGCTGACAAGTTTCCTGTACTTTCCTGTTAAAGCTGTGGGTAATAGCTATTACTGGAAGGAGGCCGTTAAACTGAAGAAGTTAGGAAGTGCCAAATGTAATGACTTCAGAAGTAGTGACTATTCCTCACCCAGGATTTGTAAAATGATGGGTGGGTTTGCATGTATGAAAGCGGAGAATTGGAATGGAAATTATAAGATTCAGGCCCTTTGTGTCTGGAGAGGGGACTGAGGTTGTGTAGGTTAGAGGCAGTGTGTGAAAGCTGTTCTCATCTTACAGCAGCTTCATAAGACATCCTTTGAGTATTTGAAGGACTGCATTACTCATCTCAAACATTCAGAATTCATACCTGCGTGTCCAATTCCATGAAAAATCAGTCTATGGCATGTTGTGACCTTATTTCTTTCCCTTTGGGGCTTCAAGTTTACCTCTGAAAGCAGGGGATTTTCAAAGTGATTGTAGTGGTGTCTGAGAATTCCAGTGATTCAAAGGGAAAAGGTCAAATTCTATCATCATCCCAGCAGACAGGGAGCAATGATAAAATTACAAGGACGACTTTAAAGTATTTTCTGATTTTCAAGATGCTCATGCCTTCTGGAGTTTGGGTTGCCTTTATGTTAAAATGATTTTTTGTAAAAGCTTTGTTTTCAAAGCATACGGTGTTCCCGTCTGTAAATACTGTACATCATACTATCTTCAGGGATAAAACACAGTCTGTGCGGATATATTTAGCATTTAAATTACATCTGTATTTATCTTTTAATTACCTTAATCCAGAAATTACACCTGGAAGAATGAAAGTGTTCAGAAGCAGAATTCTGTCCTTGAAATCTGCCTTACCATAACGTTTTGGTGGGGAAAGGGGGAACGCAAAAAATAAAAAAAAACCACCACATTTTCCCCCAAGATATACAGCATGGCGCAGGGTATTTGTAGCAGAAATTATCTGTAGCGTATAAATATACTTACATGTCTGTAACATTATTTCATATCTTGTAGAATTGAGGTACATGGTGAGAACTGGTGCAAAGTTTAAGCTTCAGGAGTTAACTTTGAGAAATACAACTGGTTGAATTTGAACCATTGACCATTGAAGTCAGAGGTTTTGCTATGGAAAGCTTACAGCTATAGGAAACTCTTCAAAGGTGATAATGGCCCTGTACAACGTTGTTTGTTGCAAATATAATGAAGGAGAGTTTATTGCCACCTTAAAAGGGTTTGTGTGTGCTACTGAAGCCCTCACTGACAAGGTTAAATAAAGCTAATTGCCATTGCGAGAGGAGCAGGTGGCCAAGTGCTGGAGTGAGAGGTCCAGTGAGTGCTAGTTTGAGCTGCGTAATGCACAGGTACTTCCAGAGTACCTGAAACCTATATGCAGTGCTGCTGTTGCAGTGCAAATGGCTGGCAAAGCTCATTTTCTAGCTCCTTACCTTGTTGTGTTTCTGATAACTGGGTTGTAAATTGGTCTTATCACTCCATGGGATGTATGTGGTGGCTTATGTGTGCTGATCAAGGTCTGTTACTTTGCTATAAAACTGACAATCTCATCTCTGATAATCTGGGGGGTTTGCAGTTGTTTTGTGGATTACCTCTTTTACCACGGGTCTGAAAAACCCTGTCTTTGATTCTCACTGAAAAACGTTTTGTGTGAGATACTGATAATACAGATAATTTCTATATTATGAAAAGACATCTTAAATAATGATTGTTATCCCCTACTATCCTTATGCCTTTTTGGTTCTCACCTGCTCTGCATTTCCTACTTATAAGGCCAGGCAGCAAAATGCTCTCCCTCTCTCTGGGAGGTGCCTATGCTGCTGACTGCCGGGTAGGCTGGCTGCACTGCAGCATGTGCTTTCCCAGCATGGCTTCAAGCTCTTGTAGATACCAGAATGAGCTCAGGATTGGGTTGAGATATCCTTGTTGGTAAAGTGAGACAGGCTGTGCTGCTATGGCTCAGGTCTGTGTTACCTGAGTGTGTTGGCTCAAAACCAGAGCAGGTAGTGTGAGACTGCAGCATAGATGTTCTGCCAGAGTTGAAGAGGCAGAGGAAATAATCGTGTTTTTTCTCTTAGCCAATGTGTCAACCTGCAGTGCAGGTTTAATGTTGAAAAAACTTTTTCTGCATCTGAGCACCTGCCTGGGAAGGAGGACAGAAAGAGTAGGGACTGTTGTTGATTTTTGGGCAGCTTTCATTGCTGACCACCCATTAAATATTTTAAGACTTTTGCTGTCTTTGGGTGTGGATCTCACCTTAGTAATTGAAGCTTTAAGAGTGGCTACATGGGAGAAGGTTTAACAGAGTGGGTAATTTGAAATAATGCAAAATGTGACATTTGTGCTTTGGAAGTAAACTGCCATTTTTTTAGTTTTATTTTTTAATTTGAAATCAGGCTAAGCTAATTTCGGAACAATTTGTGTAGACCAACCTTTATTTATTGCATCTCAGTTGAAAGATGACTATCACTAGTGTGGCATGCCAATTTCCTTCATGCAGCTAGAAAAGGTGCAAAGATAAGCACTTATGGTAAAATGCTTTTGGCCACCGGTTGATTTGACAAAATATCCAAGTTTCAGTTGGGCATCTGGGTTGGATTTTGAGAACCCTAGCTTAACTCTGCTTCCTTTGAAGTTAATGGGCATGCCAGCTGATCACAATTATAAAATCCCATGAGCAAAAACTTTACCCTTGGCTTGTTCTGTGGTGTGTGATGTTTCCATTTGCTTTTAAAGCAGAACTGTATTTTTTTGCTGCTTTTTGAGGATTTTTTTTGCTGCTTTTTGTACAGTAAGAAATATCCTCAGAGAGGACTGAGTGAACAATAGAGAGATAATCTGCCACTGTGTTCTTAAAAATCCTTAAGAGTTGAGGGAACTCTGCCAGGCTCCCTCTGTGTTTTCTTTGGAATGGGTTCAGTTCCCATATCCTTGGTTCTCTGGGAATCCTACAACTACAGTTGCCTGGACGATGTTCTCTTGTGTCTCTTTTCATTTTTGTATGTCAACAGTGTTAGTCCCAAGAGTGACTAGAAATAAGGTACCTAATGTATTGGTCAATCCAATCTTACCAAACTCTTGGAAACCTTTACTATCTAGTTTCCCTCTGGCTACGTATCTGCCCATATGCCTGATACAAATTCTAAAAGATTAGATCAACTGACAGTCATGGTCCATCTCCACAAAGGTGGATTTTTGCTAATTTAGTCAGTTGAGTTTAGTCTGAAGAGCTGACAAAACAATGTAAAATGCAGAGTATTGCTAGAGTGAGGGCAAGAGTAATATTTGCCTGATCTTTAAACTGATAAATAAATTAAGTATAATCCTTGAAGTATTCACATGTGATATTACAGAACAGTCGATTTAAAAAATGCGGGCATAGGTTTGGGTAGATCTGTAGATACAATCTTGGCACACGGTTCTGTGTCTGGGGGAGAGGAGGGGTGGTGCGAAAATCATTAATTAAATGGAAATCAGCAAGAGGACTGGTGGGTTTTATTGCAAGGGTCATTAATTCCTCAACAAGTAGGATTTTATTCTGAGGGAAATAAATATTGGGACTTTTGTTAGCTTTGTTTTTCCTCACCTCCTCGCTTTTCTTTCTAGTGCTTCCTTCTCTGCCTTGCTCTTTCTTATAGACGCTAGTATGGGATCGAGAGCTGGTGCCAGAAATGCTTCCCATTGCTTGCTTCTCAGGATCTAATTTTGACCTCTGACAAGCCTAGCTCTCAATATCGCACGCTGACGTACTGCCGAAGATCTGCTGTAATTGGAAGATGATATAAATTGCAGTCTTTCATGTCATTTTAAAGCAAAAGTTTCTTTTTCTTGTCTATCTAGGACAAAGTAGTGATCCCTGTGTGTATTACAGCAGAGTAATGCCACTGTAGTATACAGCCTATTTGATAAGTGCCTTATCCTTTCTGTACGTGACCCTGAATCCGATGTAGCTGTAAACAGAAAGTGCTTTTGGTATTGCTGAATGACATTGAGGGGTCATCAAATATTTCATATGTTAGGTGTAAAAAACAATAGTCATGCAGATTGGTTTTTAATATAAATCAATAGTAAACCAAGCCTCAGAAAGGCCCTACTTCATCTGCCCAGTTCAGGTAACTGCCTAAAACAGCAGACATCCTATTGGTAGTAAAACTAAAAATGTATTTGTATTAAAAAAAGTAAGAAATTTAGCTGATATTCTACCTCCTATTTTAAACTACTGTTAGAGGCCAAATAGTATCTAATCTCAGATTCCCTACTCCAGTGACAGCTAAGAGTTAACCAGCGTTCAGCTGTAAAAGCTTAAAAGTTCCTTTAGAATTATAGAGTGTATCTAAGTTTACAGCTAAAATTTAATGCAAACTCCTAGTTTATCTTTGTTTCTTCCTTTTTCTAGTCTGAAAAATATCCTGTAATTAGATTTAGTTTTACAACACTGCTATTAGTGCAAATTGTAGTCGTTATATATTACAATACATAGCCATATATTAAAAGAACAAATACCAAACACAGTGAAACCCCTGTTGTGTTGTAAACACAATCAATTTCAGGCTGTAAGAATGCAAAAACCTCAAATTAATAAAAAAAAAAATCTAATGGCAGAGAATATTAAGCAGAGTAAAGAACTAAATAATAAAAGTCAATTCCATACATGTAATGCTTATTTAAAAATGCCTGCGTGCATATTAAATCAGATCCACATGCTCAGCTTAAAAAACCTACCAGCCAAGTACAGAAAAAGCCGTACTGGTTGTGAATACTAACGTTGTTTAAAGGAACTTGCTAAATGTTGGAAAACTATTTCATGGTTGCCTAAGAAGCTACAGAATAACAGGAAAATAACTAATTGTTCACTCTCAAATTAATTGCTGTATAGAGAAGTTAAATGTACTACTAATATAGAAAATAAATCATATTATTTTAGGAACAATGTAAACCCTAGTATAAAAAAATGCTCGTATTTGTGTACATTGCTTAGGTATCTAGAATACAGCAAACAATGTTCAGGTTTAAGCTTCTAATTGGTGTTTAAATTGTCCATTGTATACTGCTGTGGGTCATGTTTTCCTTGATCAGATAAAATACTTTGAAACTTCTGGGTTAGCAGTTGCTACTGTTGTTTCAAAATCCTTTAAAATTAGTCTTTGTGTAAGCAAAATATTGTTGGGAGCACACCAATATTATGAATTAATAATTCATTGAATTAATGAATTTTGCCCAAGACAAAAATATCATACTGCTATGCAGTGTCTAATGAACCTGTACGCTGCCATTAGCAGGCACAATTAAAAATATTCTGACCAGGGTTTTGTGCCCTCAGATTGCAAGCGTTTGGGGTCTCATTGTTTGGACAGTGTAGTATGATAAAATGCAGACCCATATGTAGGGAACCAGAGAGTTGACACAAATGTATTTTTGTTTCATGTGAAGTTTCTGTGAGAAATGCAGTGTTTGCTGTTTTACCAACTGCTTCGAACCAAAGGGATCTTGGTGTCTTGCACGATTGGACTTGGCTTCAGAATTGTGCTTTTCATGGGTTAAGGTTGAAAACGGGATTTGCAATTTTATTCCGGTGACTACAAACAGAGTGGTCCATGTTCACCTGGACTGTAACTGTTAACTCTGAGATAGCTGAACATATTGTGATATGTTATTTTTTGTAATTGACACAATTTAAGTTAACAAGAAATTTTGTTCTTCGCTGTTTTAGATAGATTGGTTCTGCCAGTAATAAAAGTAGGTAAAACCTACGTAGGGGAGAAGGGCACGTATGATATTGCTGTTTGTTTGAAACTCCCCTCCAGCTCCTTGCTGAGTTAGAAGATTTTTCCCATAGATTACTGGTAGGCATTTTTTAACATCCTCCAGAAGGAAAGTCCAAATCACCATCTTTACCAGGTGGGGATCTAGTGCCTAGTTTAGATTGCATTTACCAGATAATGCAATGTTTTCATCAGAACTGCTGTCATCATCTGGGAGAAGCAATTCCTGAACAGCTATGTCATCAGTGCTTTCCTTCATTGTTTTAATCCTTCAAAGGACCCTTGTGAAAGAACTTTGACTCGGGATCCCTGAGCAAACAGCAACGGCTGTTTCAGGCGCTGCAGCGGCTTAAGCAGGGTGCTGGGCTTTGAGCTGGAGTCCAAGCGGGCTGCCTTTCTGCTTACTCTGCAGCAACTCCTGCAGGTGTAGCATGAGTCAGGAGCTGTGTAGAGCAGCCACAACCCTGTTCTCCAAAACAGTTAGTCAGCAGCTCATCCCAGGTTGGAGGTGTGACGTTCTTTAACTATTTGCAGGAGGTATGGTCTGCTTGAATATTTTAATTGCTTTGAGCACTCTACATTCAGGCATCAGATGTGTATTGCTACTATCTCAAATTTAATTTCAGGAGGCTTGGTTTTTAACTTTTAAACTTTTTTTTCTCCTCATCTTGACATTTTTGGCACACAGGAGTGAGAACTGGGCTCCACATCCATGCTGAGCTTCCCACAAGCCCATTTCTGGAGCAGTTGTCTTTAGAAAAGCCATACAAGTCAGAGCAGGAAGTAACAGATGCATCAATTTTAAGTGAAAATTCCATGTAGGCTTACATTTCACCAAAGATGATTATACAACTTTGCACGTTTTAGACAGTGTTACATATTTCAGCTAAACAGACTAAATCCTTTTTTTTTTTTTTTTAATTTCTTGATTAAAAAAATGTTGTTTCTTACTCTGCCATAGCAAACATACATAATTGTGATGTTCTGTCATGAGGGAAAATTTGCAATTTTTTCAGAACTTTGTTTCAAACTTGTTCTGAAAATGCAATTACAACTGGCGAATGGAGCTTTAGCTAAAATTATTTTACCTTCTACTTCAGTATTCTGTATGTGGTTTTGCTTGTTCCACGCCTCTAAGCTAATAAATAGTCAGGCCAAAGGTTTTGTAACTTCATTAAGTAGCTGGGTATATCTCTGAACTGACTGAATTGCATTCAGCAATGTCACGGTAGAGAGAATGCTGTGTTTTTCTGCTTGGGCTCTGGTGGGCTTCTGGTCTGTGCTTTCCCCCTTCCTCAGCCCACACTCGCTTTTGCTGAAGTCCTCGAGGAGCTGCTGCAATCCAGCTCTTAGGAAGGTCGGGTCTTGACCATGTAGCATGTCTTATGTAAATTATTTTGATGGCTTTTAAACCAGACCTTTGATTTCTGTCTAGCAGTAACTTAAATCCTGCTAACACAACCAAATAATCTTGTAGGTCCTCCACCAGGCCGGAGGTTGCGAGCATAGAGCTGGCAGATCAGGATGAGCGCCAGTGTTCACAGAAAGCTATTGTCCAGGCACGGTCCTCACAGCCCACACGTCTGACAAGTATCATCTTTGCTGAAGATATAAGTAAGTTTTAACTTTTGTAAGCACACCACTACTTGTTTATGGACATCCTGGCATCCTTCAGAAACAAAGTAGAGATTTAAAAGTGCACAAAACAAGACATTTCCATTCGTATGCATAGATGTTTTAGACTTTCTGTGGGCATGGGTTTTAAGTTCTGTTGTTAAAGGCCTCAAATCAGTGTTAATGATATTAATGGTACATCCAGGAAAATGGCTAATTCTTTAAAAAATAAAAAAGATGGGGGGGTGGCTGAAAATAATTTTCGGTACATACTTTTTATATAATGCAAATTCAGGTGGTTTGCATTTAGAAAGCTGGAAATTGCCTTTGTGTCTGTCATACAATATACCTGGTTAGTTTTTATAATGACCAATAGGCAAAAACAGATGGTCAATTAAATGTCTTGCAGTCACTAAATGAAGAAATATATAGGGGTTTATTGTCTGTGGGTAAAAGTCATTAAGTTCTTTAGGACATGAGCCATGTCTGACAGTTGCAGTGTAGAAACACTTAATATGTGCTCAGAGAAAACACCTGTAACTGTTAGTGTAGATGGAAATCATAATTTTTTTTAAGATTTTTTCTGAAGTTCAGTGAGGAAGGGAACTGCTTTTCTTCCTTACTTAGTCATGGTCACCATTTGACCAAGGGTTTATTAGTCAAGGTCATGACCTAGTTTCAGTTCCTTCAGCGTCTTGTGTCATTGGCTAAATTTGAGGTGCATTTTGTCTTGCTGGTGCTCTGGATGAGCATGTCCAGTGTTGCTGATTTCATGTGCTCTTTCTGATGTCTCTTCAAGTGACTGGACAAGTGCTTCGTTGTGATGCTATAGTTGATATAATTCATGGCATCCAAATTGTGTCCACAACAAGAGAACTCTATCTTGAAGATTCACCACTGGAGCTAAAAATTCAGGCTTTGGATTCTGAAGGTAAGAGTTTTACTAGTAGGAGATAAAATATTATTGAAACTCTTAACTGTCTGATATGTTCACTGGTTTTATTTGCGACACAATTGAATGTTAGAAGCCAAGCTGAGAAATTTAAAGGGAGTTCTCTGGATAATATATGCTGTAACCTATTGTTTTTGTTTAAGTGTAAAATCTACATACCACCTGAATAGGAAAATCAAACACTGCTTGATTTCCAGCAACTTTTGCTTGCCTTTTTTCCTTATTTTCCCAGGAAACTTAACTCTAGTGCTAAGGGTATTTTTAAAAATCAGAATTTAAAATAATTAAAAGAAAGATGTCAGCTCATAGCAATTCTACCTCCAGGTCAGGAGTAAGAGGGTAGTGGAAAAGTCCCAACACTTGTCCTGTTGAAATGTCCCATCAGGCTTTAACTAAGCTGAGCAAGGCTGCACAGGAATGTGAAGTAGTCTGGTTGGGTTTTTTTTTTGTTCTTTTTTTTTTTTTCCTTTTGAGATGAGATAGTCTGAAGAATTTTGCAAAAGGACATTTTATCTGAGTCCAATCAAGCATCCAACAGGATGTTCAGAGATGATGTTGGATTAATATCCCTTAATTATTACAGAAACACTCACTTTTGGGTGGTATCATTTAGGCTCATAACAGTCAGTGTATTTGGACTGAATGCATAATTATGTAATAGGAGCAGAAAACTTCTGCTTTTCATACTGCCTGTAGCATCAGAAAAAGAACCCTGATGCTGGTAAGAATTTCATGCTTTGGTCTCAACAATCGATTTTTATGCACACATCAACACTCACACAAACCAAGTGATTTTTAGGACAACTACTGGGCTGAAAGGAAATGATATGTAAAGCAGCTATAAAAATTGAATTGTTTGGTTTGGGTAGTTAATGAACCCATCCTACACTTGTTTGTTTGTAAACCATGAATGCCAGGTTATGTATGGCAATATGTTAATAGTGAAAAGTAATTTCATTTTCTTATACCATGCCTAATACCGGATTCTTGCCTTGGTGTTTCTGCAAACTCTCAAGCGCTCTCAATGGACAGATTTGCCTTGGAAGCCACCCAAATTAGAGTCTGAACAGGAGTAGTGGTTCAAAACCCACAAAGAACGTTTAATATGCTTTCTGAAATTAGGTGTTGATTAGAAGCCATACGACTAAACTTCCCATTCTAAGTTTAGGGGATCAGGATACACTCAAAAGCTTTGAAAATCAGTTCCTTTTGACCCCAATAACCTTGGGATCCATCCTTGGGAGACCTTTGGATATATTGGACTCTCAGTGATCTTTCTTGGCACACTTAAAAAAAAAAATTCAAGAGCAGTGGCAAGTTTATTGGAGAACATAATTGTTCAGGAAAAGTCAGAGAATTGAATAAGGGACTTCTGAACACTTTTTTTTTAACATTCAGAAGGTGAAAAAAAAATTTAAAATAATTTTCCAGTTCAGTGAATATAGGGAAAAATCTGCTTAGGTTTGCTGAAAACTTGCACAAAGAACGGGTGTCAAGCCTGTTACTGCAGCCTGTGTGAGAGGGAGAGAGAGTAGGTGCTTTGTATCAGCCCTTGTATGTATACAATGTTGCAGTGACGTAGCTTTTTCCCTGATATGTAAAGTTGTTAAGTAGGCTCTAGGGAGGTACCAAGTGCGATTTGTTTTGGGCTGATGGTGATTATTGCATCTTACATTGCCAGATTATTGCATCTGGTATGGGTCAGACCATTCATTAATGTGGATGATTCTACTCCTGTGAGTATCTTCAGGAATAGTTTCTTTCCTTATTCTCTTCCACATACATATTGTCCAGTTATTTTTTTTTTCATAAGCTGTATTTTTTAATCAGTTACATTAATGCAGATTCGTTTTTGTACAGGTTCTTAATAAGCCACTCCAAATATAAACTTGATCCCCAAATACTACTTTTCAAAGATTACTAATGCAAGAGAGGAAGATGATCATGGAGATCTTTGGCCAAATTCAGTATAGAATGTAGAGGGGAAAAAAAAGTCATACTATATATTGTTTTCTTTTATCTGTTGAACTTTGCTCAAGTTATTTTATTATGACTTAACTAGAGGTGAGTTAAAAAAAGAAAGACTTAAAGATGTGAGTTTGCATTTCTTTGGCTATGGGCGTGCAAGGAACACTGGCTTCCTGCCCCAGCGATGGACCGGAGCGCATCAAGGCAGCTCTCCTTGTTTACTGGGGTTTGCTCCAGCCTTGATGGTGAGAGCTGCTTTTCTGCTGAAGCATCACAGAGGAGCAGCTCTGGGCCGGGTTACGGCTGTGGAGCAGGAGCACAAGTCACTGCCTACGTTGACATCTGAGGAGCCTGGGAGGGTAACGTTACAGCTGGCCAGGGCAGCTGGTCTGCAGCTCCTCTGACAGCTGTGTGATCCTGCAGGGAAGGACAAAGACATAATGCAGTTCCTGGCAAGTGCTGTATTAGCTGTCCGCCTCCCTGGGTGCTGCCTCTGATGGGCTTAACCTGGAGACAGCCGCTGCCCTCCGTGCTGCGGAGATAGCTGATCCTGTCCTGAATTAGTGAGACCCTGCATCCTCTGGAGAACGCCCACGATAGTTTGTCTTTGATAACCTGACTTTGCCTTTGTAGTGAGGGACCCCAACAGGAGCCAGGACACCCAGTGGTGGTTCAGAGACTGTAAGGATGGTTGCGTGCTTTTGCTACGCGTTTGCTGTGGCACTGGCTGTGTCCAGGCATAGCCTCTTCATAGTGCCGTGATGTGTGTTTCTCCACTGGCCCTATTATTTTCAGTTGGAGCAAAACAAAAAAGTGTAATACAGCTTTGCAAAGCTAAAGCATGCATCATTAAAGGAGGTTAGGCTTGAATGCACGTTAAATAACCCAGTCTCAATCAATTTTAATTATATTACCTTGTGTGTTTAGTTTTGTGTTAAAAATCCTATTTATTTGGGATTTGGAACTAACTGCAGTAAGTTGTATGGGAGAAACACAGAACCAAAGAAATGGGAGAAACAATGTAGGCTGTGAGTTGCCTTATCTTGTCTTAAAATATTTTTGTGGCTTAAAAATGTCATAAACCTTTAAGGATAAGGATTTGAGAATAAATCTGCCTTGATTCTTACTTTATTAATATAGAGATGAATGTCAAAGCAAAGAACACAAATGAAGATTTATTTTAAAATATAGTAAATAGTGGGATTTCAGTTCCATATTTATTTGTCCCATGGACACTGCAATTCAGATCAAGACTCATCTTGAAGATTATAAGATGTTTTGGATTAGCAGACCATTACACTTAAATGTAATCATGATAAATCTTTGCTTTCAGTCTGTTTATTCCATTTGGTTCCTTTTTAACATTTACAATTTCTCCTGTTCTAGTAGTTCACAGTTTTGTAGAAAAAAGGTCCTCAGTTTGAGTTCTCTGAGTGAAGACTTATTCCTGTTATGGGTAAATCATGGTTGTATTCAAAAACAAAACAATATATGTGAAAAATGTAGTTCATCAGTGCTGTGAACTCAGGTTACCCAAATGGTATCTCAGATCCACATGTTCCAAAATGAAAGATTGTTTAGCAGGTTTTTTTTGGTGTCCTGCTAATATCCAAGAAATAATAAGGTTTTTGTGGTCAAAGTGGGAAGGAGGTGACAAGTGGAGGATAGGTGATGACACCTGCATCTATCCAGTGGGCTTTGTGAAAAACATAAAGCAACATATGGTGCTGCAAAATGTCAACAGAAAAGGCAGTTAACAAAAAATCTTGAATTTGCCAAAGTCAGTAAAGCAAGATAGATTGTGATTTTTTTTTTTTTAACTAAATACTGATAGGTGTTTAGTTAAAAATCTCTCTTTTAGGGGTAATATAAAGAAATTTACTAGGGGAAAAAGTCACTTTGTGTTCCAGGAAGACTCTATGCTTGTTGTTTGTTTTTGTTTTAATCTGCTTGTTTGATTTATAGGAAACACTTTCAGCACATTGGCAGGGTTAGTCTTTGACTGGACGATAGTAAAAGACACAGAGGCTGATAGCGCCTCAGATTCCTACAACGCATTACGGTAAGTTTATTTACTTTGTTCTCAAAAGTCTCGTGTCCGTTAAGTTTGATGTGTATAAATATTTCCCCACATCTGGACAGTTCACTGAACTGATGCCTAAAATAATGCTTAATGGGTCAGTTGTTTCAGGGTTTTTTTTTAAGTGCCTACTCAACAGCCTGGGCACTCTCATCCCTGTTTAATTTAACAACCAACAGTGTTAATGAGCAGCCCAGGTAGTTCTAATCCAACAACTGGAAATCAATAGATGCAATTGTTGATCTTCCTGAAACATCTTGTGCAAAGGAAAGATTTACCAGTAAGACTGTTATTTCGTGATTACGGCAGAGAGATTTTCCCCATCCCTCCCTCCTCTGTTTGTCACCAGACCATCTTTGGCCTCTGTTTTGGTGGTGTTTGGTGGGTTTTTGGTTTTTTTTTTATTTTATTAAGCATGTGCACTATGTAGTTTTACAGTGGTGACTTCATTGTTCTGTTCTTCAGTGGTTTCAAACAAAAATTTTAGTTTCCATCCTTATTAAACTAAGCAGAATTGAAGGCTACTTCGCAGTACCTTTATGGGATATTTTTCAAGTTGGACTCCCAAGAGTTTTATCTTTGCACTGACACCAACTGGTGTCAACACACCAGGATCCTGTTATCTAGCAGTATTATGCTAGTATTCATTATACTATATGCTATGGTGAATCTTGACTTTGCTTAACATGAATGTTGGTAGAAAAAATGCCTCCCTGAATTTGATCAGACTGCAAACACGTGAAACATGGGTTTTTCTCACAAAAAGTGAGAAAAAAGTTTACAGACACTTCTTGAATACAGCTTTAGTCAAAACTTCCCTAACATATAGTAAGCTTATAAGATGAAATAGAGGCAAACTCATGCACCAGAGGCTTCAGTTACTTCAGAAAACAGGTTCCAGCAAAATGTAGGTGGATTGTGGGACATGAAATAATGTAGGAAACTATATCTTCCTTTAAAAAATCTGGTTTTATTCATATGATGATGCTATGACTAGAATGTGGGGAATCAAGTTGTCTTAGAGAGCAGAATGGTTAACAGTTAACTTCCATCCTCAAACCTATATTCCAAATACATTGGAAATGGGGTGGCAGTAGCAAACAAGACTCTTTGCTACTGGGTAAACACAAGCTCCAATTTTGCAGCCTTAGAGAAACAAATACACAGCATTACCTGAGGAAAGCCTGTTAAGGCCATATGTTCGAAGCTGCAGGTATGAGTGTATGGCCCCTATCTGCAGTGAGAGCCAGACAGTGTGCTAATTGTTCAGTGGGACTTACGATCCAAGCATATTGATGTATGATCCAAGTAATATTGATGTATCTTGTACTGTTAGCACAGCTATGATAACATAAAAATGTTCTAATGGTGTTACAGCTTTGCAAAATAAATGATAAACTGTCATAAATAAGTTAATATTTATAACTGTTCTCAATATGGCTTCACTGATTTTACTGTGAAAGTGCACATAAAGCCAAACAGATCATGTGTATACAGAAGTTGGCAACCTCTAAAACATGGTCCTCTTTCAGTTTCTGTCCTGCTGTTTACCCATTCATGGCAAATTCCTTTCCTCTCTGTTATCACATCTCATTGAAATTTCTAACAGTTACTACAAGTTTTCTGCTTGTAGATTTTTTTCATAGTCATCTATTAAATGCATGCTAACTTCTTCATATAGGTTGAAGTTATGTTCTGGTTTGTTAAGCGGTTGCTTTTATAAACATAAGATTTGGGTCTTTCACATCAGTTGTTCCACAATATTCTAGAGAGTTTTTGCAGTCTACACCTACTGTAAAAACTGGAGGGATTATTATAGACAACATGTGCAGCCTTCTGATATCTCTTTAAAGCCCACAAACAAGCTTCAAACAAACTTCTATTAGTCACAGAAATTAGCTGCGGATTATCTTCAAGAATGAGTAAAATTTGGATATCTGGTCCCAGACAGACATCTTCAAATTTGCTTAAAACATGGAAATAGCTGGAAATAGATGATGGTGTTGTTTCTCTGTGGGTTTACAAAGATTGGTTAACAATTTTCTATTCACTTTTCGGTTCACCTTTCAGTATACTCAAGTTCTTAGAATCCACTTATATTCCACCTTCCTATATATCGGAGATGGAAAAAGTTGCGAAGCAAGGAGATACCATTTTGGTGTCTGGAATGAAAACAGGGAGTTCTAAATTAAAAGCAAGAATACAGGAAAGCGTCTATAAGGTAAGAAACTTGCATTCATCTTTTTTTATTATTTAGTCTTATAGTCCAATGTTACAGGAATACTGTAAGTGCTGCATCTCTGTCTTACTGGATTGACTCTGTGGCCCATATCGCAAAAAATGACAGTGCTGGCCCATTTTGCAAAAGATGCCAGTGCTACTCTTGATCACTCTGAAAGGGTTGGAGTTTGATGCAGTTACCTAACCCAGGACGGTGCATGTGCCAGAGATCATTTCTAAACCTAACTCTCTGACAAAAGGCCCCGCAGCAGAGGAATACACTTCAAATACTTCTGTGTGATTTTATTATTCCTGATATTCATTCATATTATATACATAACTAGAATCATGCTGGATAGGGCATTGGACCTTTACCTTTTTTTGAAAATAACCAGCTAGAGCACTTTAGGTCTTTTTTTCCATAAATAAATAGCTAGAACAAGGATTGCTATGTTGGATGTACCTTCATTTCCTGTTGTGCTTGAAATGAGTGTGATATGAATGCTTCGTTAGTATCTACTTCTACCTCATGAGATTCTGGTCTCCAAGGAAGGGCTTTGGGATCAGAATGTCAATGCTACAAAGATGTTAAACTGCACTATTGGCGGTCTTCCCAGCCGTTAGGTAGATCCATGCTGTTTCTTTCTTTGTAACTTGTGGTGACTGAGTTTTTCATTTAACTCTGGTAACAGAGTTGTTTTTTCTCTTAATAGAATTTACAAGCACCTGAGAGAGTTTTTATGGGTTATCGCTCACAGGAATACTTGGCGTTGTGCTAGTATCAACTTAATACTGCACCTTAGAAAAATCCTTGTATAAAATGATGGGCTTTTTCTGAAGTTCGTCTCATATCTGCAATCTGTTTTTGTAGATTTGTGTTACTACATGTTGTACTTAATGTTTTTGCTTAAAGCAGAATTGCCTTGGACTAACCCGTACCTGTAAAAAGCATTCTATGAAAATATAATCTAAATGTATGTAATGCTAGTAACATGGCACAAATAATAGTGCATGTTAAGAATTCTATTTCTGTACAGTTCTATCTTTGATAATTGTGCTGAATATAGTTACTCTACATGACATCCGTCTGACTTTTTTTTTATTGAATGCTTGTAGCTTGTTTAGTTTTCTGGTTTAATATTTATTTTTCTGAATTAGTTTTGAGTTGATACTGTAAGTGAAATTGAAATTATGTTCTGTTTGCAATTTTTTATGGCTTTCTGGTTAGTAGTTCCTTTAAATCGTTCACTGCTGCCAGATTGCACATTTTCAGTGAACATCTCTCAAACAACTGTAATAGAATTTATACAATTATCTGTTGTATTCCTAATTTAATAGACCTGTAAGTTTGATACAGATTCCTCAGTGAAGTTATAAAGGATCTGTTGTATGGAGATACCACGTTTTACAGTAGGGAAAATAAATTTCTAGATGTCTGAATAGTCACTGTGCATCTGCCTCAAGTTTTTCTGTATTCTCCAGAAAACTGAACCAAAATGATGTCCACACAGACTTGACTCTTTTTTATTCAGCCTTGCACAGTATGCACAGAGCAGATCTCTCTACCATTAATTGTCCTTTGCATTTTTCTGTTGTGACAAAATTTGAGGTGATAATAGCCAATTATAGCAAGTAGTACTTTTCGCTTATAGATTTTAAGTTATTGCTGCAGGTCTGTTTCAAACAAATGAACTGCTTTAAATGTGGTTGCTTTTTCTTTTTTTCCCCTCAATCAATAGCATGTACATCCTGCAGAAGTCAGATTGCTTATTTTGGAAAACATCCTTTTAAATCCAGCATATGACATTTATCTTCTGGTAGGAACGTCAATTCAGTACAGAGTTCAGAAAATAAGGCAAGGGAAGATTACAGGTTTGTCCTGTTCCCTTTTTTTTTTTAACTGAGAAATTTTTAATTGTGTTTAAATTGTGTTGTTAATATTTAATACTGTTTTCCTAAACTATATGATGATATAGCTGTTTAGTTTTTTCTCTCAAAAAAAAAAGGTGTCTATAAAGGATATACTCTTGCAGTTTTATCAAGGACATGAAGGTAAGGGTAACTTGGAATAGGAGCTAACACTATCATTTTAGATGTACTCATTTATTTCACATTGACTAAGAAACTGTCTGACTTTCTTAGTTAAATCAAATTTAGATTAGCAATTTTTCTAGCAGAAAATGTTTTCTTGACAAATGGATTTGCTCCACTTGACAAGTGGATTTTGCCACTAAGTGTGGGTTAGCTGGCTTCATGTCCATTTAAAGGTGTGGAAGTTTGAAACTGCATCTGTTGCTTATGAGGAGCCTGTGCTGGTAATTACTTCCCCCCTCCCCCTTTTTTTTTTTTTTATTAGAAACTATATAAGAAATGTTTTACTGGGCTAGTAAACTAGGCTCACTGCATCACCTAGTAGTGCAGAATGGAGTGGCAGAAATTGTCAGTAACTCATAGAAAGCAATTTGATGACTTTTGAAGCTGGGAATGAATTGGATGTTAGGTCTAAACAGTGGGATGATGTTAGTTGGAAATGGCAGTTTCAAAGAAATTAAAATTAGGCGAGAAGCTCATTTTGTGTGTGTGTTGATATAATCATAGAAATGCTATTTCTACAAGACATTAAAAATACTGATTTAATGTGCGCACTAGGCATCAGTAAAAATTAATCAGCAATAATTAGCAGCATCCAGACGCTGACACATTTGCTTTTATTGTTTCATTTGTGGTCTTGTTTTATGTACAGAATTAATGATGCCGTCTGATCAGTATGAACTGCAGCTACAGAACAACGTACTTGGTCCTGAGGGAGATCTGTCTTGGCCGGTTGCCAAGTTGGACCAGGCAACATCAGTTGTAACTGCATTGCAGCAGGGACAAACTAACCTCATACTTGGGCACAAGAGTATCCTTCCTAGGTGATGCTTTTCCATCCGGATCTTCGTGGCAGGAGACAAACTTTCCACCCTTTGCAGCACAAAAAGATAAAATTATCCGTATTTGTACCAGTAGTCTTGAAAATCACGAGTACCCGATGGAGCCACAGAAATCGGCACTGCTGTGAATTCAGTCTCAACAGAGCTGCCTGATGCCTTGAAATGTTCTAAGAAATTAGGTTGGCAAAAGATCAATTAAATCATGTCTGTTTCCCTCAGTCAATGTGGAAATGTGATGGGGCTTTATTTAATTTTTATATTTAGAGCATTATATTTTCTAGTGGGATCTCTTTAAAATGCTCACTGTCTTTCAGGATAGTGGGGATAACATTTATTTTCAGTGTACAATTAGCTTTAAATATCCAAAGAGGCAAAAAGGAGCCCCAAGAACAAGCTGATCTTTACTTGACTTGTCAAAACTTTTCTGTTCCTTTACTGAGACTTCAGGTATTCGCATGCAAGGGGTTTCCAGACTACCAAACAGCACTATCTATGTTGTAAATCCTGGGTATTTAGGTTGGTATTGGCTGCAGTTTTTCTGATTGCTTAATATAATTTCTTGCCTTGTTTTTGTGTTGGTGTTTTTCTGTGTGTATATACACACTTCCATTTCTTGTATTACTTTTCATAAAAAAAGTAATTTTGCGCATAAAAGTAGCTCAATGTGAAATAGGTTTAGTAGTAAGTATTTATTTTCTTTCATCTCTGTATTCAGCAACAATGAAGGTGCATCTTCAGAGTATGGGCACCAGAAACAAAATGCTTATATCTGTTACGTAAAGAGGCTGTTGATTTGTGCTGTTCAATATTTCCTGTTTTGTAGGTTTTACAGTTCATCCAGGTGACAGATGGGTCCTAGAAACAGGCAGACTTTATGAAATTACAATTGAAGTGTATGATAAATCAAGCAATAAGGTGTATTTATCTGACGTAAGTGAAATGTTGATATACTTCTGAGTGTCAGTCTCCTAAATCCTGGCTTTCTTTGAAATTAGTTGAGCAGTTTCTTATTTACATTGAGTTAGGACATTTCAAAGCATGTTGTTTCTTGCCTTTTCCTTTTTTCCCTTTATTTTGTTGTTTGGTTGTTTGGTTGTTTTTTTTTTTTTTAAATAAAACATTCTGGATGATTCATGTGAAAGTGCCCGTTGAAGTCTGAAAAACTGGAAGAAGTTGGACAGTACACTTTAAACATATGCAATGCCTTCAAAAATAGGCATTGCACTGGAAATTGCAAACCGGTGTAACTGCTGGAGAGCAGTACTAATACGGTACTTCATCTTGTCAATCCCCCCAAATATAATATTGTCATGTCTAGAGGCAATCTTTACTATTAAAGAATGAGGTGTAAGGTAGGCTTATAACACTTACGGGGAGCTACCTGTTTCTTTTCAGGTGATTATGGGAAAAGCTTAGATGATTAGCTAGCATTAAAACACTTCACTGTTTGGTAGTTAAATAAGACGAATATTGGTAGTAGGTACCAACTATACATTGCTCTTAAAAAAAATAAAGAAAACAAGATTTAAATAGTTCATTTGCAAGCAGAAACATTTTATTAAATTATTGCTTTTCAGAATATCGAGTTTCTGAGAGTGTTATTTTATTTGCACTTATTTGCTTCCTGAGATATAGATCTGAGTTTCAGCTAGATCTGCAGAAGAAATGTGCTATTGGGCAGTATATTTGCATGTTCTTCCCCTTTTGTGTTTAAGAATGACAAAATTAAGAAATTATTGTAAAATATGAATTATTTAGTGGTATAAATATTGGTACTTTTCATGTTAAATCACACGTAGCTGATAATTTTAAAAAGTAAATATTTTCAGTGGAGTTAATGCTGTGTCTGAAAGATATAATCTTGTTGAAAGACTGAAACTTTCATAGGGAAAAGTTCTTATTCAGTTTCAGGTAAGCTTCTTTGAACTGTTATTAAACGATTCTTTTCTCATTGATTTGTTGCTAATATGTTTATGGCTGTCCGTACAGTATTAATGTCAGTTACCTGTGGCAATATATATTTAACGTTCTGATTTTAGAGTATCAGAATTAATACAAAGCTGTCCAAAGAATATTTTGAGGTGCTGAAGTCATCTCTGAATGGATCATATCATTATGTGAAAGCAATAAAGAAGGGTCAGACCATCATTGATGCTGCACTGACGTCAGTAGTAGATCAGGTATGTTTTTATAATAACTCTTCTGCTTTACTTGTAGGCCTAAAAATTACTTACTTGTGTAGTAGTGACTTAATAGTGAGATAGTAAAAGGAAACCTAAGAATTACATGGGTCTAAGCCATCTTTGTTTAAACAGATTAAGAACCAAATTCTAAAATCCTTACTTCAGGAAAACTGTCAATTAAGTCAACAGAGGATTTGCTTAAATAAAGACTGTGGGATTTTGCTACCAAGTGTGTAGCAAACACCTGGTAAACTAGTGGTGCACAGCACTGATTTTTTTTTTCATGGCAGATACTTATGTGGGCACATATCGTATCCTTGTGCTGGTGCAAAGGTCCTCTCACATTCTCTGAGTGAATTTTACAATTTATTGTGGTAGGATCATCAGTGTCATACCCTGGCCTTGTTCTGCATTCAGTTACATTTGGAAAGTTTTCTGTCATTTGGTAAGTGATGTTAAATGCTGGAATGAACATCTGCCAAATGTATCAGCCTGCAAATTTCTTGAAATTAATATTCATTAACTTTCTGCTAGTTGGGCAGGCTGCTGAATGTATGGCTAACTAGGGCACGTGGTGTGAAAGTGATTTGCTTTTGCTTGAAACTTGGAACAATTCAACACTTCAACCCATTTGCTGTGAAATCGTTTTAGTGATTCCTTGAGTAGGATTTAATAGATCCTTGTATATGACAAGCCATGCTCATTCTCTGTGCCAGAGAGGTACTCTTGAATGAAATGAAGTCAACTGAGAGCTGTTAAGGTTTTCTTCAGAACTCCAGTAAGAAACAGTATGCTGTGCCAGAGGGTTATGGCATTATAATTACAGCAAAGTTGTAAAGGCCAGTATTTCGGGATGAGTTGAGGAATGGGTCTTTTAGGCTGAGTTTCGTCTTTACCTGCTGCAGAGTAGAATGAGCAAAGAGTGAATGCAGGTGTGGAGTTGCCAAATTAGCTCTCCAGATGAGGTCTCAAAAACTAGGAGTAGTGAAAGAGTCTATTTCTCATTGCTGTATGCTTTTTAAATTAATGTGGGCACTTGTAGCTCCATAGTAATATTACTCATTTAATACAATAGCACACTTTGCTGCGATGAGCTGACTATTTGCTCACAAGTAACACTGTTCATAAGGGACACTAAATAGTTACTTTCCTTTCTCTCTGAGATGTTTTCAACAACTTGTCTATTATATAAAGGACTAAACATTATTCCTAGGCAGTACTATGGGGTCATTTATAATACTGTGCTGTTGCTTTTTGTAGGATGGAGGTGTTCATACATTACCGGTTCCAGTGCGAAACCAGCAAGATGTTGAAATATATGTTCCCATAGTTCTTTCACCCAGCATTTTGACGTTTCCTTGGCAGCCAAAAGCAGGAGTCTACCAGTATACCATACAGGTATGCCAAAGAAGTATCTAAATGCAGGAAGTATTGCTCAAGTAGGCATAGTAAGGCCTGTTACTACTTATATAGAGTTGACTTTGGATACTTCAGGCACAGTGATACCCAAAAATTTATTTGGAGGAATTTTGTTGGATGTTAGTTGCAGGAATTAATATGTAGTTAGTTAAAAAAAGCACATAAAAAACCAACGAATATAAAAACCCCACTGACTCTTGCCTCTTGTCTTTCATTCACTTCCTCTCTTCCTCATGTATGCACCACACACATACGCACAGAGTGGTTTGAAATTACAGAAAACATCCTAGGTACAAAGCTTAGTAGTAATAATTTGAGGCTGTGGTTTGCTATAAAGGGATGGAAGTATGGGAGTATGAATCGGAGTGTGAAGTCACTGCAAAAAGGGCATGACAAGATCAATGAGCAGGGCCCTATCAACCTTTGACATCGGTATCCTTCACTCCCCACACATCTCATGCTTCTAATAAAAAGTTATAGGGAGGCAAAGGCCACGGTTTCATTTACAGTATGCCCCTCTAAAGGGACTTTTTTCTTGCATTTCTTATGTGTGTCTTTGCTCCCATGCTGCCAATCCTTCCATACAGTTCATGAAGCAAATGGCTTGTCTTCCAGTATCCAGAGCATAGTCTAACTGGAGAAAAGAACATTGTGCTTCCCCAGCCCAGACTCTCGCCCCAGTACAACGATACCCAGATCCTGCACTCAAGTGTTTCATGCACAGTTCTTACCTCTCCCTTTTGGTATGAAGTAGTGCTGAGATTTGGATCTCTCTTCAGAGAGTATACAAAAAGAGGCAGCGGGACACATGGTGTCTGAAGTAAACAAATCAATCTCATAGGGATAAAATTGCATTCTCTAGTGTAAATCTGAAGTTAACACCACCAAGTTTAGTGCTGTCATCTGTACTTTTAATTTCTGTGGGATTAAATTTTGGTTTAGTTCATGCTATACCCAACCACACCAGCAGAGTGTGGTAAAAATGCTTAGTACAAATATGCATTTTCAATACTTGATCATAACTTCTGCTAGAGTTTTCCCAGTACGGGAAAGTAAATGTGGCTTTCTGTTTCCCACCTCTTTTACAGTTCTATTCTTATCTCGCCTTATCTTGCATATATCATCAAATATCTCACTAGAGAACATTCCTTTGTGTTATTCCAATAATCTGCATCAGTATTCTTACTTTACTGTGATTTTTTTCATTATAAACATAAAAACGCTTTTTCTTCCAACATTTAAATTAGTTTGCATTTACTGAAACTGAGAACATTTTCCCAATCTGCCCATTCAACAATACTAGTGGTTGTTTACAATAGCACACAGCTTGACTGTTGTTCCTGCCTGTAGATTAGCATTTGCCTCCCACTTGATAGTTTTTGAGTCAGGCTATTTTAAATTGGTGAATACACTTTTTCTGGAAATAAGTTGAAAGGGATTTCTTGATCTAGCCAAATTCTGTTTATAGCTAAAGTAACTCCTTCCAGATGGTATTGGAAAGACTTTCAAGTTGTACTTTGTCAGCCGTCTGGTTTTTTGTCGGTTGCTTTGTTCATATTTGTGCTAATAAGATGGCTTCTGTTGCAAGTAAAAAAGGAGGGGGGGGGGAAGGACGTTTCCTTCCTTCCTTCTTCCTTCCTTCCATGCATTAGAGAAGTGAAGTGCCACCTTTGTGAAGTTAAGTACGTAGAGGTTATTTTTTCCTAGTGAGGGCATCACCGTCACTGGTAACAGTTTGTGGAGTGGAGTTCAGCTAACAGGCTGTGGATAATGATTAGACTGAAATAGAAGCTGGCTTACTCTTTCTCTCCTCAGTGCAAACTGACTGCTAGAGAGAAAAATGAGGTAATGTATGTGATTTGTATGGCAACAAGATGTGACCCCACAGAATTATTAAGAAGTGGGTATTTCTATTTTATGTTTTCTGCTCACTTCCCTGTTTTAACTGAAAATATCTTTACAACACATTCTGAACTTTTACATTCTTTAAGTGTTTCTCGCTGCATCCCATGCATCTCCTTCTGTCACACACCGTTACCTGTTTATCCATTTGTCTTTGTCCAGTGCTCTTTCTGTAATCAGGTTGTGCACATGCTCATGGGAAAGAAAAAGGGAAATGACTGCCCTTTTGATTTGATTTTCTCCTCCCCCGCCCTGGTAAAAGTTATTAGCTAAGCTCTTGTATAACTTAGATTTGTTTATTTTCCACACTGTCCTTCTAGGCAAGATTTATCGTCTTGTTCATTTTTACTTTAATTATGAAATGGGTTAGAGCAAATGCTGAGGAAGTTAAAGAAATTAAAACAATACGCATAAAAAAAAATTGCTCCAATGTTAACCCCTGTTTTACTCTGATAGAACTTTGAAATTTATTTTGGAGAATTTTTTTTACACTTGCTTGAAAAATACATTATTCTCAGTATACCTTCTGCACAGTATTTTTCTCAACAGACACTTCCTATAGCTCACAATAATGATGTTTAAAACCTATGCGTTTTACAGCATTGTAATGATTATGTTTCTTCAGTAACTGGTATTACACATCTAGGAGGACAATACTCTGCTTGTGTTGGCAAAATGTTTTTTGGCCCTTCACATTATAAAATATGAACCTGCAGCAGATATTACCCTGCCCTGGCTGCCAAGTGCTCATACAGTGGGTATAATAATTTGTTTCTATTGATGTGGACCATAATATCAAGTAACTAGTTCTTACCCTTCTGTAGAATAATTCCACTCACTTAAGCTTTTCTAATTGTGAAACAACCCTTCAAGAGCTGGGAGCTCTAGAAAAAGAGTGGGTTTTTCTTTTTTGTTGTTTGGGCTTTTTTATGGGAATCTGCATGATAAACCTGAGCTTGTAAGTTTGGCAGTTACTGACTCCGTCCTTGAAAAGCCGTTGTGGGAGTATAGCCTGTACATTTTGCAGGCCCTCGCAGTGCTTGTAGCAAGGATGGGCAGTTTCCATATGTGCCTATCGCTCATTCCATGGCTGATCAGTTGCTGGAGCAGCATGCTTGTTGAGTGGTTGCAGGTAGACATGCTGATTTTCAGCATAAGAATAAAGCAGCAATGCCAAGAAAAGAGTGAATTTTTTTGTCTTTTTCTTTTCTTCCCCTCTTGCCTCATTCCCTCCCTGCCTCCCACCTTCTTTTCTCTTCCCTTTAGATCCCTGAACAATTCCCATTGAAAGAAGCTAGTAGGTACAGAGTATCAGGTTAGCAGCTCTGAGACCCAGCACTTTGGCTGTCAGCAACAGAGAAACAGTGGGAGTTTTCAGAAGTATGATAATCCCACGTACCAAACCTCTGGTGTGCTGATTTGTGAAGTGCTCTGCTGACTCTAAGCATTATCAGTCACTGGGAGTTGTAAGCATCAGACTTCTGCAGCTGTGGGAGAGATGTTTGGGTTAGCAGCACTGGTGAGCACATACAATATGTGCGTGAAGAAAGCTGAAATTAAAATGAATGAAGGGTAGTAATCGTCTCCTCTCTTACTTCACCTTGCTTATTTGAAAGTTCGGAGGTGTTATTTTATTTGTATTTCCTCAATAATAGCATTGTCGTCGCTCAGTGTGTCCCTGCTTTTCATGCAAGATATTCAAGGGCTTGACAGCTAAGAAATGTGGGAACCATATACTTTATCAAATATTTGAAAGATTTTCTCTCTGTATTCTAGGCTCATGGTGGAAGTGGAAATTTCAGCTGGTCCTATTCTAACCAGGCAGTTGCTACAGTGACAGTCAAAGGATTAATGACAACTGGAAGTGATATTGGCGTCAGTGTTATTCAGGCGATTGATGTTCAGAATCCGTTGCATTATGGAGAAATGAAGGTAAAACTCTTATTTTCCCTCGTCACTCTTGAATATGGCTTTTGGAAACAGTGAAGAAGCTGAGAATGCCATAGGCATTTCCCTTTCCAAAATGTTCCCCAGAGGTTTCCCTGCCTGCCCTGTGGCAGGTTAAGTGATCAGTTTCAGAGTTCGTACTTTTGGGGATTCAAGCTCTCTCCACTGCATTAACTTTGCTCCCATTTTTGCCCCTTCCTGATTTCCTTGGTAAGTCTTTTTCCTTGTTGAAAGTTTTGAGTGCAAGAAGGAAATAGTAATTTACTACTGGCCTAGCCATCCAAGCAGACAAGCCGAACTAAAAATGCATTCTGCAGGGTAAGAGGTGGGTGTTTTCCCTCGATATAAAAGGATGACAGGATATCATCAAGATGCGCAAGGAAATTCCTGCCTGGAGAAGTGGCTGAAATGAATATAGTGCCACATAATGAATCTAGATACCAAAGCTGGCCAAGAAAAAAATAATCTTTTAGGAAAATTAGGAGAAAATGGGAATGAAAAATATACCTTCCAAGAGGGATTTTGCAGTCTTTGTGCAAATCATACCTTGTTCTTCGGATTTGGTCAGGGCAATCAGTGTGTGGTATGGAGTGAAGAAAATACAGGAACAGTACGTGTAATGGCCCCACAGGAAAGAGTGTGCAAAGATAGGTGAAGAAGCTGCTCTGGTTAACACTGGTTAACACTGTAAATCTACAATCTTAAATATTTTTCTCTAGAATGTTATTGATTTGGAAATATCTCCTTGTGTCCTTTGGACACAAATAATTTTCCTTAATGAAACTCTGTCAGTGCTTACTCTCTCTGTCAAGCTGTTAAGAACTGCCAGACCTGTAACATGATAGAACAGAAACTAAAAGTAAGTACTACCATGGTGTATATTTGCTACTGTGAAGTAGTACTCCTCCGCTACCTTCACAAATTCAGGCATTTTAATCTATGCTTTAACTCTGTGCCTTTTGCAAAGAGCTAAGCATTGGAATGGAAACCTGATAGAGAAGAGGAAACTTCTTCTGACCTCAGAAAAACTAAGAAATAGTGTACTGAGCACGTGTGACTAATCTGGGATCCAGAGGCTGTGTTTGTCTAGCTGCATGGTCATAAATGAAATAGGTTTGTTTGTGCCAAGTGGATGCTATTGAGGCTGGCAAACAACCTCCATCTGGCTAAGGCTTTATGAAGGTGATGGTCTTTGCTTCTGAGGGAGCATAGAAGTTGATTTAGGAAGCACGTCTTGCAAGCCCTGGGGCAGTGCACCTTCCTTCCAGGATATATGCCTGTAATTTAGCAACTGGTGGGGAACAAGCTGATTGCATCAAATATACATACATTAGCTATACAAAATACCTCATAATTTTTAAGTATTCCCATGTGCAGCACTGCTGTAATTGTTGTACTGCACTTTTGTTGCACCAAAGTCCCTTTTGACAAAAGTGTTAAAAAATGTGTTTGGTCAAGACTGCCAAGTCTGTCCCATAATGAAAAGCGCGCTATGTTATCTTTCATCCCCCCCCCCCCTTTTTTTTTTTTTTTAGTATGTGTGTTTTGGGAAGGAGATTTCTAACCAAATTTTACTTGGAACAGCTACATCTACTAATGCTGGGTTTTGTGCTAAAATTATTTATGTCAGTTCTACAGAATGGGTTTGAGAGGTACTAAATTTCATGCTTAAAATAACGACTTAAATGCTTAAAATAATGACACAAATTTAAAATTTGTGCAGAATGTAGTTTACAGACTTGCTCTGAAATTATTCTCTGGACAACCCAGGATGCTACTTTTTAGCAGTGTGACAGTTACCAGCAGGAGAGACAGGAATGAAGATTTTTCAGTTAAAACTTCTTATACTCAAACATAAGTCAAAGCCTGAAGACAGAAAAAATACTTCCCTCCATGTGAACAGTGTATTGCACAATCTGAATAGGTTATTTTTGAATGCCTCTTCTTGTGTTAGGAATTGCATTCTTTGTAGAATAACTCTGAAGAGTTCTGTTTACTGACCTCAGTGAGCAAGTTTTAGGAATAGTTAACTATGTTCCACAAGGATTACAATTTTGACGCTGTACCATATGGTTCAATATTCTATCCTGAAGCCATTTGCAGATGGTTAGGAAGTTAAGATATTGCAAATGAAAAGCTTTGATCATAGCAATTGTTAGGAAATACGCAGTCAGTCTGTGGTGGATTCTTGAACATTAATGGAAAAAGTAGCAAATCAGAATAACAAATAATACAGTTAAGGCTTGTTCATCAACATACCAGCTATAATGGCATGGAAGATCTATTTCTGCCGGTGTTATTTCTGAAAGTAATCCTTTTGATTTCAAAAGTGTATCTCTCATAAAGGTTACTTGTTGAAGCAGAAGGTTGTTAGATTAGGCAGATATTTGTTCACTTATTTTAGATTTCTGACATACTACTGTGGGGAAATGTTGAGTCCTGGACACCTTTAAAAAAACGTTTTGCCAACAGAAATGCAAGAAAGGAGGAAAAAAAAAAAGCCATCGAGGAATGTTTGGGTCATTAGTTCCCTTAACTTCTACATACCTGCTGCTGTGAGTGATGGAGGCTGGGGAGCCTTGCTAACTATGTCAGGTCTAGCTCAAATATTTACGCTGTGAAAGTCAAGGTTGGATACTAAATCTATCCCAGTTCAAGACAGTACCTCCTGGAGATATCGCGCAACTTAGCCCACACTTTAAAATCAACGAAGAGAGAATCATAGAGGTAGCAGTAAAAGGATCACCAAGCTAATGTGAACTTGGACTGTTATGGGAAAAGAGCACTAAAATAGTAGCAAGCTTCTCGTGGCCTTTTCTGATACCTTTCTGTGGCAGGTAAATACAACAGCAGTGTTGAATCTGAGAAGAATTGTTTCCAGCCATCAGAGGGAAGTCAGCAGCCAGGAGAAGTATACAAGAGGGCTAATTAAAATAAGGAAAACATATTGAAGTCTGTTTTTCTTTCTTTTTTTTTATTTTTTCGTGGTACCTTTTTGTGGGGTGGTGTTCATACATCTCTGTCCCGTGTTTCTTTCCTCCTTCAGGTGTACGTAACTGAACCTAGTGGGATGGAGTTCACACCATGTCAAGTTGAAGCACGTGTTGGCCAAACATTGGAGCTGCCCCTGAGGATTAATGGCCTAACAAATGTTGAAACGGGCGAGACAGTCCCACTGAGCGACTGCTCACACTTTGATCTAGTTGTGGAAGTAGAAAAACGTGGCGTGTTCAGGCCACTTCAAGGTGATTTGACCCCCTCCCTGTTTTGAAAGTTAAATTCAGGTGTCAGTAAGTCACATTATCTCCTTTAAATCACTGTTTCAATTGCTGTGTACAGTATTCCCACAGAGGTGCTTAACTTCAGAGGTGGGAATCAGAGTAGTTCTATTGTGAGGATGTATTTACTTTTTTATGTGGAACTTCCCTTTGATATTTTTGATGTTTTGAGGGACTCTGAAAGCATTTTGGCAATTATTTTATTGGATAATGTGTAGTCTCCCGTATGTCTTTCTGCTGACTGAGTATTTTTAACATGCTTCTGTTACAAAACTGATGGGTTTTGTCGTAAGAGGGGTCCACGTATGTTGTGTTTTGAGATAGCATTGGAAGACTTACAAGAACACTAAGATTAATAACTGCTTTGCCCAAATTGTCTGGCAGTACTTTCAGTTCTATAAAGATACTGTTCATTGTTTGCTCACAAGGAACTAAGACAATCAGCTGCTTAAATTTTGCCAAAGCTCTATCATTGTTAAGCTCATTGCTTTAAGAAATGCGTCTTGTCAGGTTTATTAAGAGTATGGAGCATGCATGTTATTTTTAAAGATTGCCATTAATGTTGCTGGGCTAAGTGGACACTGAGCAACATGCTTGTTCCTGTGTCTACTGAATTCAGTATGTTATTCAGATGTACCATTAATTTTTTCCAAAGTGTCTCTTTCTTTCCTTTGCTATTGAGCCAGTAAAACCAGTCTGCATTGTACCATCTGTTTGCCTGAGAGGCAGCTATTTTAAATGTCACTATGTAGCATGCTGTTGTACTCTTTGTCTCAAAAAAAGAAAAAATAGACCCCTCCCAAACCCCAAAATGTCCTCTAAGTAAGCAGAGAAGTTTCATGAAAATACCTTACCTTCAGCTAGAGAAATGATGTATTGCCTACAGTTCAAGTTGTTATGTGCAGGAAAGCTTGTCTAAGCAGTGTGACTTATTTGTGCTTCATTACAAGCCGGTTTCATTTTAGAACAGCAAGATGAAAATACTCAGTAAAAGATAGAAGTTATATTAGTTTCTCCTAGAGTAAAGACTCACGTCCTGTTTTGGACAGTGTGAAAATAAAGAAGTTTGTGAGACATGGATACTTCGGTAAGTGTCATGTTTGAGATGAAAGACAGTAGTGAACACTTTACCTGTTTGGTTGGAGACCACATCTCTACTTACTTCTGGTGGAAATGCTTTTGTCGAGAAAAGCCATGTTGAACTTGCATTAAAATGCCTGGGCATTTGTCTCCAAATATGTATTTATATATTTTTAATTTATCTGACAGGAAGGCTTAAGCCAACTGCTGATTTTTGTAGTGGAGTCAGAGTGAAAGCTGAAACTCAAGGATACACAACACTTATTGTTAGTTATACCCATGGTCATGTCCACCTCAGTGCTAGCATCACCATTGCTGCTTATCTACCATTAAAAGTAAGTCTGTTTCCGCTCTTCCTAAAGCAATCCATCACTTAAAATGCCTTTAAATGACAAATAGCAAGTTGATATTATGTAATAAGCACGTCTAAAAAAAATGAGGTGGGTGGTTGATTCACAGGAAAAATTTTATGGACGGTTTTGGGGAATCGTGTTTTAACCCTTTCTCTGTGGAGTATACATATAAAAGTGAATTTGATATCCTTGCCTATTTTTCAGACTTTTGGCAAGAGAGTCACGATTGCTGTCATCTGAAGAAATAGGCAGGACAGTAATAGAAGTCAACCCTCATTTGAGTGAGGATGTATATCTTGTTTTGCACAGCACACCTGAATTAGTGAATTATTTTTCAGCAGACTCTAGATGGGTGGAAAATTATGTGAGACTCAAATCATTTGTTTCTTGACTGTCCATTTTAACCGATTAACAATTGGCTTAATAAGGTAATAAGGGGGCAGTCACGATTCTGTGTCCATAATGGCAAATGAAAGTAGACCTAGCTTGTGATTTCTGCTTTCATAGTATATAAACTGATTTTTGCCAGAAGGCAAAGCTGTCTTGCCTATATGGCAGTGAAAAATATATGCTTTTTCCCTACAAATGGGAGTAACATGCTTCACTGTTGGACAGTTCACTAAAGAAAAGAGGAAGAACAAACCTGAGTACAGGGTCAATATATGGAAATATGAAACAGTACGCTTATGTTACCCTCATCTTCAGAGACCTAGCACTGAATCTGCAAAGCTGAAGTCTAATACATATGACCACAGTGCTTTTCCCCCAAATCTGGAACAAAAGTTTTTGCAACTTGTACAAATTTGTGACTGTAATGATGATTTTACTTTTTAAATATGCTTTTCCATCAAATATCTTAAATAGCTGAGTATAATTATTTGAAGATGCTGAGACATCCTAAGCAGAGTGTGTAAACTTTCTATTATTGGCAGCAACGTGAGAGGCAGTCCCTTTAATTAGGAATTTTTCATATGTATAGTATCATTCAGATTTATTAGCAAAGCCCCTTGAGGTGTTGTAACACTGCTTTTCATATATAAAGTTAAATGATTCTAGGGTACTTAAAAGAGCCAATTCATGGTTCCAAGGAGGGTAGATTAAGTGTACTTTAAAAAAAAAAAAATCCGTGCTTAGATATCTCAGTGAAGAACAACTTTTTTTTTGAAGTGTAGAACAGTGATTTCCACATTCTTTTCCCTCCTTTCTGTAGAATGAAATATTTATGATGCCCAGAAATGGAAGGCAGCGTTTTTCTGTCAGATATCTATTTAAAAAAAAAAAATTGTAACATAAAAAGTGGGAGAAAGATGAACAGAAGCCAAAGGGCAGGCAGACACTCGAGACAAAATCTCGTAGTTTTCCAATGGGTGTTTACCTTTATATTACAAATATAACCAGGGAGTAAATGGGAGGAAAGAAAAACATTTATGCCAACCCTTGCCTTCTCTCTTCCTACCAAAATGCACCTATGGAAAGAATTGAACCATCTTTTATGTTAGCTGCTATTTCTTTCTTACTAAGCACCTAAGTAATATGATTATGTGGAATACAAGCTACAAATGGTTATTTTGTATTAAAATGTCAGGTTAATTTCTGTGATGATAAACAGCACAGGCTGTCTCAGTGTAGAATTTGTTGTAGAGGTTTGAAGTAAAACTTGTGTAGGAGAATAATTACATGCACAGAACTGTGCTGGAGAGAGCACTGTCAAGTGAAAGTAAAATTTGACATTATTTCATTCATTTAAAGTCCTGTCTATTTAAAAAATGTAGTAGAATACTATGTCTCTGTGCTCAGAAGAGTATATTAGGGGTCTTTCTCTTGCTGTAATTCTTCATGAAAGAGGTGTGATTAGAATGTAGATAAAACTTTTCTTTAGATCTGTGGGTTCCGTTGAATATAATCCGAGTGGACAGAATTCTTGTAGGTGATGCTAATTATTTTGGTACAACTCTGTCTCAAATAACCATGCTTACAAACCACTGTGTGGGGAAAATCATAGCCTCATCAGATTAACAAAGATGACTCTTCCATTAAGAAGGAAGTTTCTTTTGCAAAGTACAACCAAACTACGTGTAAATAGAATCATTAATTTGTAATTGATTCATTCATTACAGACTATTGATCCTCCATCTGTTGCTTTAGTGACTTTGGGTTCCTCTAAAGATATGTTATTTGAAGGAGGACCTAGACCATGGGTACAAGAACCTTCAAAGTTCTTCAGGAACATTACTGCTGAGGATGCAGAAAGTATTGGTCTGTCTTTATTTGGACCCCCTACATCTCGAAATAACATCCAGCATTGGGTTAGAGTGTCTTGCAAAAGCCTGGGAGAGCAAGTAAGTGCCAGAAGGTATTCATATTGCCCTTTGTCAAACACTGAGCTAAGGCAACTGAGAACGGGCTTCAGACAGATTTATGATACCATATACCTTTTATATAACAAGTAGTTTTTATAATAAGCCAGTGAAGAACTTGGGTGAGTATATTGTTTATGCATCGTGATGCTGGTACAGGTTTTAGAGTATTTCATGACATTATGTTATAAAGTGGTTTATGATAGGTTTATTGCTGTATTAAGCCAAGTCACAGAAACCCTATGTTGTAGAATGTGTTAAGCAGATCCTAGTAAGTGCAGCTTCAGTTTGCATAAATAGGATCATAGCAGAAGGTTACTGCAGTAAACTGACTCTTCTGTCTGACCTGCTCCTCTTAACCAAGTTACCTTCCAGTGGAATTCTGTTTATTCAAACAAATGACAGCTATATGAATTTACTGCTCTGATAGTTGTGCAGTCTTTGTGATAGCAGCTGTAGTCATTTTCCACCTGGTCTTGTTTTCTCCAACATGCAGAAGTGATTTATCCTGCTTTACTCACCCTGGTCAGTCTATAAAGCATTTAGCTTTGATTTAAAGTTTTTCTCCTGTAATTCTGCAAGGCCTAAGCATATTGGTGTGGCTGCCAAATTGTTTAACTGATTTCCTCAGTGGACACTGTACAAAGTGTAGCTATATCTGTAAGTGCAAATTCAGAAAGGAAGAACATTTTTTTGTTGTTCCTGTCTATGGCTGTGCATGCATTGGCTGTCTGTCCTCAGTGTTGTCCAGAATAGATCACATCTGCATGGCTCTGGCTAGCCTCAGCGCATAGGTGGGTAAGGCAGGTAACCAGAGCTACCTCAGCCTGCTGGGATAGCCTTCTCTGTGTTTACATCCACTTTGTTTTGTTGAGGGCTAAAAAAGGAATGTAAAATAAAACATAAGATGTTTTTAAACACACTGAAGTGACTATAAATGTTGTCTTTGGGCTGTTCTGTTCTCACTCTGCAAGAAAAACACCTGCCCCTTAGCTTTTTAAGTTACAAAAGATTTGTTGTTTGAATCAAGTTTGATGGTAATAAACATGAATACCTAGGAAAAGTTCCCAAGGGTAGTACTTTGATAATGGCATAGAACTATTCTTGAAATATGCACCTTCTTTTACATCTTCCTGTGTCTTAATGGTGCTGTAAATCCCCAAGAATCCTATTTTTGCTTGTTCATGCTGACATCAGAGTGTAACCGAGACCTGTGAAATAGAATATGCCTGAATTCAGTAGTCCTTTTCTCTTTCTTCACTTGCCTGTTTTCATAATTGTACAGGTTATTGCCTTAACAGTTGGAAACAACCCTACAATCACCAACCCTTTTCCAGCAGTTGAACCTGCTGTTGTGAAGTTCATCTGTGCCGTCCCTTCACGACTCACTTTGACTCCTGTTTATGGAAGTCCTCAGCTTGATCTCTCCTGCCCTTTGCTGCAACAAAACAAGCAAGTGGTAAGTCTGAGAAAAATGACAGGCAAAGAACATGTTCTTAAAAATCAGTGTTTGGACCTCCACATACGAAATAAAGCATCTGACTTGCTGCAAGAGTAGCAGTAACTCTAATGTTGTGGGCCACA